>NC_091245.1:187026818-187329848 GCF_042477335.2 Ovis canadensis
AGACATTTGCTCCTTGGAAGGAAAGCTATGACAAACCTAGACAGTGTATTAAAAAGCAGAGATAACACTTTGCTGACAAAGGTCCATATAGTCAAACCTATGGTTTTCCCAGTAGTCATGTACAGATATGAGAGGTGGACCATAAAGAAGGCTGAGCACCAAAGAATTGATGCTTTTGAACTGTGGTGCTGGAGAAGTCTTGAGACTCCCCTGGACTGCATGGAGATTAAACCAGTCAAATCTAAAGGAAATCAACCCTGAATATTCGTTGGAAGGACTGATGCTGAAGCTCCAATACTTTGGATACCTAATGAGAAGAACCAACTCATTGGAAAAGATCCTGATGCTGGGAAAGACTGAAGGCAAAAAGAGGAAGCAGGTGGCAGAGGATGAGATGGTTGGATGGCATCACTGACTCAGTGGACATGAATATGAGCAAACTCCAAGAGGCAGTAAAGGGCAGGGAAGCCTGGTGTGCTGCAGTCCGTGAGGTGGCAAAGAATCAGACAAGACTTAGTGATTGAACAACGACAACATACAAAAGTATAAATAAAATCAAAAGCTTGGTTTAGGCAGGATTGATTAAAAACATAAAGATGAAAAGGACCAACAGAATTAGGGATGAAAGAGGGAACAGAAATGCATAGAGTTTTAAAATTCATGAGGGAATAATAATAATAATGATAATATAAATGCTAGTATTTATTAAGTGCTTATACATGCCAGATGTTGTGCTAAACATTTTACATGTGCTATCATTTAATCTTTATTTCACCCTGTGAGGCAGTTACTATCATTGTCTCCATTTTACACAGAAGAAGACCAAGGCTGTCACATAGCCAGCAGTTCCTGGAGCTGTGATTCCACACCACATTCTCTTGACTCCAAAACCTGCACTCTTACATACACACTTGGGTTTTCATGTAGAGAATACAACTTGATGCTACTATGCATAAGCATAGACAAAAGAGACATTTTCTAGAAAAATAAAGGTATAGAAAATCTTATTAAACCTACTACATTAGAGAAACAAAATCAGTAGCCAAAGAGCTATTGAAAAAAAAAAAAACCCAACAACAACAGAACAGTAAGGCAAAGCTTTGACAAGCGAATTCTACAAAATCATCAGAGAACCTATGTTTTCTTATCCATGCTGTTTCAGAGCACGGAAAAATGAGGAAGGGCCACCCAACTCAATTTATGAGGGTTTACTATACTGCAAGGAGACCCAGCCAGTCCATTCTGAAGGAGATCAGCTCTGGGAGTTCTTTGGAAGGAATGATGCTGAAGCTGAAGCTCCAGTACTGTGGCCACCTCATGCGAACAGCTGACTCATTGGAAAAGACTCTGATGCTGGGAGGGATTGGGGACAGGAGGAGAAGGGGACGACCGAGGATGAGATGGCTGGATGGCATCCCTGACTCGATGGACGTGAGTCTGAGTGAACTCCGGGAGTTGCTGATGGACAGGGAGGCCTGGTGTGCTGCGATTCATGGGGTAGCAAAGAGTCGGACACGACTGAGTGACTGAACTGAACTGAACTACACTCTGACTAAAACTCAAGCAAGGATAATAGAAGACAGAAAAATATGGGCCATTCTCACTTATGATCACAGATGATTAAGTTTTATTAAACTTGATGAGATGTTCTATTAAACAGATGAGAAAGTTCTATTAAAATATAAGCATACCAAATATTAGTAATTTATTTAAAAATAATGACAAATAGAATTTATTCCAGAAGAAGAGGATGGTTTAAAGTCTGGAAATAATGCAATTCACTCATTGACACTGCGGCTGTATAATTCTTTATTGTGGAGGCTGACCTATGCCTCACAATGCTCAGCAGCATCCCTGGCCTCTACCCACTGGCTGCTAGTAGCATCTTCCTCCCAGCTGTGACAACTCAAAGTGTCTCCAGACATCACCAAGTGAAACTGTCCCTGGATCAGAACCACTGATGCAAAGGCTGATGAACCGTCTCAATGGGACCTGGGCCAACTGTACAGGCCTAATGGAACAAGGGCCAAACTGCTGTATTTTGCTTCAATTAATATCCATCAAATATAGTTTCCACCCCTTTTAGAATTCAAAGTATTTATATGCCAAAAGTACAATACTAAATCCACTTTGTAATTCCTCTGTATGAAAACAAACTGCATCTCCAAAGGATGCTGGTTCTAAATTTCTTCAGTCTTTAGCATCCACATATAAACTATACAAAAACAACTTTTTGGTAACTTTTATTGTGACATAACTTTTAGTTTATAGAAAATTGAAAGAATACTACCAGGAATTCTTGTGTATCATATATCATCTACTCAGATTTCACAGTTATTTATATTTTGCCCTATTTGGTTATTATTTCCTCGGAATTTAACAGAAATATCCTCCTGGACCATGTAAGAGCAAGTAGACAACATTGCACCTTTTTATCACTAAGTACTTAGTATTTCCTAAGGACAAAGACATTACATAATCACAGGACAAGTATCAAAGTCAAGAAATTAAATATTGCTACAACAGTATTATTCAGTTTAAACTCAGATTTTATCCATTGCCCAGTAACGTCCTTTATAGCTATTTCTTCCCCTGTCCAGTTTGTAATCTAGGATTCTGTATTACACTTAGTTGTTTTAACTCTTTGGTCTCTCTTTATTAACTCTGTATTTTGTACTGGGGTACAGCCAATTAACAATGTTGTGATAGTTTCAGGGGAACAGCAAAGGGGCTCAGCCATACATATACATGTACCCATCCTCCCCCAAACTCCCCTCCCATCCAGGCTGCCACAGAATATTGAGCAGAGCCCCCTGTGCTATACAGTAGGTCCTTGTTGGTTACCCATTTACATACAGCGGTGTGCACCCGTCCATCCCAAACTCCCCAGCTATCCCTTCCCCCATCCCCCTCGCCCCCACCTAGCAACCATTAAGTTTGTTCTCTGACTCCTCAGTCTCTTTCAGTCTAGGACAGTTTGCCTGTGTCTTCATCCCCTGCTGGATATTTCCTCGTGATTGGACTCAGGTGATGTGTTTTGACAGAAACGCTGAAGCAATGATGCTGTGTCCTTCTCACACCATAAGACATGAGGCATACAACAGCAGTTTGCCACAACACTGGTTGTGTGGTTACAGTGGTGTCCACCAGGCCTCTCTACTATAAAGTTACTATTTACTCTTTGTAACTAGTAAGTTATTTGTGGGAAAATACTTTGGAACTAGTAAACATGTTTCTCATCAAACGGCAGCTCCTATTTCGACACTGGGGATGATTTTCCAACGGTCATTCCTTCTACCGACACTGGTAGCCGTTCTAACGTAAGAAAATGCTCTCCTCTCTCCCCCATTTATTTATGTCTATCAGCAGGGGTTGTGCGGTAGTTTGAGCATTCTTTGGCATTGCCTTTCTTTGGGATTGGAATGAAAACTGACCTTTTCCAGTCCTGTGGCCACTGCTGAGTTTTCCAGATTTGCTGGCATATTGAGTGCAGCACTTTCACAGCACCATCTTTCAGGGTTTGAAATAGCTCAACTGGAATTCCATCACCTCCACTAGCTTTGTTCGTAGTGATGCTTTCTAAGGCCCACTTGACTTCACATTCCAGGATGTCTGGCTCTAGGTGAGTGATCACACCATCGTGATTATCCGAGTCGTGAAGATCTTTTTTGTACAGTTCATCTGTGTATTCTTGCCACCTCTTCTTAATATCTTTGGCTTCTGTTAGGTCCATACCATTTCTGTCCTTTATCGAGCCCATCTTTGCATGAAATGTTCCCTTGGTATCTCTAATTTTCTTGAAGAGATCTCTAGTCTTTCCCATTCTGTTCTTTTCCTCTATTTCTTTGCATTGATCACTGAAGAAGGCTTTCTTATCCCTTCTTGCTCTTCTTTGGAACTCTGCATTCAGATGCTTGTATCTTTCCTTTTCTCCTTTGCCTTTCGCCTCTCTTCTTTTCACAGCTATCTGTAAGGCCGATTCAGGGATTCTCACTGTATTCAGTGGATTACATTATTATTTCAATGTTCACACTGTCCCAGATTTGTCCTAGAAGGATCTCCTTTAAGCAAGCCCCTATACATGGTCAGTTCTAATCCCCAAATATTATGCTCTGTCACTACTCAGACTTCTGGGGTGCCCTCTTCTGGAGTCAGTTACTCTTTTCTCAGGAATACACATTGAATTTATATTAAGCAAATGTATACACATTAGTAAAATAAATCTTCTAAAAGATTTCTAAGTTATTTTGGGATTATATGCTATTTTGTCTATTGGATTAATGCAGATATTAAGAGGTGAATTTAATTAAAAATCAGACTCATTTAATGTGTATTATTATAATACATGAAGTTATCCAAAGTTAAGTCTGATAACCAATCCAGAGTTGGAATTACAAGACACATGCTGTCATCACTGGCATTCATGTTCACTTTTACAGCTCAAGTACCAAAGAATATGCAAGTTGCAAAGAAGATATCAAAAAATTTAACTACTATCTATTTATTAAGAAACAAGTAGGTATGGAAGGCTCCTTGTATAGATACTCACAAGTTACATACAATCATTTTTAAACTTTCATTTAATTCCAAACCCAGCCCAATATTTCAAAGAAATGTTATAAATCATAGAATCTTAATGCTGATACAGAGGTGTTGGAGATGATATTGTTAAATCCCTTTATTTTACAAAAAGACAACACACACACAAAACAGATAACACAGGCCCAACGAAGTGAACTGTCATAGAAATAGTTACTGGAAAATCTAGGACTTGAATATAGTTTTCAGGATATAAAGACAAGAGCTATTCTAAACATACCACTTACAACATTAAGATTAACAGATCAGTCCACACACACACACACACCCCCACACCCACAAAGCTATTTAGCCTCACAGTATGGTTGAAACATCCAGCAATAAACAGTCAGTAGGGAACAACAGCACTGCAGTCATCATTGTTAGAATAACCCAGAAGTTGTTATGGTGAAAAACGCTTTTTAAAATAATACTGGGATAGGTTAATTAAAAAGTGATAGGAAGATCCATTAATAATTTCTGTGGGGATTCTTAAAGGAAACTGAAAAGCTCTTAAGAGGCTGGTGATCCTGGTTCTTTAATGTCCAACTTCACCACAGAACTTGGGACTTTTCTTCCCATGACAAGTATACACCATCAATACGATTCAGACTTATCAAGCATAACTAAGGTTGTTTGGGACCTCTCCATTAATTGTCAGCTTCTTAAGTTAAGATCTGTAAATCTTCCCTGAGAATGCTAGAAGAGAAATGATCTGTATTAGAGGTGATGTAACACACAAGATGGCAAAAATTTATTTCCTTGAAATAGAAATTATATGTATAATTCTAGAATTTCCCTCATTTCATAAGTTTTCCTCAGTTTTCAAGGGTGTCTCCTTTAATATCAAATCTAAGCAGCTGGATTTACATGCAGAAAGCCCTTGATGATACTCATGCCTCCTCCATCTTTACCTGTCTGCTGTGATCAACGCCTGGATCTCCCATGATCTGAGGCCTTTTGCTGCTCTCTTTCCCATCTTCCTCCTCTAATTAGACTTGAGGCTGAAAAGGATGATTAACCCTCTCATGACTATGTGGATGTTTCTCATACTAACACAGGCAATCGTTTCTTAAGTAGGAAGTAGATTCTCAGTTATAAACTTCAAGGATTGTTTTACAGTTAGCAATTCAAAGAAACTACCAATTAGCTATTTTAAATCTTCACTACAAAGAAACAATTTCCATATATAGTTACCACTGGATAAGATACATTTCATAAAGTCAGCAATGAGAAGATGAAAGAAAATATTTTTATACTCTTTAAAGCTGAAAACACAAAACAATCCTGATAAATTTTCAGCAGTTACAAATACAGTGTGCTCTTTTTCAAAATCTATTAAAGTTAATTACCTTGTGAATCACCTGCAAATTGAAATTTTCCATGATAATGAATTAAATGGACAAAGCAACACCATACATACCCTGAGTGGCTGTTGGAGGTAGTTTGAGGGTATTGTCTAACTTCTCCCAAAGGTAAGTTGGTCGAGGAATGCCTTCCTCTGAGCTACAGAGCAGGATGACATCGCTGCCGATATCCTGTGACCCTTGGATTTGGCAGTGTGGGGCAGAAGGGGGAACTGTAACAAGAAGGGTAAGTAACAGAGGATACATTTACCATGAGCCAGAGGATGACAGCAGAGACATCAACACTCAGCACACTGGAGCCTCAGATAGCACTGTTGGGGAACACATACCAGAAGACCACCTCGTGAGCAAAGCCAGTGAACAGTGTGTGCTTATTCACAGGACTTGGTCATGAGCGCAGGGCCAACAACTTCAGCTGGCAGGGAGCAAATATGTAAAAAGGGCAACACCTTCTGATTATATTTTCAAGATACCTTATAGTTTTCGTTTCACTGTTTTTTTCCTCCAAAGATGTGTTCTCAAATAATTTTTTAAATCCTTCTGTCGACGTATTGCTTTTAAAAGCATTACTGAATTCACACAAGTTCACAGCGGCATTATTCACAATAGCTAAAAAGTGGAAATAACCCAAGTGTCTATAGATGAATGGATGAACAAAATATAGTATGGACATACAATGGATAAGGAAATTCTGACACAGGCTACAACATGGATGAAGCCAGAGAATATAATGTTAAGTGAAAAATTCAGTTCTAAAAAGAAAAATAATGTATGACTCCACTTATATGCAGTCCCTAGGGTACTCAAATTCACAGAAAAAAACAGAAAAGTGATTTCCAGCAGCTGAGGGGACAGAAAAATGTCATTTAATGGGTAGAGTTTTATCTTTGCAAGTTGAAGAAAGTTCTGGAGATTAGTCCAAACACCACTGAACTGCTCTCTTAAAAACTGGCTAAGATGGTAAATTTTTGTTATATTTTAACCATAATTAAACTTTTTTAATTGATGAAAGAGCCCATTTGTAAATAAGATATTTCAAGGAACAGTACCCACTTACCCTGCCAGCTACTCTTGGCTAAAACCACCTTAACATTGATCTTAACTCTAGTTAAGAACACAGTTAACTCTACTAACAAAACCAGACACACTAACGTTATACCAACTTCTGTTCTATAGTAAGGGGAGCTAGAATGAGGTTCAAGTATATCTACTACTTGATAGTAACACATGGACATTTCATTATCATTAAGAAAGATAAGGACACAAAAGATGTGAAACACAAACTTTTCCAAGAAAGAACACTAAAGGGAGAAGGTGGTAGTTCATAGTAAAAAAGCAAGCAAATAAAAATATAACCTAAGCCCATGGCTTGGACTCTCATAATGCGTGCTGCTGCTGCTGCTAAGTCGCTTCAGTTGTGTCCGACTCTGTGCGACCCCATAGACGGCAGCCCATCAGGCTCCCCCGTCCCTGGGATTCTCCAGGCAAGAACACAGGAGTGGGTTGCCATTGCCTTCTCCAATGCATGAAAGTGAAAAGTGAAAGTGAAATCGCTCAGTCATGTCCAACTCTTAGCGACTCCATGGACTGCAGCCCACCAGGCTCCTCTGCCCATAGGATTTTCCAGGCAAGAGTACTGGACTGGGGTGCCATTGCCTTCTCCAGGGTAATGCGTGCAGTAGAGTTTAAGTGGGTGGTGCACTTGTAATGCTAGTGACTTTTCAATAAATGTGTTCAACCCTGAAAAAAATGAATGAATGAGTAGAAAATGAATGCTCTATACAGAGGAACCAGGAAAGAAAATGGGTGGGGGAGGAGAAAACACTGAAAGGGTATAGGCAGAAAGACTGAAAAATCTCAGGGGATCTTAAGTGCTGTAATGGGATAAACCAACCTCAATTTACTGACTTACCACTGCCACTGTGACACTACGAGAGGAAACCCAAAACAATTACTTGAAGGTGGCATTAACTTTACATGAATTAAGCATTTTTTTTCCTTCTTTAAAAATGAAAAATAAACAAACCTGAATCATGTGGGAAGTTCATTATCTACACTATATATGTGAATAACAAAATAATGTTAAATCCTAACAGTACTCTGTATTTAGTATACAAGAGTGTTTTAAAGTCTGTGTAAGTTTAATATATTTGAGAAAATGGTAGTTTGAGGACTGTGAGAACAAGGTACCGGAACTACAGCATTTTCTCATCTGAAGAAGGACAATGGAAAGAACCGCCAACACCGGTATCCCCGAGTGACTCAGCCGTGGAAGGGAAAGGGGGAGCCTGAGCTAGGGAATCCCGGAATCGACTCTGAGACCTGAGTAGGATGGAGGACAGTCTGGAGCATCCGCCTTCTCTAAGTACTTCTGTCTCCTCAAGTGAGCTCAATGTAGCCACTTCTACCACAAATACCCATTTATGAGGCAGCACTTTATCTCAGAGGCAGCAGAACTGAGAAATAAAACATGTTTAGGATGAACTTAATTTAGCATGAGACAGTCTACCTGCATGGTATAACGGAAAGAATACTGGTTTAAGCAAAGAGATCTACATTTTAATCCGAGCTTTATTGTCATTCATGGTCTACACAACCTTGATGTTGGTGGCTGTTGGTGGTTTAGTTAATAAGTCATGTTCAACTCTTGCAACTCCATGGACCGCCATGCTCCTCTGTTCATGGGATTTACCAAACAAGAATACTGGAGTGAGTAGCCATGTCCTTCTCCAGGGGATCTTCCCGATCCAAGGATCAAACCTGGGTCTCCTGCATTGTGGGCAGATTCCTTACTGACTGAGCCACCAGGGAAGCCCACATAACCTTGGAAAAGGCTCCAAATCTATTTGGTCTCAGTATTAAGACTGAGTTGATCATATAATTTATCATTCAAACGATTTTTTTTGAGTGAATAATAGGTTGAAAGTAACTATTTTTTTAAAGTAAAAGGAAGTATTATTAAAATTCTGCCAGAACAAAAGTTAAAGCTTAGAAGAGTCGTGGGCCTATTTAGCATCACATAACTAGGAAGCAGTGGCAAATTTATTCTCATGTGTGCGAAGCTCCCTGCTCCCTACACATTATCAAACATTCATGATTTAATTTGCATCCAACAATGTCTTATCTTATGGTAAAGAACTCGCCTGCCAATGCAGGAGATGCAAGAGACACGGGTTCAATCCCTGGGTTGGGAATAGCAAATGGAGGAGGGCATGGTAACCAACTCCAGTATTTTTGCCTGAAGAATCCCATGGGTAGAGGAGCCTAGTGCCACAGTCCACACGGTCGCAAAGAGTTGGACACGACTGAAGTGACTGGGCACACACATAAAAGCTTAGGAAAAGTGAGGGGCTACTTTTGATGGTATTTTTACTGCCTTTCTCCACCTTCAGGAAAAGTCATTTGAGAACCACCTGAAATGGAGTAATGGGTGCAGAGACTATATGAAGAGGCACAGAGAAGCAGAGTGCAGATGTGGCTACAGAGAGAGAGGACAGGAAAAAGACACAGCAGTCAAAATGTGCAGAAGAAAGGGCAGAAGCAAATGCGCCTGGGAGTAAATTTGCAAGCAAAGCCAAAGTGCCTGGAACACGTCCTATCACTCACCTAAAACTGTGAGACCAGTGACCCCAATATTCCTGCCACCTCTATCTGGAAGGTTGTTAACCAAACACTGGTAGGTGCCTGTATCTGACAGCTGAGTGTTGTTAATGAAGATGGAGACATTGGTGGCTGGCAGGGTGCCTGTAAATCCTACGCGGCCATGGAACCGGGGGGCACCGTCAAACATCTGTCCACCTTGATAGAGAATGACCTGCAAAGGAAAGCAAAAGAAATCATTTGGCCAATGCAACTTCTTTTAGACTCATAACAGTAACTATACAGTAAAAAGCAGACTATACCAAACATTGGAAAATTTTATTTCTAATCTTAGAGTTGTCATCAACTTTTTACTACAGCGCCTATCTGTAAGTATCCAGGGCTTTTAAATTCCTACATACCAAACTGGAACAACACTGTGTCCTTACCTAACTCATCAGAATATATAAAGTGTATTTTATGATACCTTACTATTGGTCCATAAATACTTTTTACCAGTTCAAAAAATTAATTGCAAAATAAAAAGTTAAACTAGCACTGACAGTCTCATGCTTACTAGGTCACCAAATGATAAGATCAAGTTATAGACTGAAGATAAATGAATGGCAAAAAAGGGAAGAAGAGTTACAATCCATGACTGCTTTTCTTATGTCAATTTATTTATTAAAGTCAACTGTTCTTGAGAGAGGACTCAGAATGCAGTTGCAAAAAGCTCTTTAGGCTGACAGTCAGGTACCTGGTTTTATCCAAGCTCTCTCTACCTGTAAATATTTGGGTGTAGTCAAGTCTTTCCTTGCCTCTATCACTGACTCCTCAAATGATGAGGATGAACAAAATGATCTCAGTCTAATTATGAAAGCCCCAGGGACTAAAGAACAAGAAGAAGTTACTGTTAAACACATCTATTTAAATTTCCTATAAGAAAACTTGGCTTATCAAATATTTTTAGGCAGTAAAAATCCTATTGAAGCAGAAAAACTTCATAACAGAAATAAGTTAACTTTGGGAAGGAAAGGTATAGTCGTGGTCACAATTCACTAATTTTCTGAGCATTATTTTCTTAGCGGTATCACATGTAATGGGGTCTTTTACCTATAACTGATATAGCCTATGAGATAGTAGCTTCTATTTGAACTTCCTGGAAGATGACTAGTGTGCCTGGCTTTATTTTAAAAATACTTCTGCCATTAACCAAATAAATCAAGTACTATTAATACTATCTAAAGTTACTTCCTTAATACTATTATCCACCTATGTCAGTGCTAGTCCCTTTCTGTCAAAATATACCTTTCTTTTACTGTCTCAATATTTCCTATCAACAATGTCTTCTGGTAAGATTTCAGATTCCTACATATTCCTCAGAAGGATCCTCTTGGCATGTGTTAATTTTTTTTAAGTCTTTCAAAAAGAGGATAGCTTCTTTTGATAGTTGGCTAATAATGTAGGAACAGGACTTAAAACAGCACAGGCATACTGAAAGTATCGCGTTATTCGAGAAATCAAATGTATATGCAAGACACTTTCCTACCCACCTCTTATAAAAAGATTAAAATTTCAGTGGCAGCACAGGACGTAACAGAAGTACCTGCTCAGGCTGGTTTGCATTGGAGAGAGGAATGACCATCCAAATGACGTTGAGGTTGATGAGGGCGGCGCTGGTGCTGAAAGTGCAGGGCAGGACTGCTGTCTGACCCCGGGCGACCTGAATACTCCCGGGGCTCTCAGAGACTTCCAGGGAAGCTGCAACACCTAAAGGAGGAGGACAGGAGGTCACGTGATAGACCAAACCCCTTCAGAGAAAGTTTGTGTTTTATATTGTCAGTAACGTAGACAGACTGCCCATTCACTAAGTCAAAGTAATAAAAACTGTTCACCCCTCTACCTCTTAGAAACTACAAATAAACAATTTTAGAGGCTACTTATTTATTTTATAAGACACTACCTTGTATTTACCAGATTCGAACACAAACTGGGAGAGATTAACCGAAAGCATTTGAGCAATGTTTTAGTGGTGATGAGGGATGGACATAGACTGAAACCATTTTAAAGCCTCATTGCACAATAGAACACTGTGAATTCAACAAAGTATGTCCAGGATCCATACCCTGAAAACTATAAAATGCAATGAAAGAAACAAGAAAAGACTAAATAAAAGGACAGATATGCAACCCTCATGAGTTGGAAGAGTCAGTATTGTTAAGACATCAATCCTACCCTAACTGGTCTACAGATAGAGAGGAAAACCAATAAAATTGAAGCAGACTTCCTGTAGATACTAATTATAAAACATATGAAAAGGCAAAGAAGTAGAACAGCCAAAAGAAAAAAAACGAATTTGGAGAAGTTACACTATCTGATTTAAAAATTTGCTATAAATTGGCCACAGCAATCAAGACAGTGCAGTACTGGCAGAAGAACAGAGCCGCAGACAAATGGCACAGGACTGACAGTTCTGAAATAAACCCTGTATTTATGATCAAACGCTTTCAACAGAGGCAGAAGACAATTAAAGGAGGGGGAAATAGTCTTTTCAACAAATCATACTGGAACAGTTCAAAATTAATATGCAAAAAGTTTAACTCAGACCTTACCTCACCACATACACAAAAATCAATTCAAAAAATATATCATAGCCTGAATGTAAGCATTAAAGCTATAAAACTTCTAGACATAAACACAGGAGAAAATTTCTGTGGCCTCGGGTTAGTCAAAGAGGTCTCAGATGTGTCACCAGGACCATAAATTGTAAAAGAAAACAATAAACTAGACTTCATTAAAATTTTTTAAAAGTTTGTACTTCAAAAGACTTAATTAAGAAGATGAAAAATCAAAGTATAGACTGGGAAAAATATCTGTAAATTACATACCTGATAAAGGATTTGTATATAGAATATATAAAGAACTATTACAACTCAATAAGAAGACAACAAATAACCTAATAGTAAAATGGGCAAAAATCTGAGTAAATATTTTAATAAAGGTAATTAGTAAGCACATGGAAAGATGCTCAGCATTATTACTCGCTAGGAAATTGCAAATCGAAACCATAATAAGGTACCATCACACAGCCACTGGAATGGCTATAACCCAGACAATATGAAGCGCTGATGAGAATACAGAGAAACTGGAAGCCTCCTCATTTACTGCAGGAGGGAATGTAAAAGGGTACAATAACTTCAGAAAATAGTTTCAGTTCCTTAAAAAAAAACTAACATAGACATGGAATAAACTTACCACACAACCCAGAAATTTCATTCCTAGGAATCTACGCAAGTAAAATGAAAATATACGTCCATGCAAAGACTACGAATGCTTATAACAGCATTATTGATCTCATACTTGTGAATGGAAAAAATATAAATATCCATTAGCTGATGAATAAACAAAATGTGGTATAGCCATACAATGAAATACTATGCATAAATAAAAAGCAACGAGCTACTGATACATGTTACAACATGGATGAGCCTCTCAAAAACATTTTGCTAAGTAAAAGGACCCCAGATTCAAAAGCCTCAGTTCAGTTCAGTTCAGTTCAGTTCAGTCGCTCAGTCATGCCCAACTCTTAATACATACTGTATTATTCCACTAATACGAAAAGTCCAGAAAAGGCAAATCTGTCGCAAGAAGAGGCAAACCCGTGGCTTAGCTGCATGGGACTAGAGAGAAAGGAAAAGAGACTGATGCAAATAGGTTCAGTGGAACTTTCCAGGGCAATGGAGAACTAAAACCGATTTATTCTGATGCCTGTGTAAAAATAACTTAATTTTATATTTAAAATGGGTGAGTTCTTTGTAGTATAAATTATACCCCAGCATCATTATTAAAATTCAAAAAAAGAAAACAATAACTTACCAGAGCTAACTCCTGGCAAGTCAAAATCAACTGTTATCTCTTCTGAAAAGAATGCCCGCCCTCTGGAACTACGGAACTGTATGGGAACTACAGGACGTTAAGTCAAAGCAATCCAACAATGAAGTTATTCTAACTATGAAAAATACATTAAGTCTATGGTAGTATCTCAAACTGTTTTATTTTGAAGTGATATTATCTCAGTTCTCCCAAAAAAGTAATAAAATAACATACTGTTACGATTACAATTAGTATAAAAAAATAAATGCTCATAGCACCTTTCTTCTATAAAACTTCCTGTTCTTCACATATAGTCTGATGAAACTCTGGGGAGTTAAATTTGCAGGATAAAATGTTTCATAAAATGAGCCATCTGTGGTAGAATATAAAGCACTTGATAATATCAGGAAAAGCCTTTAAGTTAAATAACATTAGGGAAAGTCTCTCAATTTTAAAAAGGAAAGTTGAAAGAACCTAAGAGGCAAACAGGGAAGGTTATTTGATCACAGTACAGGCAATGGCAGGAAAAAGCCACCTCCTGGGTAGAAATATGTAAAGGGAGGGTATTTGTTCCAATGATTATTATAAATGTAGTGGAGATGTTTTTAAAAGTAAATATGGGTGCTTCCCTGGCGGCTCAGTGGCTAAGAATCGGTTTGCCAATACAGAAGACACAAGTTCAGTCCCTAGTCCAGGAAGATCCCTCATGCCACAGAGCAACAAAGCTCATGCGCCATAACCGCTGAGCGTGTGCTCTAGAGCCTGAGAGCTGGGACCACTGAGCCCACACGCCTAAGCCCACACTCCACAGCAGGAGAGGCCACCGCCATGAGGAGCGCACACACCACAGCCAGAGCAGCCTCCACTCACCACAGCTGCAGGAAAGCCGTGCAGCGGTGAAGACCCGGCACAGCCAAAACTGAATACACAAATCAGATTTAAAAAGTACCTGTGGACACCAAGCTGGCACAAAACCTCCATCACTTCATTCTGGAGATGTTACTCCAAAGAAGCACAGGGGATGCGCCCCACCCCCTTTAACTGAACAGGATAATGCACACCCTCCACCCTTAAATCACTAATTTCAAGCTGAACTTACACAATCATAATTTTAAAAAGAAAAAAGGCGGGGCGGGGGGGGGGCAGTGAAAGGTAGAGGATGAAACATAGAGATGTAGGTGGGAAAACTACCAAAATATGGCAGGATTCCAGTAAAGGAAGAGGAGCTTCGCAGGACCGGGGTCAGGATGAGAAGCAGGAGCAAGTCTGCTGGCAGAGGGCAGACTCCGGGGTGGCAAAAGCTGTGCAAGACTGACTTCCATTTACCTTGTTTTTTCTAATTTTCTTTCTTTCTTTTTTTTTTTTACCGAAGTATAGGTGAATTACAATGCTGTATATTTCTCTTTTTTACATAAGATTAACTATGAAATCTCAGGCACTGAGATAACTGCAGAAGAAATATTCTAGATAAGCTGCTTTCAAAACTCGTAAAAGCATAGGTTTGAAGCTGGATAAGGCCTAGTTTGAAATCTGACTCTTTCATCTGCTTTACTGTGGGGCCTCAAATAAGTCACTTATTCTCTGCTAACACTGCTTATTTGTAAAATAAGGCTAATACTTTCATCATCAGAAGAGTGTAATGAAGGCAGTATCTGATGCTGATGTTGGATGGTAACCGCTCCCTCAGTCACTACTTTAGCTGATGACACAGAAAGCAAGTCCACATTGCTGTTATTCAGTCACTAATTTGTGTCCAACTCTTTTTGACCCCATGGACTGCAGCACGCCAAGCTTCCCTGTCCTTCACTATCTCCCAGAGTTTGTTCAAACCCATATCCATTGAATCAGTGATGTCATCCAACCATCTCATCCTCTGTCGCCCCCTTCTCCTCCTGCCCTCAATCGTTCCCAGTATCAGGGTCTTCTCTAATGAGTTAGCTCTTTGCATCAGGTGGCCAAAGTATTGGAGCTTAGGCTTCAGCATCAGTCCTTCCAATGACTATTCAATTAAGCACTAAAGTGAAGAAGAACTAAAGAGCCTCTTGATGAAAGTAAAAGGGGAGAATGAAAAAGTTGGCTTAAAGCTCAACATTCAGAAAACTAAGATCATGGCATCCGGTCCCATCACTTCATGGCAAATAGATGGGGAAACAGTGGCTGACTTTATTTGGGGGGGCTCCAAAATCACTGCAGATGGTGATTGCAGCCATGAAATTGAAAGATGCTTGCTCCTTGGAAGAAAAGTTATGACCAACCTGGATAGCATATTAAAAAGCAGAGACATTACTTTGCCAACAAAGGTCCATCTAGTCAAGGCTATGGTTTTTCCAGTGGTCATGTATGGATGGGAGAGTTGGACTATAAAGAAAGCTGAGTGCAGAAGAATTGATGCTTTCGAACTGTGGTGTTGGAGAAGACTATTGAGAGTCCCTTGGACTGCAAGGAGATCCAACCAGTCCATTCTGAAGATATACCCTGGGATTTCTTTGGAAGGATTGATGTTGAAGCTGAAACTCCAATACATTTTGGCCACCTCATGCAAAGAGCTGACTCATTTGAAAAGACCCTGATGCTGGGAAAGATTGAAGGTAGGAGAAGGGAATGACAGAGGATGAGATGGTTGGATGGCATCACCAACTCGATGGACATGGGTTTGGCTGGACTCCAGGAGTTGGTGATGGACAGGGAGGCCTGGTGTGCTGCAGTTCATGGGGTCGCAAAGAGTCGGACACGACTGAGCAACTGAACTGGAACTGGATATATAAACACATATATGTGCATACACATACAAACACTCTCTCTCTCATTTAATACTATAAAGTATTTTATGGCTTCCCAGGTAGCTCAGCTGGTAAAGAATCCTGCAATGTGGGGGACCTGGGTTCGATCCCTGGATTGGGAAGATCCCCTGGAGATCTTGTATATTTCATAGCTCATATATAAGATATTGAGGCCCAGAGAGAATAACAACCAGTTCTAGGTCACATAGAAAATGGCCAGCCTTGGATTCAAATCCAGACACTTTATCTACAGAGAATGTATACTTAACTACCACACTTGACTAATTAACCACCACATAGCACATAGAGATCAGTCCATAAATGTTTATTATTATCACTACTCTATTACAGAATCACAAAATTTTAAATTAGTATGGATTTTTGAATAAAGTCATCCAATGAAAACTCCCTCATCTGCTTCCAAACCTACAAGTCAGCTTAGACCTGCCTAGTCCTCTTTTCCCTCTCTCCTCTTAGAGAAGCTCATCTAAGGCGAACCCTGCCCCCTCATCTGAGCATAATTTATATTCCATCCTCCTGGCCCTCTTAGTAACCTTATCACAGACTGTCCCCTCTCGTGTAACCTCAACCTCCCCCCCTCCACACTTAAGACTTGCTGACAACACTTAAACATACTCAAGTATTTCCGCTTAGTACAAAATCCCTCCCTCCCTCCAGCCCATGGTTTCCTCCAGGGGCTGCCCTCTCTCTGATACCTCACCAATGATGTGTTTGAAAGAGCGGCCTACACCCACTCTCTCCAGACTCGTCTACCATTCAGTCTTAATCCACTCTGGCCAACATGACTTCTTAACAACAGTCCTCTCTAGGTTTCCCAGAGATCTCCTGATGGCTCCAAAACTCTTGAATTCATTCTTGGACTCTCAGGAGCATCTAACAGTGATGACCATTTTCCTCTCCTTGAAACACAGTTTTCCTATAGCTTTGGTGATACAATTTATTTCTGGTTTTCTTTCCATATCTGAATACGTCTCGTATCTCCAAGTAGCTATTTCAAAGGTACCTCAAGTCAACTTGTCCAAGATCAAATTCTTGATCTTCACCTCCATGCCTGCATCCCCTATATACCTATCTGGCTCCTTTCTAGAGTTCCCTGTGCTAGCAAAGGGCTCAACTAGCAATCAAATTGGAGAAGTCAGAAATTTATAAGTCTTCATTGATTCTTTCTACTCTCTTACCATCACCCAAACCCAATCCATGATCAAATCTGATCCATTTTACCAATTAAATTTCTCTTGACTTCTTCAGTCAGAGCATTTGCCCTGTCTTCTGCCTTTCCTCTGATTTGCCCTGCTCCACACCCAACGCTTTACTTAATAACCTCCTACTCATGCCAGCAAATTTGGAAAACTCAGTAGTGGCCACAGGACTGGAAAAGGTCAGTTTTCAGTCCAATCCCAAAGAAAGGAAATGCCAAGGAATGCTCAAACTACTGCACAATTGCACTCATCTAACACGCTAGTAAAGTAATGCTTAAAATTCCCCAAGCCAGCCTTCAGCAATATGTGAACGGTGAATTTCCAGATGTTCAAGCTGGTTTTAGAAAAGGCAAAGGAACCAGAGATCAAACTGCCAACACCCACTGGATTACCGAAAAAGTAAGAGAGTTTCGGAAAAACATCTATTTCTGCTTTATTGATTATGCCAAAGCCTTTGACTGTGTAGATCACAATAAACTGTGGAAAATTCTGAAAGAGATGGGAATACCAGACCACCTGACCCACCTCTTGAGAAACCTGTATGCAGGTCAGGAAGCAACAGTTAGAACTGGACACTGAACAACAGAGTGGTTCCAAATAGGGAAAGGAGTACATCGAGGCTGTATATTGTTACCCTGCTTATTTAACTTATATGCAGAGTACATCATGAGAGATGCTGGGCTGAAGGAAGCACAATCTGGAATCAAGATTGCCGGGAGAAATATCAATAACCTCAGATATGCAGATGACACCACCCTTATGGCAGAAACTGAAGAAAACTAAAGAGCCTCTTGATGAAAGTGAAAGAGGACAGTGAACAAGTTGGCTTAAAGCTCAACATTCAGAAAACTAAGATCATGGCATTTGTTCCCACCACTTCATGGGAAATAGATTGGAAAACAGTGGCAATAGTGGCTGACTTTATTTTTCTGGGCTCCAAATCACTGCAGATGGTCACTGCAGCCAGGAAATTAAAAGACACGTACTCCTTGGGAGGAAAGTTATGACCAACCTAGACAGCATATTAAAAAGCAGAGACATTACTTTGTCAACAAAGGTCTGTCTAGTCAAGGCTATGGTTTTTCCAGTAGTCTTGTATGGATGTGAGAGTTGGACTATTAAGAAAACTGAGCACCAAAGAATTGATGCTTTTGAACTGTGGTGTTGGAGAAGACTCCTGAGAGTCCCTTGGACTGCAAGGAGATCCAACCAGTCCATCCTAAAGGAGATCAGTCCTAGGTGTTCACTGGTAGGACTAATGTTGAAGCTGAAACTCCAATACTTTGGCCACCTGATGTGAAGAGCTGACTCATTTGAAAAGACC
Organism: Ovis canadensis; assembly: GCF_042477335.2. NCBI lineage: Eukaryota > Metazoa > Chordata > Mammalia > Artiodactyla > Bovidae > Ovis > Ovis canadensis. The sequence continues at coordinate 187,045,540 of NC_091245.1, forward strand.
CTGATGCTGGGAAAGATTGAGGGCAGGAGGAGAAGGGGACGACAGAGGATGAGATGGTTGGATGGCATTGCCAACTCAATAGACATGAGTTTGGGTGAACTCCGGGAGTTGGTGATGGACAGGGAGGCCTGGCGTGCTGCAGTTCATGGTTTGCAGAGTCAGACACGACTGAGCAACTGAACTGAACTCATTCTTCCTATTAACTCAAGTGTTATCTTCTAACAGAAAAGCCTTTCCTAACCCCTCATGGAAAGATCAGGGTCTTATAAAGCAGTGTTCTTTCATTTTGAACATATTCAACTTGTAATCATATTTTCATCAGTGTAATTAAGACAATTTCATTAGAATACTGTGAGGTACATGAATAACTCCAATACAGTAAGCCCACAATAAAAACTCAGTAAGTCAGTTTGCACATGAAAATACTATGGTCCAAAGAGACAATCCTGCCAAAGGTCTTAAAACTAGGACCTATTTCTTCTGACTTTTGATGGAGTATATTTTCTACCATTTCAAACTCTTTCCCAGAGCATATCTCCAAAAGCCAAATGATATTATTACTTGTAGTATGATTAAGGTGATGGGGCACTTCTTTACCAAGAAGACCAAAACTGAGCAATTAAAACCTCAGTTTATTTGTAAACATTAACGTACCTGCTCTACTGTCAGTCTGACATACACAGAACGTAACATAAATAGTCTGTTATGTTCTTGAGCTATTAGAATTCTCTATGAACAGAATTTGGCAAGTCATCCAACACCTTAAATGTCAGATATAAGATACAAGACATCAAAACAAATTTTAAGACTGACTATACTGAAGGATTTGCACAAAGATGGCTGAAAACTGGCAATGTAACTTTTAGGACTACATAGGGAATAAATTGCTCTGGTGTGAATGTCAGTAAAGAAACTTTGTGGAGAGCTATGGTGTGCAGTCAGTCCCATTCCACTCCCACCCAGCAAAAGGGCCTACCCCACCTGAATCTGTCACGGCAAAGCACATCTGAGTGGATGAGAAGTGAACGCACGTAAAAGCTGGTGCAGGGTTGCCTTAGATTCTGTCTGAAAGGGCTGTCTAATGAGACTTCCGGCAGAAGGAAGCTGGAGGCTGACCTCTGAACTACTGGGTGGATCACAAGCATACTGAGAACTACACATATATATTTGCATATAAATTGAGATTTTCTTGCTTTATTTTTAAACTCAGAGTGATCAGAAAAAAATGTGTAACCTACTTAAATTTTCATCTAAAAAAAAGTGGATCTTGAATAAATTTAAACAGACTCTTGGAAAACAAAAAGTTGCTTTGTGATTGTGTCTCAAGATTCCTATTTAACATACTGAATAAAAATGAAAATTTCTTCAAAAGTGTAAAGAAGGAAGGAAATGAATGTGTTTCAAAATTTAAATAATTAAGTTTTCTATTTTATTATTTTTTTAATGAAATACTTTCTTTAGAGTGTATTTCCATGTTTGAAACTCTAGGCAAGAATTTAAACTTTAATGCTAAATAACTGAATTAAAAATTCATTTAAAATATCTTACAATTTGCAATGTTTACATGTAAAATGCATAATTTAAGAGTTGAATTGGCAGCATTTTGCAGACTTGAATCTTTTCTTAGTACTTTCGCCCAAGAAAAATTAAGTCAACTCATGAATTCTGAATGACTCTTAGCAATTAAACAAGAAAGACATAAAGCACATGGCCCTATTTCCTCCCAAGAGTTGAAACCATAAATAACAGTTGTCTATACTCTTTCTTTAGAGCTCTATTTCCCAAGATTTAAAGCAGAAAGATTCACATTTTCTCAGACCAAGAGGCACATGTTAGAGGGAAAAAAAGCTGGCAGCAAAGAATCCTTAGAAATCTGAAGAAGGATCATCCACACGACACAGCCAAGAGAACAAAGGAATTTGACAGTGATGGGCTGGACTCAAAGGACACAAGGCCTCCCCTACAGCTCCATGAGAGCCAGAGCACCCGAAGTTCAGAAGCAGCATTGGCACAAGCATTCCAACTGAGATGTTGAAATAGTGTTTGCCGATGTCTATGGAGCATGTTTTCATGTTTCAGGATCAGCCTAACTCCCAGAACACTGCTCTGGGAATACGGTTAGCAAAGCATCAAAGGATTTTATGGTACCTGGGGAGACCTATGCTGTCCTTTCACACAAAATGTCAGTATCAGCAGTCACATAAAGTGTATTGGCGTATATGATTCCCACATGATTTCTTAAGTGTTATTTCATGGATACAAAAGTTATAAAATCCTCTTAGTCTGTTCAAATTCAGGTTTTTAGTTCCATCAAACTGAAATAAATTTCAAAAAAATTTTATGCTATACTCATTTCCTAGAAGAAATTATGGAATAACACAAGTCTCTAACATCACAGCAATTTTTAAAGAAATCATTTTCTCTTCATATTTCAAGCAATTTTTAATCAGATGAAATAATGTATCTTTACAACTGTTATTATTATATAATGTTAAAGTGAAAGTCGTACTCACTCAGTCATGTCCAATTCTCTGCAATCCCATAGACTGTAGTCTACCAGGTTCCTCTGTCCACAGAATTCTCCAGGCAAGAATACTGGAGTGGGTTGCCATTTCCTACTCCAGAGGATCTTCCTGACCCAAGGCTTGAACCCAGGTCTCCTGCATTGTAAGCAGATTCTTTACTTTCTGAGCCACCAGATGTTCATTATATAATATTAACTGCAATCTTAGCTAGAAAACAATATGTTAACTGACATTAAATTAGGTGTTGGCCATCAACACAGCACTAAACTAAATGAACAGTAAATATTTGGTTAATCTGATCAATGTAGATGGCTCTATTATGCACAGGTCATCTACATTCATCAATTTACAGGATCACTGCCAAGCCTCTACTTCATTTTATGCCATATTAAACAATATGCATACTTTATTGTTGGTATACAAAGGCAGGCTACCATAAAATTACACATCTTCATCTTCTGACTGTACACATGTCCCATAGTATTACAGTGTTATAATTCCATGGTATTATGGTGTCTCTTTAAAGGTCACAGCAGTGCCTTCTCACTGCCTCCTCCTTTATAACAACAAGCATTCCTCAAGAAACATGCCAAGGGCAAACAGCATGCCAGGGGCCCCCAAAAATGAAACTATTTCCTTAGAGCAGGCCCAGAGGTGAGACAGAGGTCCAGAGGGAGGCCAAGGCCTTATACTGAATCAGTGCTCACACTCTACATTAATTAGCATGCCCCTCTCTGACTCTGCAAGCAATCAAAAGTATATACACATGCCTATTTGGCCCCTTCATGACATGGCCTATCTATTACACGGGTGACTTCTACTCAGCAATAACTCCTAGAACGTGATGTGACCTTATCAGAATCTTCTACAGCAAGTCTCCCACAATCACTCTCTTCTGATTTTACACCTGGCTCAAGGCACAGATGTTCGACTCCATTTAGGAATTCCCTTACAGGACTGACTACAGACTAGCAAAGTTACAGATGATTTACACAGATATTCTGTTCGGCTTATATTCTATGACCCATTCAGCATTTTTAAGTACTTTCAATTACAACTAAATAATATAAAACTCTAGATTACCAACTTATCCTTAAAAACTCTAGGTGTTAGGAATATTGGGTTTCTATTTCTCACGGCAGTTGATTAGTACTGCCTCTTCAGACAAATTATGAGCTCTCCCCATTGCCACAGTCCCCACCACTCCCTACTGTTTACAATATGGTCCACTTTACTCAGTCAGGATACCCACCTGTCTCTTATGAACATCTGGGTTTGCAAATCCTTTTGTAAAATTGAGTAATGTGATTAAAATTATATGTATAAAGAAGCAAGCCACAAAGATAGACCAGGTTTTGCAATGTCACGATGAACGTGATAATATGATTGCTACTACAATCAAAACCGCCTTCAGAGAAGGCAGAATGAAGCAATTCCTTAAACACAGATCACCATGGTTTGTAACACAGGATCTCATTCATATTCTGGATACAAGTGATTGTGCCAGGAATCAGCACCTACAGACCAGACAGCTGTTTATGAGGTAACTGTCATAAGATCCTTGTCAAAAGATGTACCAAATACAACAGTGCCTGGAAAATCCAATAGGACCTTTCTCCTGTTGGACAGATTGAGAAAGCAGCAGCATGTGAAGAGAAGAGAACTAGATCACCAAAAGAGGGACAAAGAGGTACATTAAATAATAAGTGGGTCAAAGTCACTAAGAACATAATAGTCTTGTGTATGTACCTAACAACAGAGCTTCAGAGTTCATGAAGCAAAAACCGATAGATCCAAATCATAGAGATTAGAACACTCTTCTGTCATTAACAATTACATAAAATAAACATACAAAAAATCAATTTAAAAAGTAACAAACCAGTAAAAATACAGAACACCTAAACAACCTGCCTCCTGAGAAATCTGTATGAAGGTCAAGAAGCAACAGTTAGAACTGGACATGGAAAAATAGACTGGTTCCAAACTGGAAAAGGAGTACATCAAGGCAGTATACTGTCACCCTGCTTATTTAACTTAGAAGCAAAACACATCATGTGAAATGCCTGGCTGGGTAAAGTACAAGCTGGAATCAAGATTGCTGGGAGAAATATCAATAACCTCAGAAATGCAGCTGACACCACACTTATGGCAGAAAGCAAACAAGAACTAAAGAGCCGCTTGATGAAAGTGAAAGGAGAGAGTTAAAAAGTTGGCTTAAAGCTTAACATTCAGAAAACTAAGATCATGGCATCCGGTCCCATCACTTCATGGCAAATACATGGAGAAACAATGGAAACAGTGACAGACTTTATTTTGGGACCTCCAAAACCACTGCAGATGGTGACTGCAGCCATGAAATTAAAAGATGCTTGCTCCTTGGAAGAAAAGTTATGACCAACCTAGATAGCATATTTAAAAGCAGAGACATTACTTTGCCAACAAAGGTCCGTCTAGTCAAGGCTATGGTTTTTCCAGTGGTCATGTATGGATGTGAGAGTTGGACTGTGAAGAAAGCTGAGCACTGAAGAATTTATGCTTTTGAACTGTGGTGTTGGAGAAGACTCTTGAGAGCCCCTTGGACTGCAAGGAGATCCAACCAGTCCATCCTAAAGGGAATTAGTTCTAAATATTCATTGGAAGGACTGATGCTAAAGCTGAAATTCCAGTATTTTGGCCACCTGATGCGAAGAACTGACTCCTTGGAAAAGACCCTGATGCTGGAAAAGACTGAAGGCAGGAAGAGAAGGTGACAACAGAGGATGAGAAGGTGGATGGCATCACCAACTCGATGGATATGAATTTGAGTAGGCTCTCAGAGCTGGCGATGGACAGGAAGGCCTGGTGTGCTGCAGTCCATGGGGTCACAAAGAGTTGGACACAACTGAGCAACTGAACTGACTAAGCACTACCAATGAACTTAACATAACTGAGATTTTTTTTAAGACACACTACCCAACATCATGAAATACACAGTATTTTCAAGTGCACATGTAACATTCACCAAGACAGGTCATATTCTGAGCTATAAAACTTTAACAAATGTAAAATAATTAAAAATCACACCAAGAATATGAATTAAATTGGAACACAATAACAGAAAGAAATCCAGAAAATCATCAAATGTTTATAAAAATCCACTTCTAAATAATTCATGGGTCAAAGGTCAAATTTCAAGGAAAATCAGAAAATTTTTTGAATTGCATAAAAATTAAAACATAAAATATAAAATTTTATGGGAGGCAATGAAGCACTATTTTGAGGAAAGTTAATAGCATCTGAATGCTCACAGTATAAAAGGAGAAAGGTTTATAATCAACAACCTTAGCACCTACCTTGAGAAACTAAGAAAAGTCAGAAGCAAGTCAAAAGAAGGAAAGTATTAAAATAATATAGAATTCAGAGCTTCCCTGGTGGCTCAGTGGTTAAGAATGCATCCGCCAATACAGGAGACATAGGTTTGATCCCTGGTCCAGGAAGACCTCACATGGCCTGGAGCAACTAAGCTTGTGCACCAAGGCTACTGAACCTGTGCTCTAGAGCCCGGGACCTGCGATCCCTGGTCCAGGAAGACCCCACATGGCCTGGAGCAACTAAGCTTGTGCAGCACAGCTGCTGATCCTGTGCTCTAGAGCCCGGGAACTGCAACTATGGAGCCCATGTGCTGTGACTGCTGAGGCCCAGCCACCCTAGAGCCCATGCTTTGCAGTTCCAGAAGCCACCACAATGAGAAGCCATGTACTGCAACAAAGAGCAGCCCCCACTCTCTGCAGCTACAGAAAAGCCCGTGCACCACGACCAAGAACCAGCACAGCCAAAATAAATAATTAATAGAACTGCTTTCTTAAAAGATACTATGAAATTTAAAAAATGAAGACAAGAAAACTATTAACGAAGTAAATCACTAAAATCACAAGCTGGTTCTCTGAGAAGTCAATAATTGATAAATCTTCAGCCAGACTGATTAAGACTAGAAAAGAGAAGATATATATTACCATTATGAAAGAAGGGATATAACTACAGATCCTAGAGACATTGAGAGAATAACAAAGGGATATTATAAATAACTTTATGCTAATAAACATTTGGAAATACAGATGAACAAATCCCTTGAAAGACAGAAACTACCAAAGCTCTCTATAAAACATATGACCTGACTACCCCTCAGTTCAGTTCAGTTCAGTCGCTCAGTCATGTCCAACTCTTTGTGACCCCATGAATCGCAGCACACCAGGCCTCCCTGTCCATCACCAATTCCCTGTCCATCACCAACTCCCGGAGTTCACTCAGACGCACGTCCATTGAGTCAGTGATGCCATCCAGCCATCTCATCCTCTGTCGTCCCCTTCTCCTCCTGTCCCCAATCCCTCCCAGCATCAGAGTCTTCTCCAATGAGTCAACTCTTCACATGAGGTGGCCCAAGTACTGGAGCTTCAGCTTTAGCATCATTCCTTCCAAAGAAATCCCAGAGCTGATCTCCTTCAGAATGGACTGGTTGGATCTCCTTGCAGTCCAAGGGACTCTCAAGAGTCTTCTCCAACACCACAGTTCATTTAAAACAATGAGTTAATTTTTCATTTAAGAATCCACTGACCAAGATAATACCAGGTCCAAATGGCTTCAAGTGTGAACTCTGCTAAATGAAAAAATAATGCTAATTCTATATATAAATTCTTCCAGGAAAAAAAAGGGAACACTCCCCAACTCATTTATGAGGCTGAAACTGCCCTGATACTAAAATACAACAAAGACAACATATGCTAAGAAAATTACACACTAACATCCCTTCTAAATATAGGCATAAAACCTTTAACAAATTATTAGCAAATTGAATCCAGCAATATATAGAAAAATAATTAATCATGACAAGTGATATTTACCCCTTTAAATGCAAGATTCATTCAGTGTTTGAAATCAACATAATTTATCAAGCCAATATACTAAAAAATATAAATATGTGTATGTGTGCGTGTAGTCTTTTCAATGAGTACAGAAAAATGACAAAAATATTTACCTATTATAAAAACTCTCTTCAAACAAGGAAGAGTATAAACTTCCATAAATTGGTAACAAACATCTATAAAAAAAAAAGAGAGAGAACATTATATTTAATGACAAAAGACTACTTTCACTTAATGGCTAAACTTGCTTTCCTCCTATGATCAGAAACAAGGCAAGGATATCTGCTCTCACCATATCTTTTTGACACAGAGGTCCTAGCCTTTGCAATAAGGCAAGGATAAGAAACAAAAGGCATATGGATTGGAAAGGAAAAGAAAAATTATACCAATTATTTGTAGATAACTCAATCATCTTCATTAAAAATTCTAATGAACCTGCTAAAAGGTAACAAATTCTAACTAATAAATTAGTTAACCAAGGCTGCAGAAGTCAAAGTCAGTATTCAAATACCAACTGTATTTCTATGTGATAACAGTGAATATTTGGAATTAAAATTTAAAATAATATCACTTTTACAATAGCACCAAAAAGATGAAACACTTGGGAATAACTTTAACAAACTATCTATATGACCTATACAATGAAAATTATCAAACATTCCTGAGAAAAATTTAAGGACCCTGAATAAAAAGACTAGCCATGGCCATTAATTTTAATAATGTTAAGATGTCAGGTCTCTCTAAATGCATTTATTGATTTAATACAATCCTAGTCAAAATTCCAGTGAACTGCTTTGTAGAAACAAACTGCTCCTAAAATGTATATGTAAAAGTGAAGATTAAAACAGCCAAATTCTGAAAAAGAAAGAAGTCCGAGAACTTGCAGTATGTGATTTTTTAAATATACTATAAGCTACAGCATTTAAGAATAGGACCAGCTGAGCTAGTTCAAATACTAATGATGATGCTGTTAAAGTGCTGCACTCAATATGTCAGCAAATTTGGAAAACTCAGCAGCGGCCATAGGACTGGAAAAGGTCAGTTTTCATTCCAATCCCAAAGAAGGGCAATGCCAAAGAATGAAACTACTGTACCGTTTGCACTCATTTCACATGCCAATAAGGTTATGCTCAAAATTCTTCAAGCAAGGCTTCAGTAGTACATAAACTGAGAACTTCCAGATGTACAAACTCAGTTTAGAAAAGACAAAGGAACCAGAAATCAAATTGCCAATATTTGTTGGATCATGGAGAAAGTAAGGGAGTTCCAGAAAAACATTTACTTCTGTTTCATTGACTATGCTAAAGCTTGTGACTGAGTGGATCACAAAAAACTGTGGAAAATCCTTAGAGATGGAAGGATTAGACCACCTCACCTGTCTCCTGAGAAACCTGTATGCGGGTCAAGAAGCAACAGTTAGAACCTTACAAGGAACAACTGACTCATTCAAACCTTGGAAGGGAGTATGACAAGGCTGTATATTGTCACCTTGCTTATTTAACTTTATGCAGAGTACCTCATGTGAAATGCCAGGCTGGATAAATCATAAGCAGGAATCAAGACTGTTGGGAGAAGTATCAACAACCTCAGGTATGCAGATACCACTCTAATGGCAGAATGTGAAGAGGAATTAAAGAGCTCTTGATGAGGGTGAAAGAGAAGAGTGAAAAAGCTGGCTTAAAACTCAACATTCAAAATACTAAGATCATGACATCCAGTCTTACTACTTCACGGCAAATAGAAGGGGTAAAAGGGGAAGCAATGACAGATTTTATTTTCTTGGGCTCCAAAATCACTGCAGATGGTGACTGCAGCCACGAAATTAAAAGACACTTGCTCCTTGGAAGGAAAATTATGACAAACCTAGACGGTGTATGGGAGAAGGCAATGGCACCCCACTCCAGTACTCTTGCCTGGAAAATCCCATGGACAGAGGAGCCTAGTAGGCTGCAGTCCATGGGGTCTCGAAGAGTCGGACATGACTGAGCGACTTCACTTTCACATTTTACTTTCATGCATTGGAGAAGGAAATGGCAACCCACTCCAGTGTTCTTGCCTGGAGAATCCCAGGGGTCGGGGAGCCTGGTAGGCTGCCATCTATGGGGTCGCACAGAGTCAGACACGACTGAAGCGACTTAGCAGCAGCAGCAGACAGTGTATTAAAAAGCAGAGACATGAGTTTGCCAACAAAGATCCATTTGGTCAAAGCTATGGTTTTTCCAGTAGTCATGTAAGGATGTGAGAGCTGGACCATAAAGAAGGCTGACTACTGAAGAACTGATGCTTTTGAATTGCAGTGCTGGAGAAGACTCCTGAGAGTCCCTTGGACAGCAAAGAGATCCAACCAGTCAATCCTAAAAGAAATCAACCCTGAATATTCATTGGAAGGACTGATACTGAAGCTACAATACTTTGGCCACCTGATGTGAAGAGCTGATTCACTGGAAAAGACTCTGATGCTGGGAAAGACTGAAGGCAAAGGGGGAAGGAGGCAAAAGAGGTATAATAAGGTTAGACAGTATCACTAACTCAATGGACACGAATTTCAGCAAACTCCAGGGGATGGTGGAGGACAGAGGAGCCTGGCATACTACAGTTAGTATTTAACCATAGTACCCCAAAATTCTAATCCTAGGTATTTCCCCAAGAGATGTAAAAACATACATCCACACAAAAAAATCTTGTATACAAATGTTCATAACATTTTTACTCACAGTAGCCAAGAAAAATTGGGAAAAACTCAAATGCACAGCAACTCGAGAATGAAAAAAATAATTGTGGCATAGACATACATTGGAAAATAGCTCATTAACAGAAAGGAACCAACTTCTGACACATACAACACGGATAAATATCAAAGGCATTAAGCTAAGCAAAAGAACACAGAAACAAAAACTATACACAGTATGCAGTCACATTTTTTTTAAATTTGTGATTGTGGTAAAAGGAAAGCCATGGGGGCAGAAAATGGGCTTGAGCTTGGGCAGAGAGGAAAGGGCATTCAGAAGACTACATGGGGGCCTACCTTCTTTGGGTGTTCAGTTCAGTCACTCAGTCATGTCCAACTCTTTGCAACCCCATGGACTGCAGCACACCAGGCCTCCCTGTCCATCACCAACTCCTGGAGCTTACTCAAACTATGTCCATTGAGTCAATGATGCCATCCAACCATCTCATCCTCTGTCATCCCCTTCTCCTCCCGCCTTCAATCATTTCCCAGTATCAGGATCTTTTCCAAGGAGTCAGTTCTTCACATTAGGTGGCCAAAGTGTTGGACTTTCAGCTTCAGCATCAGTCCTTCCAATGAATATTCAGGACTGATTTCCTTTAGGATTGACTGATTGGATCTCCTTGCAGTGAAGAGATTCAAGATTAATCTGATTTTCAGTTCACACAATCATTGAGACATCCAGAAAAATAAGCTCAGGGCTAAATTTCTTGGAAAACACCCAAAACTGTGTTCTAAAGCTGGCTTGATAAGAAAACTGCTGTATCTGTCCCTGTCACCAAACCCCAAATGTCAGAACCCTACTGCAACTAATCCTAATGCCAGGTCTCCAGCAGGCACTCAACGCTACGCCACCACCTGCCCCAGAGCCACACTCTCTGCTGCAGCCACGCTCAGCACAGGGCCCGTTTCACACACGGCTCTCTTCCAACTCACAGCTTCACCTCAGTGCCTCCAACTGCAGAATGGCCTCTAAGCAGCGGAAGAGGCTACAAATCTGAGTTCTATTTCTGACCCAGGGAAGATGGAGCCATAATGTGGACATTTCTCCAAATGCAGAAATGATGCTCAGTATACAAAGACCAGACATGAATAGGACATATGTTGATAACAACAGGCTTTAAATGGAAACAGTGAAAGTTCTCTTTATTCTCCCCTACTTCTTCTAAGCCTTTCTTTGTTAATTAAGCTCTCTGTATTTCCTCACCTGAGAAGCTTTTGCAAGCTGGAAAGCTGGAACTAGCAAAGACAAATAGACTTCTTATCTCTAGGGAAAGCCTGTGTTCACTGAGGAAACTGTCCTGAGGAAGAGGAGGCAGGAAGGGCTCTCTCTGAGCTCAGAGAGGAGAAATGGGGCTAGCAGGAAGGGCATGGATGCCGGCCAACTTCCCAGAGAAGAGGGCTTCCAAGCTCTGTTACCTCAGAGGCCAAGGGAAACCACAGTGCCTCAAAAAAGACGGCTGCCCCCAGACACTGGGCCTCTGGCACCACAAGATGCCCTGTGTTCTACACAGCACAGAGATGCAGAGCAATACTTTAGCCAACCCTGCAGCTCAAACATGGGGAATGTTAGTAGTTACGCCACAGGGGACCAGAGGGGTCCCTCTGCCAGTGTTTTTGCTCTATACAAGCCCTTGCAGTGTGGAGGAGGGAGCCCCAATAATAATTGATATTAAACTTACTGCCAGATTGATAAGAAGAGAGCTTCAAATTTAAATTTAACTTAAATAGATGAATAGCATTTCTTACACACCTCTACAGGTCCTAGGAGTAAGTATGATTTAAAAGTAAATCTGAATGCCCCAAGGATTATATGATAGGCTTTTTTTTTTTAATCTCCATGCTTTCAAATTTCAGAAATCACTATTTACAAAGAGGGCAGGGCATAGGGAGAGAAAACTGACAGTCTATGAGCTATTTTTTTCAGTGTTTCAGGATTACCTTTTACTAATAGGGGCAACCTTTTGCCAAATCTGAACATGTAAGTCACTGGCCTTTTCCAGGCAGTGGAAAGTAAAAATGTTTTTACCATTTAGCTTTCTAAAGAACTTGTAAAACGTAGGCTTTTAACCCAGACAATGACTAGGGTGGGAAGAATGTACTTTTCTTTTCTGGTGTAGTTTTGTTGTGTTCTCTAAAGAAATTACAGAGCTCTTTAGTTTATATTTTTACAGGCCTTTCTGACATTGTGATACTGTAGCTAAACACCAGTATCAATCTGGTTAGCAGATTGAAGATTTATATTGGGAATACTAACTAGAGTTTCCAGATGGCAAAAGGCCAAATAAATGGCCTTTACTGTTAAATACAACCACGTCCTCTCAGCTTTACCATGTGGTTGAACATGGTCCCACTTGGCTATAAAGAGCAAACTCCATTTGTTTAATGAAGCATTCATATGATAAAAGAGGCTAAATCAAAAGTCAAATTATTTATGAACAAATAAAGCCATCTGAAGCCATCAGGAAGGGTGTTATATTCTGAAACCAATTAAATTCTTTTTTAAAAAACGACTCAACTGAAATTTTATTCTTGTTCACCAATAACACTGCCTCTTTCCAAACTAAACACTACTTTTTAAAAAATTTTCTTTATGTCTGAGAGTGTTTTGCCTATGTTCTCCTCTAGGAGTTTTATAGTTTCTGATCTTACATTTAGATCTTTAATCCATTTTGAGTTTATTTTTGTGTGCGGTGTTAGAAAGTGATCTAGTTTCATTCTTTTACAAGTGGTTGACCAGTTTTCCCAGCACCACTTGTTAAAGAGATTGTCTTTACTCCATTGTATATTCTTGCCTCCTTTGTCAAAGATAAGGTGTCCATATGTGTGTGGATTTATCTCTGGGCTTTCTATTTTGTTCCATTGATCTTTATGTCTGTCTTTGTGCCAGTACCATACTGTCTTGATGACTGTGGCTTTGTAGTAGAGCCTGAAGTCAGGCAAGTTGATTCCTCCAGTTCCATTCTTCTTTCTCAAGATTGCTTTGGCTATTCGAGGTTTTTTGTATTTCCATACAAAGCTTGAAATTATTTGTTCTAGTTCTGTGAAAAATGTGGCTGGTAGCTTGATAGGGATTGCATTGAATTTGTAAATTGCTTTGGGTAGTATACTCATTTTCACTATATTGATTCTTCCAATCCATGAACATGGTATATTTCTCCATCTATTAGTGTCCTCTTTGATTTCTTTCATCAGTGTTTTATAGTTTTCTATATATAGGTCTTTAGTTTCTTTAGGTAGATATATTCCTAAGTATTTTATTCTTTTCGTTGCAATGGTGAATGGAATTGTTTCCTTAATTTCTTTTTCTACTTTCTCATTATTCGTGTATAGGAATGCAAGGGATTTCTGTGTGTTGATTTTATATCCTGCAACTTTACTATATTCATTGATGAGCTCTAGTAATTTTCTGGTGGAGACTTTAGGGTTTTCCATGTAGAGGATCATGTCATCTGCAAACAGTGAGAGTTTTACTTCTTCTTTTCCAATTTGGATTCCTTTTATTTCTTTTTCTGCTCTGATTGCTGTGGCCAAAACTTCCAGAACTATGTTGAATAGTAGCGGTGAAAGTGGACACCCTTGTCTTGTTCCTGACTTTAGGGGAAATGCTTTCAATTTTTCACCATTGAGGATAATGTTTGCTGTGGGTTTGTCATAAATAGCTTTTATTATGTTGAGATATGTTCCTTCTATTCCTGATCCACCTCCCAGAATGCTGGAAATAAAAGCAAAAATAAACAAATGGGATCTAATTAAAATTAAAAGCTTCTGCACAACAAAGGAAAATATAAGCAAGGTGAAAAGACAGCCATCTGAATGGGAGAAAATAATAGCAAATGAAGCAACTGACAAACAACTAATCTCAAAAATATACAAGCAACTTATGCAGCTCAACTCCAGAAAAATAAACGACCCAATCAAAAAATGGGCCAAAGAACTAAATAGACATTTCTCCAAAGAAGACATACGGATGGCTAACAAACACATGAAAAGATGCTCAACATCACTCATTATTAGAGAAATGCAAATCAAAACCACAATGAGGTACCACTTCACACCAGTCAGAATGGCTGCGATCCAAAAATCTGCAAGCAATAAATGCTGGAGAGGGTGTGGAGAAAAGGGAACCCTCCTACACTGTTGGTGGGAATGCAAACTAGTACAGCCACTATGGAGAACAGTGTGGAGATTCCTTAAAAAATTGCAAATAGAACTACCTTATGACCCAGCAATCCCACTTCTGGGCATACACACCGAGGAAACCAGAATTGAAAGAGACACATGTACCCCAATGTTCATTGCAGCACTGTTTATAATAGCCAGGACATGGAAACAACCTAGATGTCCATCAGCAGATGAATGGATAAGAAAGCTGTGGTACATATACACAATGGAGTATTACTCAGCCGTTAAAAAGAATTCATTTGAATCAGTTCTGATGAGATGGATGAAACTGGAGCCGATTATACAGAGTGAAGTAAGCCAGAAAGAAAAACACCAATACAGTATACTAACACATATATATGGAATTTAGGAAGATGGCAATGACGACCCTGTATGCAAGACAGGGAAAGAGACACAGATGTGTATAACGGACTTTTGGACTCAGAGGGAGAGGGAGAGGGTGGGATGATTTGGGAGAATGACATTCTAACATGTATACTATCATGTGAATTGAATCACCAGTCTATGTCTGACGCAGGATGCAGCATGCTTGGGGCTGGTGCATGGGGATGACCCAGAAAGATGTTCTGGGGAGGGAGGTGGGAGGGGGGTTCATGTTTGGGAATGCATGTAAGAATTAAAGATTTTAAAATTTAAAAAATAAAAAACTAAAAATTAAAAAAAAAAAAATTTTCTTGATTTGCAGAATATGTTTGCGTCAGTGACACCTTATCTAACTAGTTTAAAGCATTCTTTAGTGTGTACAACATGAAAAGATAAGAAATTTAAAATGTGGAAGAAGTAAGATCAGCAAAACAAACAGGCAACCTACGGAATGGAAAAAATATTTACAAATCATATATCTGATAAGGGGTTAACATCCAAAATATTAAAAGAACTCATGTAATTCAACACCAAAAAGTAAATAAACAGTCCAACTGAAAAGGGGGCAGAGGACCTTTCCAAAAATGATATACAGATGGCCAACAGGTATATGAAAAACCTCACCTTTCATCCATCACCAGGGAAATGCAAATCAAAACCACAATGAGATATCACCTCACACCTGTAAGAATGGCTATGTGAAAATGTCTAGAAATAAAAATTGTTGGCAAGGATGTGGAGACAAGCGAATCCATGTCTGTACTGTTTGTGAGGATAGGTTGATAAACTGGTACAGTCACTATGAAAAACAATACAGAGCCTCCTCAAAAAATTGAAAAATAGAACTACCATATGATCCAACAATAATGTTTCTCAGTATTCACCTGAAGAAGATAAAAACACTAATTTTAAAAGATTTCTGTACCCCCATGCTCGTTTCAGCATTACTTACAATAGCTAAGTCATGGAAACAACCAAAGGCCAACAGATGGATGAACAGATAATGAAAATGTGATATACATGTACAAAGGAATATTACTCAGCCACAGAGAGTGAAATCTTGCCACTTGCAATAACATGAATGGACCATGGAAACATTATGCTAAGTAGAATCAGACAGAAAATGATCAATATTATATTATCTTACCTATATGTGGAATAGGAAAAAAAAAAAACAGAAACACCAAGGTCAAGAATATAGAGAACAGATTATTAACTGTCTAAGGCAGGAGGGTGGTCCAAATAAGGGGTCTAAAGGTACAAATTTCTACTTCTAAAGTCATGAGGATGCAATGCACAGCATGATGACTAGAGTTAATAAACTTTACTGCATATTTCAAATTTCAAATAAATTAGCTAGGAGAACAAATCTTAAAAGCTGTGACCATAAGAAGAACAGCTTTATGTCTGGTGACAGATGTTAACTGGACATACTGCGGCGATCACTTTGCAGTGTGCTCTTGTGTGCGCTCAGCCACTCAGTTATGCCCAGCTCTCTGTGCCCCTATGGACGGTGTAGCCCACCAGGCTCCTCTCTGTCCATGGGATTTTCCAGGCAAGAATGTTGGAATGGGCTGCCATTTCCTTCTCCAGGGGATGTTCCCATCCCAGGGGTCAAACATAGGTCTCTTGCATTGGCAGGCAGATTCTTTAGCACTGAGCCACTTGGGAAGCCCCTTCATTCTGCAGTATACAAATATCAAACCACTATGTTGTACACTTTAATACAATGTTTATATCGATTGTACTGCAACTAAAAAAATGTGAAAATAGGGAATTTTGTTATCTATCCTAATAGAAACAGAAATCTAAGAATGCAGACAGAGGCAATATGACATCAGAATTACATCCTGCACAATGTGTCTAAGCACTCTCCATGACCTTCAGACCCTGCTGAATATGGCCTTTGCCTGTTTTTCTAACCAGTCTCACAGCCCTTTCTCCCTCATGGACTTTTCTCAGGTACAGGAATACAGCGCCTTACCTGGATTTATATGTTCTCTTCCCATAGCTTGAAATACTCACACGCACACCCCATAATGATCCTTCTAATTTCTAGCTATCATTCAGATTTCAAATTGTCCCTGGCCTCTAGAACTGTTATATTTCCCTTGAAATGACTTCACAGCACTCTGCTGCTGCGCTGTTGCTGAGTCGCTTCAGTCGTATCCGACACTGTGCGACCCCACAGATGGCAGCCTATACTTCCTGAAAACTGTCAGAAGACTTCCTCAACAGATTCTGAGTAGAAACTATATGCCCAGGTCCAGTATGTTCAATAAAACAGCAAATGTTCAATGTGTGTTTGATAATATTCGTCAAGAATTTATATGCCAAATACTCTAAGTACTTTTATAAGCCTAGCAACAAACAAGACTGGGAAGTGACAGGATTAGTAATTATATTTTAAACATAAGATGCCAAGGTCCAAAGATGCTAAAAAATACTAAAAAAAATTCCCAGACAGAACTGGGATCCAAATCAGTGTCTAGTCTGACTCCAGGGCCTTTCCTAACCACTACTTCATACAGCCTCCTAGTAACAATGGAAAGGGCACAGGACTTAGAATTCAGGGACAGCTACTTACTAGCTGTGTAACTTTGGACATGTTAAACCCTTTGAGTCTTATGTTTTCTTGCATTTTTAAGAAAAGGGACAAAAATATCAGCCTCACAAGGTCACTTGGATGAAGTGTACCTTAAGGACCTGGCTTAACGGAATCCCTTAATGCACAATAATTGAATCTGATCTCAGGAAGATAACCAAAAGTAGTATTAAGTAATAAAAAAAGAAGAAAGTATATATTCACCTAGAATCACAATTGTCCGAATGGCATGAAACTTCCCAAGAAAATAAACAGTGGAAACAATGTCAGACTTTATTTTGGGGGGCTCTAAAATCACTGCAGATGGTAACTGCAGCCATGAAATTAAAAGACGCTTACTCCTTGGAAGAAAAGTTATGACCAACCTAGATAGCATATTGAAAAGCAGAGACATTACTTTGCCAACAAAGGTCCATCTAGTCAAGGCTATGGTTTTTCCAGTGGTCATGTATGGATGTGAGAGTTGGACTGTGAAGAAAGCTGAATGCCGAAGAACTGTGGTGTTGGAGAAGACCCTTGAGAGTCCCTTGGACTGCAAGGAGATCCAACTAGTCCATTCTGAAGGAGATCAGCCCTGGGATTTCTTTGGAACGAATGATGCTAAAGCTGAAACTCCAATACTTTGGCTACCTCATGAGAAGAGCTGACTCATTGGAAAAGACTCTGATGCTGGGAGGGATTGGGGACAGGAGGAGAAGGGGATGACAGAGGATGAGATGGCTGGATGGCATCACTGACTCGATGGATGCGAGTCTGAGTGAACTCTGGGAGTTGGTGATGGACAAGGAAGCCTGGCATGCTGCAATTCATGGGGTCGCAAAGAGTCGGACACCACTGAGCGACTGAACTGAACTGAACTGATTTTTGACATATACCTACAGCTCTGACATTTTAATTATTAAGAGCTATACAAAGTTAGGCTAGATGTGATGATCTTAGTTTTTTTTATATACAAAGTTATGCTTAAGCATATAGTTAAGAGAAAAATGCTTTTGGTAAATGGATTACTACATAGTCATATCCTCCACGACCCAAGTTAAAAGGTAAAAGACTGAATACATTCACATGACAAAGCAGGAGTGAAGCTCAAAAATTTAAATATGAAGTAAAAATATCAAAGAAACAGTAGAAAACAACCCAGTAGAATTAAAAAGGCAAATCTAAATAAAACCAAAGACTGCACAGGGAGGACAAGCAAGAAGAGAACGGGGGAAGGTAATGGGGCTAGAAGGCCCTGTATTGTTGACAGTATCTGAGCCACTGATTAATGTTATTTCTAAGCAGATTAACCAAATCCCAACTGTTCTACATCAGGTCCTTTCTCTAAGCCTGTCCTCCCTCTGACCAGCAAATAAAGAATAAATTAAAATTTTAAACACACAAATAGAAGAAAAAAGCCCACCCACACAAAACAGAAATGTACCAAGGGACAATTCACCCTAATTTCCTATTCTTTCCTTTCATTCTGTGCCTTTACTAAAATGATAACACGACAAAGCTGACAAGTAAAAGAAGAGGAGAATTAGCTCTTCCGTGTAATTTTTAAACTGCGGCATGAAGCCATCCACTGTCAGCAATAGGTGGTGCAGTACTGGAGATCATCACAGGAGTGGGAGGGCGTAAAGAGATGGTGCAGGGGGGTGGTTATTTCTGTCCCAGAGGCAGGAAGAACTTTTAACCTTCTGATGCTTTTCCTTATCATAACCTTCTCCATAGCAACCACAGAACTGCAGTGGCAAAAAACAGATGAGAAGATAGAAAATACACATATTATGTTATACATGCGTGTGCACACACACACACACACACACACACATACACACTCTTACATATAAATCCTGCAAAACTGCAAAATTCAGTAATGGTTTTTTAAAATATTACACAGTCCTTTATAATCTCATATTTCTGTGGAAGATTAACCACTAAAAAATAGAACTAAGCAAGCATGGTATGCTTGTTTTTCTTTGGCACTTATATTTGGCAACATATTTATAGCACTTCACAACAGATTTAATCTCTAAAATGAGCCTATTTAACTAAAAAAAAAATCTTTTTGAGGCTTAACAGATGTCCCAATGTTTGGTCCAGAAGAACAAGCGTTTACCTCACCTACTATTCCTAAATAAGAGTGTTATGACAGTAGTGAAAGATTGTGACTTTGTGTCCATTGCACATTATACCAGAGTGAAAAGTTTAAAACTAGAAAAACCGGAAAATGAGAAAAGCTTACTCCACTGACAAGAGCTCTTATGCCAGGTAAAAGTAAGTGCCTGTTAAAACCTACACTAGAATCCAGCAGGTCTCCCATGAGGAATTTTGGGATGTTTTCTCACCAGTAGGTTCTCTTGACTAAACGGTGAAGTCCTATTACTGGCTCAGATCAGGTATTTACATTCAGTAATTTGCATGTCACAGGAAGATAAATTTTTATGGACCCCCTTATTAAAATACGTGTTTGTCCAGTGGCTAAGACAGTAAAGCGTCTGTCTACAATGCGGGAGACCCGGGTTCGATCCCTTGGTTGGGAAGATCCCCTGGAGAAGGAAATGACAATCTACTCCAGGACTATTGCCTGGAAAATCCCATGGACAGAGGAGCCTGGTAGGCTACGTCCATGGGGTCGCAAAGAGTTGGACACGACTGAGCGACTTCACTTATTAAAATACAGGGAAAGGAAAGCCAATAAAGGATTTGGACAATACAGGTTAAATGGATGAGGAATAGGGAGAAAATAGGTTAATGGCAGGTATATTATTATTTAACAGGAAAGAGTATCGCTAATTCTTTCTAGGCACGAGAAGGGAACTAAGCCAGAGTACTGGTGTGTGCGGTGGGCAGAAGACAGGGGAGGAGGGGGAGAGGAGGAGGAGGCACTGGCTGGGGCCCAGGGTCTGGGGAGCATGGGAGAACCACTCCTCATGCTTCCACTCGGCCCCGAGGCTCGCAGGAGCCCTGGCTGACCACATTTTACACGTTAATTCAGGCAGCCAACCAAATGCCAGGCACCAGGACGAGTGGCAAACGTGAGACACAGCTGCTACCCTCACGGAATCTACAATCTAGCAGAAATACAGCTGTTAATCAACCAAACACAACAGTGATAAATGGTATACAGAAGACATGCACTTTTGATTCTCTCAGCCTCTGTACAGAAATACCACGGAAGCAGCGCTGACTCGTGGTGTGCAACTGCCTCACAAGAGCCCAGACGGGAAACCGGAGGGCACAGCTCTTCCCTGGAGTCCTAGGACCACGTGCCCAGCACAGAGGGTGTGTGGGCGCCCACTCTGGTTATCCAGCCCTTCCAGAGCTGCCTCAGGTTCAGAGCCGATTTCAGTTGGATTTTGATCGAATGATCTTCAGAGGAAGCCCAGACAGGGTGGTCGAGGGGGTGTTTTCTTTGGCATGAGAAAAAATGACGGTGAACTGGAGACTCTGAGCAGGAGAGATAAAATTTTCTGCACAGCTGCCACTTCTCTGCAAAAAAGCGGCTCCCTGAGAATAATGGCTTTAGAGTGAAAATTCTCCAGCCCCACTGTAGCCATAATGAGACATAGCTGCATACAAGAACGTATGTGCTTTCACCGACTTCTGAGGCAAAGGGCTCTGAAAATTATAAAGCACGCTCAGATATAAGGTAACACAACTCCTTTTACAACATGAATAATAGGTTCCGACCATGTGATTCTTAAATTTCTTCGCTCCTTTTCTCCCTTCCGCAAATAGCTTCCGGTTGGAGACCAGAAGCAGCAGCAGTTCCAGGCCCTAACAACTTACCCTTGTATACTGCATACCATCTTAAGGCCCGAACCCAAGAAGGCCACTCCCCCAATGCTCTATGAGCTGGGCAAAGAGTCTCACATCATTCCAATGTAATCCTTCAGACAATTCCATGGCTATTCAAATTTGTCTGTGATTTTCAGATTCAGTCACACAAAAGGAGACTACTAGGAGCAAAATGGCTTTTGACTGAAAAATTAAAAACCATAGAAGCACCAGTGTACATGTGTGTCTATACACACATACACACACACAAACATATACATATACACACATAAACAATCTGAAAATTTGGAGATAAAAATCAGTTACTTGGGTTGGATACCCCCTAAAAAAGAAAAAGGAACAGTATTAATAAAACTGCATGAATAAAGTTGCTGCTAAGCTGAAGATTAGGAGAAAAATAAGACTGCCACATTACCTACAATTTTCAAATGATTAATTTTTTTTCCATGGCACACAAAAAAAGGAGAAATTGGAGGCCATTCTCAACCTAGTTTCCTACTGAAAATAATCCTCAAAGGAAACATCTTTATCTCATTTCTCTCCTTGAAGCCAGACTCCAGTAGGGACCACCACCTCATCAGAGAAGTGATCAATAAAGGGGTAAGTAACTCGGAGGCCAGAGGTCCAACAATCCCCAATCTGAGTAATCCACTCCTCAATTACAAGGTTATGACCAGTCTCAACATTACATCTCAAGTTACGTATGTCTGTATAAAACACTAACAACAGACAAAAATGCCTGAAGAATGAAGGCTGAATCAGATAAGCAGCTCAACTTAAAGTCCATCAGCTGTTCTACTTAAGACAATCATTTCCTTGCTTTTTAAACTTTTTATTTAACACTGGAGTATAGCCAATGAACAATGTCATGACAGTTTCAGGTAGACAGCATAATAGGGACTCAGTCATACATATATATCTATCCATTCTTCCCCGAACTCCTCTCCCACCAGGCTGCCACATAACATTGAGCAGAGGTCCCTGTGCTATACAGTAGGACCTTGTTGGTTATCCATTTTATAGAGAGTAGGGTGTACATGTCAATTCCAAACTCCCATCTCTCCCACCCCGATTCTTTCACCCAAGGCAACCATAAATTCTCTAAGTCTGTGAGTCTGTCCTTGTTTTGTAAATAAGTTCATTTGTATCATTTTAGACTCAGCATAGAAGAGAGATGTTATATGATATTTCTTTCTCTGTCTGACCTCACTCCAGCATGACAATACCTAGGTCCATCCCATGTTGCTGCAAATGGCATTCTTTCTTTCTTTTTTAAATGGCTGAGTAATAGTCCATTATATATACATATGTACACCATCTTCTTTATCCACTCCTCTGTTGATGCACATTGAGACTGCTTCCATGTCTTGGCTATAGTAAACAGTGCTGAAATGAACATTGGGGTGCATGTATTCTTTCAGATTATGTTTTCTCTGGGTATATGCCCAGAAGTGGGGTTGCAGGGTCATATGGTAGCTCTATGTTTGGTTTTTTTTTAAGGAACTTCTATACTGTTCTCCATACTGGCTGTGCCAATTTACATTTCCACCAACAGTGTAGGAGAGTATTTCCTATTTCTTAATTAGGAGCGGATAGGAATAGCCTTCTCCAGATGCCCATATACCAATATTTAGTGGCAAATGTTCTTAGACAAAACTGTAACTGTGCCAACTGAGATGGGAACATGGTCTGGAAGAAAAAACAATCAATTCAGGCAATATCTTTGAGGTTTGACAAAAACGACATTCTCCCGCCAATCTAGTGGTGGGGTGGTACTCAGTTGGCTTTAAATCAAAGAGTGGTCTACAAATAGTTTCTCAATTTCATAAACTGAAGCTTAAAGAAAAAAAGCGTTTAAGCTATACAGACTGCTTCAATCTTACCTTGTTTACTAGCTTTCATTTCCCAGTTGTATTAAGCTTAGGGAACTCTGAGATTGCTATTCCTGCCTACAGTGAATTTTCTATTCCTGAAAGTATCAGTCACCCAAACTGTATTCGGAAACCAAATCAGTGACCAGATGGCATGTGCCATCGTTGCTCTTCTGTCTTCTTTCATTAGGAGTCTCTTTGAAGGTATTTATTTTGGATGGCTTTGTGTGCCACCCTTTATGTGCCATTCCCTACAGAGTTCACAGATTCTTTACCTTTTCATGCAAAAGCGAAGGTAAATCCCAGATCATAGTGGCATTTTAATGTTCCATTTTTCATTTGAAGTTTTTCAGAATTTAAGAGTAGAAAGTGACCTTAAATGTCATCTAATCCAATCCACTTATTTCATAAATGAAAAACTTCCCCCACAACAGAGAAATCACAGGTCTGAAATCACCATTAATACTAGACCTCAGGGCCCAGTTCAGTGTCTTTTCCACTGTATCAGATTTATCACACAAAAGACAGAAAAGCAAATATCCAGGAATAAATCTCAAATATTTATAAATAGGAAGTCTGAAATTTATGTTTATCTTTTACACTATTATTTATTCTACTATTCATTTGGACATCTACCAAATGATGCACGATAGAGAAAAATAAAATGACTGTGAAATCAGCCCATTCTAATAATTTCTAGGAAACTTAGTTATTTTAAAGCTTTAGGATGAAAAGTGATTAAAATTATAGAGGCGACATTAAAATTGGTAGTTTAAATAATTTCAATTATCTATGTTTCATGTCTCCCCACCTTCTAACATATCAGGTCAGAATCCTCATGAAAACATTATTAAATATTCTCTAAATTAGAAAATAAAACATTAGTATTAATGTTTCTGCATGAATTCAAACTAAACAGATATTTGAAAACTTACTCTTATCGTAGGGAAAATACAAAAGCTTTTTGGCTATAATTAATACCAGAATATTCTATTTATGATAATCCCATTACACGGTATAAAAGTTCAAATATATTTTTAAAAGTTCTATAACTATTTTGAGAGTTGAATTCAGTAAAAAGTATAAAGCATAAAATATATAAACCATGTACCATAGTTTTATGCAGCTGAATCTGGTCATATTACTGTACAGATAAGTTCTGTTAAAAACCTACAAGTAACTCAACAGCTATTTAAGAAATAAAAGTATGATTATACTATCTAGATTAACATCTGGTCTAGATTCTGTAAATGAAGCTTAGTATACTGTACAATTAAAATATAGCATACTATTGGATAAAGCCAATGATACTACTTGAAATGGTTAGGATAAAGCTGTTACCAACTATTAGTTAAAAAAAATAGTATATATATATATAACTTCTACTACCAGCCATAAAAGACTAAACAGTATCATACTCTTCCTCTCATTGCGCACAAATAGCTATAAAACAGAGCAAAATACAGGAAGCAGTTGTTTTCAGAACTTGGAAATAGGGCATCAGAACTGTAGCAAGGTGAGTCCCATGATGATCTCAGTCTCCTTCCTGGAGGCTCATCCTAGACTTAGTGAAAACAAGTTGAGTTCAAGCAGAGCACAGCACACTCCTTAAGCTAAGAAGGCAGACACTCAAATTTGGGGCTGCTGAGGTGGGTGGAATTTGTGGAATAAGTCTTCAAAAGCTGTAAAAAGAGAGTAAAGCTGTAAAAATACTGAGTTCCAGATTCTACACAGGGTTCCCCTCAAGTCTGGCTGAAGACAAGCTATGCATACAAAAGGCGTGTTTCAGTGCAGCTCCAGAGAGAAGAGCTTCTGGGGAGACAAAAAGAGATACTGCAGGCTGAGACAGTCCAGAAGGTTACGGCTCAGGCCTAGATGAGCCTGTTTCCAGATCTCAGAATCTAAGGGCAAACAACGTAAAGCCCAGGAGGCCAGCTGATAGAATCAAAAGTCAGTGGACAATCGTGGGCAGTGTGGGTGGTCCAGAGATTCTAGGAGGCATGAGAGGAGGTTGCTAAAGCCTCTGCAATTAAGAAGTCTTGGGGTGGGAGGAGAGGCACCAATGGGAGTGCCACTGTGTTGCCATCTGGACAGATTTCACAGCCTTTTATTGTACAGAGTCCCATTTCAGATGGGCTGGTTTGCAAGTAACAGCATATATTCACTTAAGTAAAATTCTTTAATGAAAAATATCTTGTCTCCAAAGCCCAGAAAGATGTTTAGCCTATTTGAACATTTGTGGGTTCTGAAAGAGCCATGAGCTGCTTCTTGATAGTGTCAGAGACAGAGTGGCTCTCAGCTTATCAAAACAATTTTCAGGATTGTTAACCAAGGTTGCAGGGCCCTGCAGTATGTGTGTGGCAGTGGCCCATGTCCTTTGTATTAGAATGTCCTGAATAAGTGCGTGAAGTGGATCTCCCTGGAGGAGAATGTCACCAAGGCAATGTCATACTTGTGCTTTTGTAGAAAGCTGGATGTGGTTACGATCTTGCCCGCAAAGTCTGTGTGCAATAATAGGACTCATGATGGACCCCGAGGAGAGCTGGCCAGAGGTGTACTACCTCCCTTCAAAGACAGAGGCAGACTCACTGCAGAGGCTGTTGAAACAGACTCTGAACAACACATATTAGCCAAATCTCCGACTGTAAGCTGTTGATTAGATGGAGTCAGTAATCTCCATAATATTAGGAAGGGAGGCCTTTAATAGGTAGGATCATGGTTCAAAGGTTATGGCAATCCATTGCAAGGCACCATTCATTCTATCTGAGTTTAAAAACAGGTCTGATTGCACTGTTAAAATGTGTTAACAAAAAAGGTACAAATCATCACCCTTTCTCTTAAAAGATCTTATATATGGGTTTTAGTTCTTGAGGGCTTTATTCTCATTTACATTGGGCAATATTAGCTATTTTAATCAAGGAGTGGGGAGAAATTCAAGGAAATCCTATGTTTCCAAGCGAACTGTAAATGCCAAAGATGTAATTCAATGTATCATTCATTGGGTCAGAGCATTCATGCTAACCTCAGGGTATTTGGGGGCAATAAATGCTATGACCATGGGGAATTTAGGCAAGACATTAATTCCAATGGGTACAGTAAGACATACCTTTTCTTTCTCTATTATATATCTGGTAATTTCTCTAAGAGTATAGGGGGTACCTTATTAAAATTTAATAGGATTCCCATGTTCAGGGTTACCTTGTTTAAATTTATTAGGAACCTCAGGAATAACCATAATTTGAGCCCCAGCATCGATTAAGACATGAAGTGAAGGTGCCTTTCAGCAGATATTAAAGTTAATTCAGAACTTATGTTGTAGAGGTGCAAAAGTCTGTCAGCCTTTTTATCTTTTCATTAAATCTTTCAGCAAACTTTGGATTTCCAATTGGGCCAAACTGAGGATCTCTGATTCAGTTTTCTATTTCTTTCCATGTATCCAGGTATCTGCTTAATGACTTTCTTCAGTGATTCCTAACATACTTCAGGGAAATTCTCTCCACCCTGCTCGAAGTTTCCTCCCCCAGAGTGCCTTAAAAAAAGTATAATCAAGGTGAGGGGTCTTCCCCATGGCAATGATGGGTCAGATTTGAATTAACCCCTTGGCTTTGCCATGGAATGCCATAGGTGTTTTTCTCTATAATCCTGACATATTCGGAACTAGTGCTTACAGAAAAATATATAGCTCTGAATGCTTTTGTGATATCAGCAAATAACAAAATAGAGCAAATGAAATTTATAATCAGTTCAGTTCAGTTCAGTCACTCAGTCATGTCCAACTCTGCAACCCCATGGACTGCAGCACACAAGACCTCCCTGTCCATCACCAACTCCTGGAGTTTACTCAAACTCATGTCCATTGTGTCAGTGATGCCATCCAATCATCTCCTCCTCTGTAATAGTTACGTTTATAATCCGGAACAAAATTAAAGAACAATAAATGTCTTTAAATTGACAGATTAGCAAGAAAAATTATTTAGCAAAAATAAATAAATCCAACACTTAACAAATAAAATTAGCTATACTTCATATTTTAATGTAAAACTTTTGAAACATAAATATACAGAAAAATGCACATATCTCAAATATATGCCTCTGCATACTTCACCTCTTAGAGAAGGGATATAGTCACCTAATGTGAGTGTAATATATGAAGTTGGGGCTTCCCTGGTGGCTCAGCTGGCAAAGAATCCGCCTGCAAAGCAGGAGACCTGGGTTCAGAAGATCCCCTGAAAGGGAACAGCCACCCACTCCAGTATTCTGGCCTGGAGAATTCCATGGACTGTATAGTCCATGGGGTTGCAAAGAGTCAGACATGACTTAGAGACTTTCACTTTCACTATCTGAAATTAATTCACCAATAAAAATCAGTGGTGTGGTACATGTGGTACAGTCCTCAAACCCACGGTTCAAAATAACTTAATTAGGTTGGAAGATGAGGGGACAGTTGCCAATGAAAAAGCTTAATAAAGAGTCAGAAAACAAAGAATTCCGTTTAGTCAGTTAAGTTGCTCAGTCGTGTCTGACTCTTTGCGACCCCATGGACTGCACCACGCCAGGCCTCCCTGTCCATCACCAACTCTGGGAGCTTGCTCAGACTCCTCTCCATCGAGTTGATGATGCCATCCAACCATCTCATCCTCTGGCGTCACAGAGGATGACGTCATAGAGGATTCTCCTATGTTCAATCTTTCCCAGCATCAGGGTCTCTTCCAATGAGTAAGTTCTTCACATCAGATGGCCAAAGCATTGGAGTTTCAGCTTCAACATCAGTCCTTCCAAAGAACATTCAGGACTGATTCCCTTTAGAATGGACTGGTTGGATCTCCTTGCAGTCCAAGGGACTCTCAAGAGTCTTCTCCAGCACCACAGTTCAAAAGCATCCGTTCTTTGGTGTTCAGCTTTCTTTATAGTCTAACTTTCACATGCATACATGACTACTAGAAAAACCATAACTTTGACTAGATGGACCTTTGTTGGCAAAGTAATGTCTCTGCTTTTTAATATGCTGTCTAGGTTGGCCATACCTTTTCCTCCAAGGAGCAAACGTCTTTTAATTTCATGGCTGCAGTCACCATCTGCAATTATTTTGCAGTGAAAAAAAAAAAACCAGTCTCTCACTGTTCCATTGTTTCCCCATCTATTTGCCATGAACTGATGGGACCAGATGTCATGATCTTACCTTTCTGAATGTTGAGTTTTAAGCCAAATTTTTCACTCCTCTCTTTCACTTTCATCAAGAGGCTCTTTAGTTCTTCTTCACTTTCTCCCATAAGGGTGGTGTCATCTGTGTATCTGAGGTTATTGATATTTCTCCTGGCAATCTTGATTCCAGCTTGTGATTCATACAGCCTGGCATTTCTCATGATGTACTCTGCATGTAAGATAAATAAGCAGGGTGACAATATACAGCCTTGACGTACTCCTTTTCCTATTTGGAACCACTCTGTTGTTCCATATCCAGTTCTAACTGTTGCTTCCTGACCTGCATACAGGTTTCTCAAGAGGCAGGTCAGGTGGTCTGGTATTCCCATCTCTTTCAGAATTTTCCACAGTTTACTGTGATCCACACAGGCAAAGGCTTGGCATAGTCAATAAAGCAGAAATAGTCGTTTTACTGGAACTCTCTTGCTTTTTCAATGATCCATTGGATGGTGGCAATTTGATCTCTGGGTCCTCTGCCTTTTTTAAAACCAGCTTGAACATCATGGAGTTCACAGTTCACGTGTTGCTGAAGCCTGGCTTGGAGAATTTTGAGCATTACTTTACTAGCGTGTGAGATGAGTGCAACTGTGCAGTAGTTTGAGCATTCTTTGGCATTGCCTTTCTTTGGGGTTGGAATGAAAACTGACCTTTTCCAGTCCTGTGGCCACTGCTGAGTTTTCCAAATTTGCTGGCATATTGAATGGTGGCTCAGAGGTTAAAGCGTCTGCCTGGAATGCAGGAGACCTGGGTTCGATCCCTGGGTTGGGAAGATCCCCTGGAGAAGGAAATGGCAACCCACTCCAGTACTCTTGCCTGGAGAATCCCATGGATGGAGGAGCCTGGTAGACTACAGTCCACAGGGTCACAAAGAGTTGGACATGACTGAGCAACTTTACTTTACTTTTACTTTACTTATTGAGTGCAGTACTTTCACAGCATCATCTTTTACGATTTGAAAGAGCTCAACTAGAATTCCATCATCTCCACTAGCTTTGTTTGTAGTGATGCTTTTTCTAAGGCCCACTTGAATTCACATTCCAGGATGTCTGGCTCTAGACAAGTGATCACACTATCGTGATTATCTGGGTCGTGAAGATCTTTTTTGTACAGTTCATCTGTGTATTCTTGCCACCTCTTCTTAATATCTTCTGCTTCTGTTAGGTCCATACCATTTCTGTCCTTTATCGAGCCCATCTTTGCATGAAATGTTCCCTTGGTATCTCTAATTTTCTTGAAGAGATCTCTAGTCTTTCCCATTCTGTTCTTTTCCTCTATTTCTTTGCACTGATCGCTGAAGAAGGCTTTCTTATCTCTTCTTACTACTCTTTGGAACTCTGCATTCAGATGCTTATATCTTTCCTTTTCTCCTTTGTTTTTCGCCTCTCTTCTTTTCACAGCTATTTGTAAGGCCTCCCCAGACAGCCATTTTGCTTTTTTGCATTTTTTTCCCATGGGGATGGTCTTGATCCCTGTCTCCTGTACAATGTCACAAACCTCAGTCCATAGTTTATCAGGCACTCTATCTATCAGATCTAGTCCCTTAAATCTATTTCTCACTTCCACTGTATAATCATAAGGGATATGATTTAGGTCATACCTGAATGGTCTAGAGGTTTTCCCTACTTTCTTCAATTTACGTCTGAATTTGGCAATAAGGAGTTCATGATCCGAGCCACAGTCAGCTCCTGGTCTTGTTTTTGTTGACTGTATAGAGCTTCTCCATCTTTGGCTGCAAAGAATATAATCAATCTGATTTTGGTGTTGACCATCTGGTGATGTCCATGTGTAGAGTCTTCTCTTGTGTTGTTCGAAGAGGGCAGGTCATGGTGGCGAGGTCTGACAGAATGTGGTCCACTGGAGAAGGGAATGGCAAACCACTTCAGTATTCTTGCCTTGAGAACCCCATGAACAGTAGGAAAAGGCAAAATGATAGGATACTGAAAGAGGAACTCCCCAGGTCAGTAGGTCCCCAATATGCTACTGGAGATCAGTGGAGAAATAACTCCAGAAAGAATGAAGGGATGGAGCCAAAGTAAAAACAATACCCAGCTGTGGATGGGACTGGTGATAGAAGCAAGGTCCAATGCTGTAAAGAGCAATATTGCATAGGAACCTGAAATGTCAGGTCCATGAACCAAGGCAAATTGGAAGTGGTCAAACAGGAGATGGCAAGAGTGAACGTTGACATTCTAGGAATCAGCAAACTAAAATGAACTGGAATGGGTGAATTTAACTCAGATGACAGTTATATCTACTACTCTGGACAGGAATCCCTTAGAAGAAATGGAGTAGCCATCATGGTCAACAAGAGTCTGAAATCCAGTACTTGGATGCAATCTCAAAAACGACAGAATGATCTCTGTTCGTTTCCAAGGCAAACCATTCAATATCACAGTAATCCAAGTCTATGCCCCAACCAGTAACACTGAAGAAGCTAAAGTTGAATGGTTCTACGAAGACCTACAAGACCTTTTAGAACTAACACCCAAAAAAGATGTCCTTTTCATTGTAGGGGACAGGAATGCAAAAGTAGGAAGTCAAGAAACACATGGAGTAACAGGCAAATTTGGCCTTGGAATGCGGAATGAAGCAGGGCAAAGACTAACAGAGTTTTGTCAAGAAAATGCACTGGTCATAGCAAACACCTCTTCCAACAACAAACACATATATACCCCAACTCAATTTTGCCATTCATCCCTGGAAAGACACTGGTAATATATTCTTCAAAGTCCAGTGGGGAAAAACCACCCTTTCCATTCCCCTAACCCTACAGAATTTTCTCCTCAAACAAGATTCACTAATGTCCAAAGCCAACAATTACCAAAAAGCTTTCTTAAAAATACTTCAAAAACAAACATAGACTTCTGCTAAGGAGTGGATTAGTAGCTATAATGTAAAAATCAACCAGAAAACAAATCTTTCCAGTTCCATACTACTGTAAACTACTGGTCCACTGCCTTTGGCCTGACCATTTCTCATGAAGGTACATGTGAATTGGTGAAAAGTAATGTGTGAATATTTTTATAAACTATTAGATCATTCTACACAACAGAACTTTCTATAATGATAAAACTCTTCTATATATGCATTATCCAATATATTACTAGAGACATGTCACTACTGAACACTTGAACTGTAGCTAGTGAGACTGAGGAACTGAATTTTTCTAACTAATTTAATGTCCATGCATGGCCAATGGGTAGCACAGTGTTAGGCTCTTATGTCTTTTTGTAAAGCTAAACTATTCATCATGCACATTTCCTCCATACCAGAGATTGCAAACAAGTGAGCCATGGACCAGACTTGGCTGAAAATGGGTTTGGTTTGGTGATCACAGTATTTTATGCTCTTAATCTAAATTAAACACTTTCAGAGAGGGTACTTTACAGTTGGCCATTATAGCTAACATTTCTTGATTTCCCTAGACACATACACACAAGCATTAGACTTTGCTACTTATACAAAATGGAGTGGTATTATTTTTCTGATTTCTTTTCACAAAGCAGTACACATTTATGTATTAAAAAGCAAGTGATGTTTCTGTTTAAAATAATGATATTTTTAATATCATCTAGCCCTTTAATGAACACTTACAATGTATTAAGAACCATCCTAAGTTCACATGTAATAGATCAATCTTTACAGCCTTTAAATAAGTATTGTTACTATTAATATACAGATAAGAAAAGTGCGACAAAGAGGGCTTGCTGCTGCTCCTAAATCGCTTCAGTTGTGTCCGACTCTGTGCAACCCCATAGACAGCAGCCCACCAGGCTCCCTCGTCTCTGGGATTCTCCAGGCAAGAACACTGGAGTGGGTTGCCATTTCCTTCTCCAATGCATGAAAGTGAAAAGTGAAAGTGAAGTCGCTCAGTCATGTCAGACTCCTAGGGACCCCATGGACTGCAACCCACCAGGCCCCTCTGTCCATGGGATTTTCCAGGCAAGAGTACTGGAGTGGGTTGCCATTGCGAATTTGCAATTTACTGCAAATAAATGACAGAGCCAAATTCTGAACATAAGAAGTCTGCCTCCAGAATCTAAGCATGCTCTTAACCACCATGCTCTTCATGCCTTACAGATGAGTTTATTTCCTCCAATCATCACTTATTTTACAAGCAACATATTTCAAATGAAGTTTTCAATGCAGTTACTAGTCACCTCTGTTTTACAGAGTAAAAGTAATTTCTGCTTTGAAATAGCAACCAACTGCCAGGAGAGGTTTCAGAGGAAAGTGCCTTCCCTACCAGAGTAAAGGAACAGGTGGTTTTGTCACCAACCAGAACAGGACTCAAGAAACCATTATTCCCTTTTTTAGCTCCAAGAAAGGACATCACCTCCCAAATTTCCTTACCTTCCTACTTTGTCTGGGCTCCTGAGGCTGTTACATATTTCTGGTTTGATTAGGAGACATTAGCAAAATGAGTGATGTTGATAGTAGCTGTACCCCTCTTTCCTAAAGTCAAAGGTACTGAAATCCAAAACCGGAAATTCAAAACAAAATGGAAAGCAAAACTTAACATTACTTATTTTACAATCACTTGCAAGTCACTTGTTTCCTCAGAATCCCAAATATTTCTGCAAACTCCTCTATAATATTTCACAAGATATGGAACTTTTTAAAAATTCAAAGTTGCATAAAAGGGGGTAAAATTCACAACTAACCTTGCCACTGATGAAGGTCATTGCTGTTCTTTAATGAAGAAGAGAGAAAAGTTGATAAATGTGCAGTGGACCAGAATCCAGAAGCCATCATAATTACCATCACTGTGATCACTACTCATACTTTTAAGAGGGAAAAACAAGAGGGGATGTAGGTATATTTTGTGATTAAACTTCGTAATTTAATTTTTCCCTTTCCTTACTTTATCACAATGTATGCATAGATGTCTTATATGAGAGCCTAGGGATCTTGCAGTAAGCAGTACATTAATCTCCAACATTCCAAATCAGTGAAAACAACAAAACTGGTGTTAAAAGTGGAATCACCTCACACCAGTCAGAAAGGTCATCATTAAAAAGATCTGCAAGCGATAAATGCTGGAGAGGAGGTGGATAAGAGGGAACCCTCTGCACTGTTGGTGGGAATGTAAACTGATACAGCCCCTATGGAGAACAGTATGGAGATTCCTTAAAAAACTAGAAATAAACTACCATATGACCCAGCAATCTCACTATTGGGCACATACCTTGAGAAAACATAAATGAAAAAGACACATGTACTCCAATGTTCATAGCAGCACAGTAGCTAGGACATGGAAGTAAGCTAGATGTCCATCAGTAGGTGAATGGGTAAAGAAATTGTGGTTCATATATACAATGGAATATTACTCAGCCATACAAATGAACAAATTTGAGTCAGTTCCAGCGAGGTGGATGAACCTAGAGCTTGTTATACAAAGTAAGTCAGAAACAGAAAAGCACATACTGCATGTTAATGCATATATATGGGATCTAGAAAACCGGTACTGGTAAACCTACTTGCAGGGAAGAACGAGACTCAGGTATGGGAGAAAGGACTTGTGGACACAGTGGGGGAAGGAGAGAGTGGGATGAATGGAAGAAGGTAGCATCGACATAAATACACTACCATGTGTGAAATAAAGAGCTGGTGAGAAGCTGCTGTATGACACAGGGGGCCCAGCCTGGATTCTATGACGACCTAGAGAGGTGAGGTTGGGGGAGAAGGGAGGGAGGCTCAAGAGGGAGGTGATATATGTACAATCATGGCTGATTTGCATTGTTGTATGGCAGAAACCAGCACAACATTATAAAGCAATTTTCCTCCAATTAAAAATTAATCTTAAAAAAATGGCAAAAAAGGAGCAAAGTAAAGAACATTATTACAAAGGGATATGTGCGTATTCACAACAGTAACCTCAAGAAATGAAAACATTTGATAGCCACGATTGCTTCCATCACTGGAATGATTCAGAAACAAAGAACACTCGATTTAAGTGCAGTGAGTAAAAAGCTGAGTTAACGACAAGATCAGATGGTGACCTGAAGGATTAATAAGCATACTTTAAAACAAATATTCTTCAACACTTCACTATTACAAAAGACATTATTATAACAGTAAAATGAAGGACAGATGAACAGAGAACAGATATTTATCACGGGTAAATTTTGTCCTTAGTGCTGAGTTAAACATGGTGAGGAACACAAAAGCAGCAAATAAGGACCCCCTACATAAACAGAAGTCAACAACTCATTTCATATGTTCCAAGTGCTAATTCCCCTCTTTCCTCCCAGCAGTAATTTTACTTCTGCTGAACGCTATGGACTGCAGAGACACCTGCAAAATGTGTGCTGACAGAGAGAGAACTCCACTTTACTAAAAAGCAAAGTTGGATATACCCGATTTCACTGGATGTTAAAGACAGCACTTTGGAGGCGATGTCTGGATTAGGTAAGAAATGAAAACAGGCTATCTGCCCTCCGATATGTATGAAGATTTTTCTTTAAACAAGGAGTCAATTTTGATTCTATCTGGTTATCTATTGTGAACTGTAGGCCATAGGGCTCTGCTTAGAGAAGCTCCAAGCCACTAGGTTAAGATGTCTGACTCAGATTATATACGCTGCCAGATGTCAGAAAAGGAGAAAACGGAAAGCACTTAAAAAATGCAGGGAGAAGAACAATTCAACAGCAAAGAGGTAGGACCATACTCCAGGCAAGGGAAACAGCAATAAATTCCTCAAAGAAATATGTCGAGAGCTATTCTTCATGAGTAATAGGTGAGGAACAATATTCCAAGATATGTGACTCTGCCCAAGAAGTGACTACCGAAGCTATTAGCGCCATCTGAATTCACAGAGGAAAGGAATTAATATCAGAAGTGAGAGGTCCCTCAGAGAGAAAAGACAGACAGTAGGTGTCCTCAATTTTTAGGAGAGGGTGGACTGGAAAACCTTGATTAGATGGAACAGTTGTGTGTGTGTGTGATGTGACGTGTGTATGCACACACATACATGCGTGCACATAGGTTGGTATTTTAATTGTTGCTGTCATTTTTTTTATGTGTGGAATGAAAAGGCTATATTCAGGTAATGTAGCCCAGCCCTTAGTCAAGGCTTAGGCAGATAGGTTTAATCGCTTAGTCGCGTCCGACTCTTGTAGACCATGGACTGTAGCCCACCAGGCTCCTCTGTCCATGGGATTTCCCAGGCAAGAATACTGGAGGGAAATGCAGGGGTTGCCATTTCCTTCTCCAGGAGATCTTCCCAGACCAGGGATCAAACCCAGGTCTCCTGCATTGCAGGCAGACTACCTACTGAGCCACCAGCTTAAAGAATCACTAAAATTAATTATCTGCTACCTAGTATTTTGAAACTGTTTCTATTTCCTGGCCTCGTAATACCAGTTCAAGGAATCTATCTCAAGGAAACAATCAAAGATGCAAAGATTTACAAAGAATTGTATCACAGGATTATTTAAAATGGTGAAAATTTTAAAACAACCTCAATGTTCAGCAATAGTCCAAAGAAATACTGCCTCAACAAACTATTACACAACTTTTTAAAAAATGCTTCTGAAGAACATTTAGGGAAAAGGGGAAATGATCATGTTCTAATATTAGGTGATAAAAAACAGAATATGTAATCCTATAAAAAGCAGTGTGTTACATTTGTATGTATGAAGTGTATACCATAAGGCTGTGTAATAATGCATATACATCCACATCCAATAAAGAAATTATTAGTTCTGAAGACTGATTTATTATTTTTAATAGCATTTGTTTCTCCTAGCAATTCAGATGATAAAAGAGGAAAAAAGGAAATACCATATACAGGGGCTCACAAGATCTTTCCAGCGACAGGGAGAAGAGGGCCTTGATCTGTGTATTGAAGTATTGGTGGCCCTCTTCCTTTGACTGGTTCTTGCTGAGATGCAGCTGGTCCTGGGCTAGTCTGGAAAGAGCTGCTGACACTTACTATGGGGCCTGTGGTCCGAACAGCTGGCTATGGTAATGAAGCCCTGCAGAGAGACCTCAAGACTCCAGCACTAGGTGTCCACAGGCCCACAGCCTCTCTCACACTCATACACCATATGCATTTCTCAAAACTCACAGCACCGTACATTAGAAAAAGGGTTAATTTTACTGTATGTAAGTCACTGCTCAGAAAAAAAAAAAAAGCTATTTTATTAACTGGTAAAGGGAAATTTGCCAAAAATGTTCATATTAGGAAAAAGAAAATCTCAATTAATGAATTAACCATATAATGGAAAAGTTTAAAAAAGAATAACAAAATAAACTCCAAGAAAAAAACAAACAGAAGGAATTTCTGAATGTGATTCTAAGGCTTCTGGCTTGAGGTGAACATGTGAAGGCAGGATCAGTGGAATAGTAAAGACATAGAAATGAGCTGGGGGCTTCCCTGGCAGCTCAGCTGGTAAAGAATCTGCCTCTGATACACACTTATTTTAAAGAACTGGAGCTCTCTTCAAGTGCAGTTCCTGTCTCCAACCCATGAATGTTTCCAACTACATGGTTCTGTGTTTGAAGAGTAGAATCCTAATAAGCATCAATTAGCACAGTGATTTTAAGGGAAGAAATACGACTTGAATTATTTCACTTTTGTGCTCCTACCTGCAAATCACTCTCTGAAACTTGTGAATTTCACTTTTTCGGAAGCCTTTTTTCACATACGTTCCCTCTTTTTTCAATTATTATATCAATATAATCTTATTACTGTGATTCAGAAGTTTTCATTTTGTATTGTAGTATTTACTTTGTTATTGGCATGACTATATTTAATACAAATTTCAATGACAAAAATTTATTTCCTAGCCATTATAATGTTTCATTTCATGATTATTACTGAAAATAATTTTATATAAAAAAGGAAAGGTGTCAAAAAATTATCTACTCTGGTTATCAAGTACTTTGGGTAGGCCACTGGTGGGATCATTTACTAAAACGTGAAAGATAGGTAGAAGAAGGGTTTGCGGGAAAAGGATTTGGGGTTGTTTTAGACACTGAGTTTGAACATTCTACGGGACAAGCAAATGAAAATGCTCAGGAGGTAGCTGGGAAATACAGGTCACGGGCAAGATTTAAGAGTCACAGACCAAAAAAAGGGCCCATGAGGCCATAACAATAAACAAAAGGTCATTCAAGAAAAGACAAAAATAAGAGCCAGAACTTCATAGCACACCATGTTTCAGGGGCAGGCAGAGAAAGGGGAACTGGAGAAAGAGAGTAAGGATGAATGAAGAAGGGTAAGGCAACTCCCAGGAGAAGGTAAAAATAAGGGGGCAGGGGAATCACGGGGAGAGTAACACAGGCAGGCACACACACACACACACACACACACACACACACACAAATCCATTTGTACTTTAAAGTCAATATATTATGAAACCTGCAAGTCAGCCACACTGGATTTGGCAACCAGGTCTTTGGTGGTCTTTACAAAAGCAGCCCACAAAGGTAGCAGATCTGGTCACTTTGCTAAATCATAAAACTGCAGAATGAGAAGCCCATATTCGTAACCTAGGTGAGCTAGAGAGGGACTCACTGGGCTCCAGTGACCTACAGAGACAAGGTCCCTGAGCCACACGCAGCAGGATTATCTGAGACACATGCTGGCTCAAGGATTGAACTTCAGAATCAGAACCTGAGGTGGTAAAAACTCAAACCTCGGTATCTCTAATAAGCTTCCCAGGGAATCCATGCATGCTAAAACTTGAAGATCGCCAGACTATATGCTTGTCACGGCCCATTCTACCACTGACATTCTGTAGTTCGGTGGTTTGTCTCTCTGAGAATAGGATGCTACAACAATGATCACTGGCATTCACCCAGAAGTCAAAAACTACATAATAAACATACAATAATCAAAGTACTTGGGACAGAAATAACACTCTTCCTCTTCATTTACATCAGCTGTTTTGATTATGTGGCACCATCATTCGAAAGAGGGTTGAGGAAGCACACTAGCCGTGGGGGAGAATTATGTTCCTGAGTAGACAGGGGACCATGCAGATGGGCGATGAGGGCCAGATGAACTATGTGAAACAAGAATGAAAGACAAAGCTCTGGTTGATGGTGCTGAGGTGCTATAAAGAAGTCATGCAGCCTAAAAGTACGAGATTACTATTATTAGATACATTAAAGATATTCAGTGTTATTTCTTTTGGTTTGGGGAAAAAAACTATATGTCTATTTATTTATATATAGAAAGAGAGTCAATGTTTTTATCTATATATAGAAACAAAGAATCAATGTCTTTTTCCTTAGGGAGGGAGTAATTTTAATTAATACTCCCTAATTGGCATTGATTTGAATCGAATAATGACAGTCTTATGATGGGCATCACTGCCAGGCTTCCTGGGTCAGGAGCACAGTGAGCTCCACTATGCACAGAAGCCTTTTGTTTTCAGTGGTCCCTGGCTAGGCAACATTTTTTAGGTCTCAGAATATTAGAGCCAGAAAGATCCTTGGGAGGCTCTCTAGTTCAGACTTCACAGTATTCTAAAATCACTCCAACACTCCACCAGCTCCCCCACCCCTAGCCCTGCCAAAGCCTAAAGGATGCACTCACTTCTCTTCAGTTCTTCCAGTCACTCCCTCTTGACTCTCCTGTGCCATTCTATATATTGGGGGACCTTGGGAAAGATGGTCTTGGATATCCTTACATTCTGGGTTTGCATACTTTCTTTGCAGATTTGTAAGTAAAATAGCAAATAAATGGGAAAAATTTCAGAAAGTTGAATAAGCTATATCTATGATGGTATATTAACTACAGCATTTCATAAAGTGTCAACATAACACAGCATTTCATAAACAGTTAACATACACATGGATGATGAGGGTGGGTTAAAGAATGGGAAGCACTAAAGAGGAAGGGAAGGGGGTCAGGGTTGTGGACTTCCTCCCAGTATGTCACAGGCTGAGAAAAGAATTTGAAAACACTAACTTAAGGTAAGTGTGCATATAACAGCAAATACACAAGTTACTTGCAGAAAGAAAAGAAAAACAAGAGAGAAGGTGCAAACCAAAAGAAGGAAAGACATTTTACACTTTTAAGCTATTAGATTTTCTTTTTTAAGACTCTGAGCATGTGGCTCTTTCACAGGTAATCCAATCTCACTTCAAATAAGATCACTTCTAAACCACCCCACAGAAATAAAAATTTGTCTTATTTTTATGAGGGCTTATAGAAGATTACACAAACTCATTCTTGTAGGCAACTTCTACTTCCTTATCACAAATCTCCAATTATATACAAAAGGACCTCCAGATTTAGGTCAGTACAAAGGTAGCACTGAGACAGTACATCAAAAGACTATGAAAAAGTGAAAGTGTTAGTCACTCAGTCATGTCCAACTCTTTGAGACCAGGCTCTTCTGTCCATGAAATTCTCCAGATAAGAATACTGGAGTGGGCTGCCATTTCCTTCTCCAGGGGAATCTTCCCAACTCAGGGATCGAACCTAGGTCTCTTGCACTGCAGGCGGATTCTTTACCATCTAAGCCACCAGGGAAGCTCAATATCAAAAGAGTATATATTTACCCAAATAAAAAGCAGTTGGATTATACTGCTGCTAAGTCGCTTCACTCATGTCCGACTCTGTGCGACCCCATAGACAGCAGCCCACCAGGATCCCCCGTCCCTGGGATTCTCCAGGCAAGAACATTGGAGTGGGTTGCCATTGCCTTCTCCAATGCTTGAAAGTGAAAAGTGAAAGTGAAGTCACCCAGTCCTGTCCGACTCTTAGCGACCCCATGGACTGCAGCCCACCAGGCTTCTCTGTCCATGGGATTTTCCAGGCAAGTAAGGGCCAAATATAGATTTAAATTTAAGACAGCCAAGTGAAAAAATATTTGCTGCTTCTTAATCTCTATATCCAGTTTACTCTTTCATAAAGTGAACACCCGCATCTTAACTCGCCTGCCCAGAGCGCCTTCCTCTCCTTTCATCTCACTTCCATGCCTAGGATACCTCTGGAATGTGGGGGGCTCTGTCTGCACAGGAGTTGGTAACACAGCACCACGGCTGGAAGAGACACCTGCTCCCGTTGCCTTCTGTAATTCTACCTTACAGATAAGCTGGGGAAGGGAAAGGAGAGAGGGGGAAGAAAAGACACACATTCTAAAGTTAACTGAGTACTGAAAGAAGGGTTCTAACACAAACATATTGTTATATTCTCAGTGAAGTAACCCAAGTTCTAAAGGTTACAAACATATGGGGAAGCCAAGAAAACTGAGTTTCAAGAATTAATGCCAGATATATACATATCGATAGATAGATAGAGACAGATACATAGTGACTGCAGCCATGAAATTAAAAGACATCTGCTCCTTGGAAGGAAAGCTATGACAAACCTAGACAGCGTATTACAAAGCGGAGAGATTACTTTGCCGACAAATGTCTGTACAGTCAAAATCTATGGTTTCTCCAGTAGTCATGTATGGATGTGAGAGCTGGACCATAAAGAAGGCTGAGCACTGAAGAACTGATGCTTTCAAATCATGGTGCCAGGGAAGACTTGAGAGTCCCTTTGACTGCAAGGAGATCAAAACAGTCAAACTTAAATCAACCCTAAGTTTTCATTGGAAGGACTGATACTGAAGCTGAAGCTCCAATACTCTGGCCACCTGACACAAAAAGCCGACTCCCTGGAAAAGACCCTGATTCTGGGAAAGACTGAAGGCAAAAGGAAAAGGGAGCAACAGAGGATAAGATGGTTAGACAGCATCCCCAACTCAAAGGACATGAGTTTGAACAAACTCTGGGAGACAATGAAGGATGGGGAGCCTGACGTGCCACAGTCCATGGAGTTGCAAAGAGTTGGACACAATTCAGCAATAGAACAACAACATATACATATATATCAAGTAAATGTCTCGGTATTCCACTCATTAAAGTAAAAGGTTTATAAACGCTACTGATCTCAGTATGACCTGTGTTAAATTTCTCCTCTAAGCTTGCTTTACATTCTCTATTAAGAGTCAGACATGACTGTATAAGAATCTACTGTTTTGGCAGACTATTTGTCAATCCTGAACCTAAGAATCATCCTTTAAAAGTTAAACATAAGCATTTCTAAATGAAGCTGCATTCCAGCACCTGCCACTCAGCCCCTCAGTCGCCTTGTCAAATGTCCAGCCCTCAGAGGGTCCTCCAACAAACACAGCCATTTCCAACCTTAAAGGCAACAACCCCTTCTTCCACCCTTTACTCTGATTCCTATTAGCTTTTCAAGTGTCAACTGAGACATCATTTCCTTAAAGAGCCCTTCTCAGAAAGGCCCTCTTTCCTGTACATTCTTTCTCATAGTATCAAGTGTTTTCCTTAACACCATCTATTGAAACATGTTAAATAAGTGCATAAGCAAGCAAGTGAATAAATGCAGTTGTACTCCTTTTCTTGGTAGAGGATTTTCTATTTATTTTATTTAGTTCTTTTTTAACTAGTCACTGGCAAGCAGTTATCATTGAAAGGGGAAGGATTCTTCCCAAAGTTAATGCATCTTCTTCCTTACTCTCACAATCAGGGACAATTTCTCATAACCCTACTGTGACAGGCCATTACCAATGTCATTACTGGGCAGGAAAGTGTGTATATGTGCGTGTATGTGTGTACACATGCACGCACATATATGTTTGTGCACACACACACACACCCCACATCATTTTTTTGTTTGCTGCCCAGTTGCTAAGTCATGTCCAACTCTTTTGCAACCCCACGGACTATAATACCCAGACTACTCTGTCCTTCACTGTCTCCTGCAGTTTGATCAAATTCATATTCATTGATTTGGTGATACTATCATTTTTTTAAAGCTGCCTAATTAAAAAAACTCAGATAAGACTCCACTAAAAGCAGAGTGTTACAAAACTCAAATAGTAAGCGGTCATTTGAAATTTTAAAAAATATTAGATGTACTACCTATTGTTACATGTGAAAAAGCATACATGTTTTATAGGTCCTCCCTATTTGCACTCATCTCACACGCTAGTAAAGTAATGCTCAAAATTCTCCAAGCCAGGCTTCAGCAACACGTGAACCATGGACTTCCATATGTTCAAGCTGGTTTTAGAAAAGGCAGAGGAACCAGAGATCAAATTGCCAACATCCAATGGATCATTGAAAAAGCAAGAGAGTTCCAGGAAAACGACTATTTCTGCTTTATTGACTATGCCAAGCCTTTGACTGTGTGGATCACAATAAACTGTGGAAAATTCTGAAAGAGATGGGAATACCAGACCACCTGACCTGCCTCTTGAGAAACCTGTATGCAGGTCAGGAAGCAACAGTTAGAACTGGACATGGAACAAGAGACTGGTTCCAAATAGGAAAAGGAGTACATCGAGGCTGTATATTGTTACCCTGCTTATTTAACTTAAATGCGGAATACATCATGAGAAATGCTGGGCTGGAAGAAGCACAAGCTGGAATCAAGATTGCCGGAAGAAATATCAATAACCTCAGCTATGCAGATGACACCATCCTTATGGCAGAAAGTGAAGAAGAACTAAAGAGCCTCTTGATGAAAGTGAAAGAGGAGAGTGAAAAAGTTGGCTTAAAGCTCAACATTCAGAAAACGAAGATCATGGCACCCAGTCCCATCACTTCATGTGAAATAGATGGGGAAACAGTGGAAACAGAGGCTGACTTTATTTTTCTGGGCTCCAAAATCACTGCAGATGGTGACTGCAGCCATGAAATTAAAAGATGCTTACTCCTTGGAAGGAAAAGTTATGACCAACCTAGACAGCATATTAAAAAGCAGAAACATTACTTTGTCAACAAAGGTCCATCTAGTCAAAGCTATGGTTTTTCCAGCGGTCATGTATGGATGTGAGAGTTGGACTATAAAGAAAGATGAGCACAGACGAGTTGATGCTTTTGACCTGTGGTGTTGGAGAAGACTCTTGAGAGTCCCTTGGACTGCAAGGAGATCCAACCAGTCTATCCTAAAGGAAATTAGTCCTGGGTGTTCATTGGAAGGACTGATGTTGAGGCTGAAACTCCAATATTTTGGCCACCTGATGTGAAGAGTTGACTCATTGGAAAAGACCCTGATGCTGGGAAAGATTGAAGGCAGGAAGAGAAGGGGACGACAGAGGATGAGATGGTTGGATGGCATCACCGACTCGATGCACATGAGTTTGGGTGAACTCCAAGAGTTGATGATGGACAGGGATGCCTGGCGTGCTTTAGTTCATGGGGTCACAAAGAGTCAGGCATGACTGAGCGACTGAACTGAACTGAAAGAGGGACAGCTGACCAACTTCTGCAAAATGGGTTTTGTATTTTCCTGTGGACCTGGGGAAAACAGATGAACAGCCAGTGAGGGTGAGTGGGGGAATGGGATCTTGTCCCTGCATGCCTGACACCTCTCAGCTTTCAGTTC
Source organism: Ovis canadensis (assembly GCF_042477335.2). Taxonomy (NCBI): domain Eukaryota; kingdom Metazoa; phylum Chordata; class Mammalia; order Artiodactyla; family Bovidae; genus Ovis; species Ovis canadensis. The sequence continues at coordinate 187,089,070 of NC_091245.1, forward strand.
CTTCCTTCCTTTCCCAGGTCTTGCCTGCCCTGGGCCTCCAGGGAATTATCACAGCCAGAGAGGTAATATGGGAAAGGAAGAACCAACCTCTCCAACACCTAATGGAAGATGATCCTCCAACAAAGAGGCTCTAAACATTGAATTAAAAAGGAATACAGAACAGGGCAGGAAAGCAGCGGAGCTTCTTTCAAACAAATAAAATACAGAACTGAAATCCATGATAAAATTATTCTTTTGAGGTTGTATCTACAAGGGATGCTAATTAATGCCAGGTAATTTTTCACAGTGCTAAGTCGCTTCAGTCATGTCCGACTCTTTGCGACTCCTTGGACTGCAGCCCGCCAGGCTCCTCTGTCCATGGGATTCTCCAGGCAAGAATACTGGAGTGGTTGCCATTTCCTTCTCCAGGGGATCTTCCCAACCCAGGGATTAAATCCGTGTCTCTTTTGTCTCCTGCATTAGCAGGTGGGTTCTTTACCACTAACGCCACCTGGGAAGCCCTAATTTTCCATAATTAAAAAAAGTTAAACAAGACACTTCAGTAACTCTGAGCAAGTAATAACTAAAGAGGTTAAACCTATAGGTGCCCATAGTCCAAAAGTCTTTGTACCAAAGTATACCACTGCATTAAAACACTCAGAGTACTTATTCAGCTACCTATTTTTAGGTGACACTTCAAAAAAGAACACCATCAAGCTTTCTAAAAATACAGTAAATCAGTTTTGTCTTACTTGTCAGAGACATGCACAGTGCATCCGCCCACTGTTGCTTCTTTAATTTAACTGCGAGAGTGGTAGAGATGTTGAAATACACAGAGTAGAACAGATAAAATTCGTCTCACATACACAGTGTGTATGATGCAGAAGCAATGGCTTCTACCCTGCTAATTAATGAGTGATTTTCCATCAACTACTCTATGCCCATCATGTGCACAGAATATTATATTCAAGAGAATGCAAGAAAAATATGGGGGCATGCAACCCATATTCCCAAGAAGCATATCTTCTAGTTGGATAAATAAAAACTAGAGACTGCAAAACAAAAATCAAGATACAAGTAGCAGTATGTAACTAAGTGCTAGGTGGTACTGTAATTTTTTTAAAACTGTTGTGACTTTGAAATTTAAAAAAAAAAAAAAACCTTTTAAAAAAGTAGTGCAATCTGGGCTGAACCTTGAAAATGGATAGGATTTAGACTGGCGTAAGAGAGGAGAGGCAAATATAAGCAAATACAGAGCAGCCGGGTGGGAAGCTAAGAAGTTCTCTGGCAGATATGAGACTAATGAAGAGACAGGCCTGGAGTGGTTCAATTTGGAAAATTAGAGGTTCAATTTGGAGAACAGTGGGAAATGATAGGGTGGAAACGGACTATGAAGAACCTGGAAATCCACGCTGCATATTGCAATCATCCAGGTAGACTCCTCTGTGGAAAGAGCAAGATTAGGAAGGTGGCGCTGGAAAAGAGCTGAAGTAACAGGTACACATACTGCCAAGCAGCACTTCAAGCATGCAAGACATTGGAGTCTGTTTCTGTACAACTGAATTGAATGTCTGTCTAGGGGCCACCATTCCACTGAATGGTCAAACTAAACTTCAGTTAATTCAGGGTAATTGCAATTGATTTCTGGTTTCTTCTTTCTCAGAGGCTGCATCTAAATTCTGAAAGTATTACACAGCACTAGATCTGGGGGATCTGGAGACAGGCTGGGTGAAGAGCATCACTTGCCTTGATCCCTGAAAACACCTGAGGCTCTCCCACCAACAGGTCTGCCCAGATCATGCCCTCATCGTCCTCACCCCTCCCACAAGCCTGGCTCTCTTCTGCAAGTCTGGCTCTCTGCTGGCCACATTCACACCCCTCCCTGCACACAGGCGTCTCCCTGTTGCCTCCTAAGTTATCCCAGCCATGGACACTAGCAGAACTGTCTCAGGTCCACCTCCCAGTCTGGGCACAGGGGAGCTCTGCGCCACCACGCCAAGCTCTACTTTTCTGAGGACTGGAAGAGCAGATCTGGCATCTTCCTCACCAGTTCCCTTTATGCCTCAAGCTTAACTTCTAAAACTGAAAAGTTAAGAACTTGACTCTTTTATTGTATGGACTATGTTTAACCTTTTCATTAAAAACAATAAAACAGATCACCAAATGAAAAGAGGGCAAGCATAAGAGAAACAGTAGGGAGGAGGCGGGCACTGGCCGATATTGCAAACATCATCACGTCAAACCAAGTGGGAGGGAAAGAGGACCTATACCAGGGGATCTCTGGAAATGTAGAGTACATAAGTAAGGCGAGAGACATCAAAAGGAAAAACTGATGGGAATGTTTGACAGAAACAGAGGATACTGAGTAAGAAAGAAAATAAAATCAACCCATGGCTTTTCTAGCCTTTGAATAAAATCAACCCATGGTTTTTCTAGCCTTTGAGATTAGGAAAATAATGGCATTATCAAAACAGATGCCAGTTTAGAGTGAAAGGGTTCTGTCGCTGGTTCTGAATCACATTCACATAGGTTTTTCTGGTTCAAGGTGACAATTTAAATGCCAGCAGAAAGTGATTTGAGACTTAAAATCTAGTACTAGAATACTATATTATCAGTAATATTAGTACCATTAAGTTGTTTCTCAGTACATTCATTACTACGGTTTTCAACTACTATCAGATCTCAAATAGATACACAAGTTTTATGAAAGAGCACAACTGATCTTTTAAAAAAGTTTTTAAAATCTTTAAACCCTAAAATCTGCCTCTCCATCTCTATTAAACAGTCTCTTCTTTTGCAGGTATAGGTACTTTTTATTTGGGGTTGGGGGGGGGGGGGATGTACCTGAAAAAGAAACCAAGAATAATGCTGTGCTGTCTCCACACACAGGCACACTCACGCAGCTGGGCAGCTGAAGAGAGAACAGGCTGACACAAAAGAGCCTAGCCCAGCTCTGCACACCCCACCAAAGCCTGGAGGCACATCTTGGCGAGCCTTGGCACTGAAAGATGTACTGACTGCTACCTCTCTAAATAAACCTCTGCCCAGAGGACAACCTGAAGAAACAGAAGCAGAGTCAACTACAGTGTTAGAGAGCAAGAAGCACTGAATAACTGAAGTCCACAACAGGCACACTTGGCATGGATACAGACGGGGTTGAGAGCAGAGGGCGACTTGCACGTTGTGAATTACTAGGTCAGCTCTAGTCAGATTAGCGAACTCTGGGGAGTGAAAATCCGGTAACAGAAAATAAATACCTAAGGGAAAAGGTTTGATGTGTGCATATGACAAACGGCACATCAAAAATTGAGGATTATGCCAGGCCATGTGGTTTGATCTTGACTCTGGAATACAGTTCCTCATTTTAGTAACACTGAATATCCTGAAGAGAAGTGACAGGAAGAAAAGGGGAGAATAGGAAATTGAAAGTAGAGTCAGTTGATAAAGGAAACACATGCTTTCCCCACTCACCATTTAAGCCCTTCTTTGCACCTGAATATTTCAGCATGCAAATAAAGAATGAAGAACGGTATTTTCAGGAAGACATATTCCCAAACTCATATTTAAATCTATTCAATAAAAAAGCATTTAATAAAAAATACCTAAAACTCAAATTATTATTGCTGTACACTGAAGACAAGTATTAGAACAAGAAGAATTTCTACCTTTAAGGAGCAAGTCCATGAGAACAAAAAGGGAGAATTCAGTGTTTTCTCTGCTTTGGAGCCTCTTCTCACTAAATTTTGATCCACAGACTTGAGTTGGGAGGGGTGGTGGTTATTCCTGTCCTTTCCAGTCCCAAATGGACAGGACTAAACAACCAATTATTCCTGTAGGGTCCAAAAACCAGGATCTGAATGCGCAACTCCTCCTAGTCCTAAAAATCCATGAAAAGGCACAATCTCTTCAAATTATATAATTTGAATTATATATAAATGTAAGGTTTAAATGTATTCAAATAGAAAATATTAATCTATATTCAGGCTCATTGCTTCCTTGCCATTCTCTCCTTTCTCTGTTCCTCAGTGCACATATCACCTCCTAACATAGCATATCCTTAATTTTTTTTTTTACTGTTTATTATCTGTCTCTCTTTGCCAAAATGGAGGTTCTGTGAGGAGAAGGATCTTCACATTTTTCATATCAGAGAATACTTGCTTAATAAACAGCTGCTGAATGGATGTATTTGCACAGATGTGCAATTCCTACGGCATGCTAAATAACTTCAATTGAGTCCAACTCTTTGTGATCATATGGACTATAACCCGCCAGGCTGTGTCCATGGAATTCTCCAAGCAAGAACATTAGAGTGGGTTGCCATGTCCTCCTCCAAGGGATCTTCCTGACCCAAGGATCAAACCCATGTCGCTTACGTCTCCTGCACTGGCAGGGGGGTTCTTTACCACTATTACTCTTAATTTGCCATTTTGAAGCAATAAAATCTATGTGCTGGAAACATAAAGTATGGTTATAGCACTGAATAGCTGTATCCTGGTCACTCTGGGCAGATGCCATGACTGTAAAAGCTATAGCTTAGTGCTTTGGAGGTATAATTCAAGGATAAATGAAACAGTTTCAGAAATGCAGATCAGGGTCTCACTGGCATAACTAAAATACAGAGTTCAGTAACTCTGGAGAACTAAAATATGGACACCTTTATTACAGAGTTAACGTCTTTTTAAAGTAGAGTTCGGATAAGGCATGGATTACACTGTAAGTGAAGAAAAGGTTGGAATCAGTTACCTCCAGGTGATACTAGGATCCAAATAAAGATGCAAGATACTGAGAAAGACAACCCTGCTCTCCCTGGCTGCTTCAACTTGGAAAGTGGTGCCAATCCCCTCTGTTTTTTTTGTGTGTGTGGTTTTTTTTTTTAATGCCTCCTTTTCTTTCTGCTCCTACTGCTCACTCCCAGTGTTTTGCCCCTTTGCTGCTCTCTCACCCCAGCATATGCCCCACCCAGCAGGAGCAGAGCTTGTCATATGTGCAGAGCCAGCAGGCCTCCCCTGCCCACCAGCATGTGCCAAGCTCAGCAGTGGCTGGCACTCATAAATAAGCTCTGATCTGAATAGAGCAGAGCACGGACAGCCCCTAGAATTAACTGTTCCATGCATGCAGCCCCGGGCACCCACCCAGAAGCTAAACACACTCAGTGCATCCAGGATAAGTCCCCTTAAAACTAGAGAAAATGGTCGTCTCTGTCAACTGCCTGAGCACAGTGGAATTCAGTGCCACCAGGGCTCTGTCAGAAGGTTAAACGAATAAACGAAATAAAGACCCAATTCATTTCTTTCAGCTGACTCGTCTGTCTGAGTCCCAGAGACCTGGTGCCACAACCACTTGAAATTCCGAACAAGGGCCATCTCGATCTCTAAAGTTCTTCCACTTCCTTTAAAGGTGCATGGTTCAATCTCCACCAACTTTTCAGCCCCCATTACATTATGAGCAAGTATTCTGAGCACTGTGCAGACTATTAAATAAAAACCTAAAAGACAACAGTGGTAGAAAATATTGAGGATATTTAAGTACTGAGGCGGACCATGGATTAGGACTTGGAGAAACGAGGGGTTCAGAAAAGAAAAGCAGCTCGCATGGAGAATCAGCAGCAGACATGAACATGAAGCATTCTTAAGACAAGGAAGACACGAAACTGGCTTCAGGTAGTAGGGTTCACGCAGAAGGGCTGTGGATGATAACGTGGGCCAGCCTCCTCTCAGGAGACATGAACGCTAGGATCCATGTGCCTTGAACGACAGGATAAGAAGTGGGGCATGCTGGACAATGCAGAAAGCATGTGAATAAAAACAGAGACGGAAATGATGTTTCATAAACATGTATCTGGTGGCCACAGGTGGACTGAGCGGTAGGAGATAATGGTTTAACAAAGATCAGTTGGAAAATAACACAGCAGTTCAGTTGTTGGTAATGAGAATCACCACTAATGTATCAGTAACTGCAGTGAAGACGAAGAGCCAGGAGGGAAACAGCAGCAAGGAAGAACTCTCAGTCCCTCCCAGGTCATGGAAAAGCACGCTAATTCTACCTGCGTATGTTGAGGGGCATGCAGTCTTATTCGAGGGGTCCCACAATTCTTTAGCACATCCTTGTTACAGCACCTAATCCGAGTGCTCTTATTCAGCACGCAAACCACATTCATGTGACTGGTCCCCCCAAGGAGACTTCAGCACATCTCTAATCAACGTCTCTCCTTTCAATTCTCCTCCTGTTCTCCATTCCTTTCTTCAAACAAGCAGTTCAGTGTCAAATTTGGGGGGGGGGGGGGGGAGGCTTCTACCACAATCAGCACTCCACAGAGCTCATCTCCTCTCTGCTCTTCTACAGTCTTTCTTCTCTCTTATCTTCGGAGTTAATCTCATTAAAAACCATATTTACCAAGATACCTCATCACCATAGTGATAAGAAAGCAACATTGCAAAGAAGAGAAAAAAATTGCCCTTCTCTGAGTAAACATTTCTCAGTTTCATCAGTTTACAAAAAAGATTAGGCCATTAATCTCCAGTCTCTCAAAATAAGCCTGCAAATAGATCAACTCTCCTTCCAAGACCAATATATAGTACAAGCCTCATCCTAATTGCTCTAATTACAGAACATAATGAGATACAGCAGCAGATGGCTTCAGATTAAATCTGACAGAGAAGAAAGTCTCCTCTCTTATCTTTTTATTGAAGAAACTTTGCCATGAAAAAGAAAAATTATTTTGTTCACAAAGCCAGATATATATTTTTAAAGTGCCATTCTACTTTTCTATTTCCATCAGTAGTACCTTTCCTTAAAAAAAACTTTTTACTCATTTCATGTAGCTTTCATTATTATATTTAGCAGATAAATTTGAACCTCTTACTGAACAAAAGATGTGCTCATAGAAAGTTTGTCCAAAGTTTATATAATAAATCATATATTTCCACAAACTTGTTCTAAAATTTCTAAGATATGTTCTATCAAATATAAAATCAGGGACTGGGGTTATTTGAGAGCAGCAACAAGAAGTCTTCATCTAAAGCACTCTTAGCCCAGCTTTCAAAGAGAAGTGGAATGTCATATTTCCAACTACCATGTTAATACCCTTCAAACTCAGTGTCCAACAGTGAAGTCACTATCTTCTCCTTATAAATAAGTTTATTTTCCCAACGTTTTTCTTTGGCTAATGGTAACAACAAACTCTAACTTGGGCGCTATCTTCTCAAACTCCTCTCATGCTGATGTCAGTACTATCAAATGGTATCTGATAATGTACTTAAGTCGCTCAGTCATGTCTGACTCTTTGCACCCCCATAGACTGCAGCCATGCACGCTCCTCTGTCCATAGGGATTCTCCAAGCAAGAATACTGGAGTGGGTTGCCATGTACTCCACCAGAGATCTTCCCGATCCAGGGATCGAATCCAGGCCCCCCACATTGCAGGTGGATTCTTTACCATCCTAGCCACCAGGGAAGCCCATGATTACTGGAGTGGGTAGACTATCCCTTCTCCAGGGGGTCTTCCCAGCCCAGGAATTGAACAGGGTCTCCTGCATTGCAGGCAGATTCTTTACGAGCTGAGCTAACTCACTGACTAATAAAATTATCAATTACCATTCCAAAACACTAAGATCATGGCATACGGTCCCATCACTTCATGGCAAATAGATGGGGAAACAGTGGAAACAGTGGCTGACTTTACTTTTCTGGGCTCCAAAATCACTGCAGATGGTGACTGCAACCAGGAAATTAAAAGACGTTTACTCCTTGGAAGGAAAGTTATGACCAATCTAGACAGCATATTAAAAACCAGAGACATTACTTTGCCAACAAAGGCCCGTCTAGGCAAGGCTATGGTTTTTCCAGTGGTCATATGGATATGAGAGTTGGACTGTGAAGAAAGCTGAGCACTGAAGAATCGATGCTTTTGAACTGTGGTGTTAGAGAAGACTCTTGAGAGTCCCTTGAACTGCAAAGAGATCCAACCAGTCTATCCTAAAGGAGATCAGTCCTGGGTGTTCATTGTAAGGAGTGATGTTGAAGCTGAAACTCCAATACTTTGGCCACCTGATGCGAAGAGCTGACTCATTGGAAAAGACCCTGATGCTGGGAAAGATTGAGGGCAGGAGGAGAAGGGGATGACAGAGGATGAGATGGTTGGATGGCATCACCGACTTAGTGGACATGGGTTTGGGTGGACTCCGGGAGTTGATGATGGACAGGGAGGTCTGGTGTGCTGCGGTTCATGGGGTCACAGAGTCGGACATGACTGAGTGACTGAACTGAACTGATTCCAAAACACAACAGTTTGAAGTTTAACAAGATACAAGAACCTTTAAAAAAAAGTAAATTTCTATTACAGGATATGGGGCAAGAAGAAGAAGGCCAAAGAATTTCATCACCTAAGACATAAACTTTCATGTAACCTCTTTGAAACAGAAAAATTAATGTCCCTCTCTCAGCCCTGTTTCCTTAGTAAATTCCCCTCCTCCCTCCTTAATGCCTTCAATGAAAAGGTCTCTTGACAGTTTCTTTCATTTAATATTCAACTAGTCAATAATCATAATAGCCATAATATATTAATCTTCATAGACTACATCATGCCCTATGGTTAGGCAAATTAACCCTGAATTCTCAGCAGCTTTAAACAAAGTTTACTTCTTGCTCACACAATATTCTCTGTAGATCCAAAAATCCGCTACTAAATGGCGACTCAGGCACCCAGTCTAGTATCACCTTGTGATATCATCAACTCAACACGTCTGCATCTCTGCAATCCATATGGCCAAGTGCTTTGGCTCATAAATGACACCTATCACCTCCACTTATAATCTACTATTTAGAATAAATAAGCGGCCCCAACCTAACTGCCAGGAAGGCAAGAAAAAGCAGCCTTGACCTGGCTCTAAAGAGGAAAATAAAACAGGACTAGGTAACCATGTACCGCTGTCTCTGTCACCAAGAGGCACTTATTCTATGCCTAATTAACCACCATGCACCTGGAAGTCTTCATATGCATTAACATCTTTAATATCCACGACCACTTCTAGGTAGGTATTATTGTCATTATGCCATTTTACAAACAAGGAAATTGAGGGCCAAAGAAGTTAGGTAGCTTACCAAAGCTTGTAAGAGGCCTAGCTGGGATTCACATCCAGGCAGTGGACTCCAGAATGCACTACGTCACACTGCTTCTCAAATACGCAAAACAGTGTGAGCCACTGTCAAGGATACTCGTCTTCAAGTATACGTAAGCCCGTAAGATGAAAGAAGTACTTAGATGTGTTCTATTAAGTCTTGAGAGGACAAAATAAGAGGCAATACTGAGAGGAAAAAATTAAATGAAAAGAATAGTTTTGAGTGCCTATTACTAAACCAGACATCACTCTAGAGACTGTATGTATCTTTCATCTAAGCATCAAAACACTCCCACGAGGTGGGTATTTTTATTCCAGTTACACGAATGAAAAAAACAGACTCAGAGAGATTAAGTAACTTGACTAGGATATTACATGATTTAAACCCAAATTAAACTGGTTTCTAAGCCTGTGCATCTCACTGTTATTCAAAATAGAGATAATACATACAAATCTCAGTCTACATATCAGAAATGTGCAAGAAATGCGATAGCTTCATTCTCTACATTTTTTTTCCGTAACTAAACTTAACTTTGATCATAAGCCCCCATCTTGCCGAGGGTCAGAAACGTAATCTTTGCGGTTCTGCTGTGAAGTCTTAAAGAGAAGTCCATCTTCCTCTAGATTTCATCAACCCTTTCCAGAGGTCCTCTCAAGCACAAGGCCAGTATCTGGGCTCTCTCAACTCCTGTGAGCTTAGCTGCTCAGTCATGTCTGACTGTTTGCGACCCCATGGACTGTAGCCCTCCAGGCTTCTCTGTCCACGGGGATCCTCCAAGCTAGAATACTGGAGTGGGTTGCCATACCCTCCTCCAGGAGGCTCTTTCTCAACTTGTCTACAAAAATCTTTTCTCCTGACTTTTCCAAATTTAGTTTTACAGCCAGACCCAGACATTGTAAATTTCTGAAATTCAACAACCAGTCACTTGCCTCTTCTCTGCATCCTGCTGATGTATCTCTTCCCTCCACTGCTAATTAGAGAAAGCAAAACTGTCAGAGGGCAGCAGGGAATACCAGGGAGAGAAAGTACACTGGTTACTATATCACAATATCACAGGTTATATAAAGAAAGCGTTTTGACAACTGAAGCTGCTGAAGATGAAATGAGCCATATGAGACAGTGAGCGCCCTAGTATAAGAGGTATTTTAGGAAGTGTGGTTGGTCGTGGAGGTCGAGCAACGCAGTACAGAGCCTTAAGAGGTGTATCTGGAAGGTGGGGGCAGGGGAAGCAGCAGTGATTGAACCTAGAGTACTTGCCATCTTAATGGGCAGCCGGAGAGAGGGAAAGAAAAATTTAAAACAGGTAAAGCTATAATTTTGAGGAAACCAGAGCAGCATGGCTGATTTTCTATGCATATTCAAATGGAAGAGGATAGTATAGGGACAGGTTACCATCAATCTCAACACCGACAAGAAGAAAACTAAGGAAAATATGTATAGACCACAAACGAATAGAATGAAAACATCCAAGAATAAGATTTCCTAAGTGTTGGAGAAGACTCTTGAGAGTCCCTTGGACTGCAAGGAGATCCCACCAGTCCATTCTGAAGGAGATCAGCCCTGGGATTTCTTTGGAAGGAATGATGCTAAAGCTGAAACTCCAGTACTCTGGCCACCTCATGCGAAGAGTTGACTCATTGGAAAAGACTCTGATGCTGGGAGGGATTGGGGGCAGGAGGAGAAGGGGACGACCGAGGATGAGAAGGCTGGATGGCATCACTGACTCGATGGACCTGAGTCTGAGTGAACTCCGGGAGTTGGTGATGGACAGGGAGGCCTGGCGTGCTGGGATTCATGGGGTCGCAAAGAGTCGGACACGACTGAGCGCCTGAACTGAACTGAAGTTTACTGAAGCAGGATGAAGAAAAAAGAGGGAATGGCAGGAAGAAAGGTGAGGATACGGAAGATTCTCCAAACACGTATGAGCTGCGAGCACTTTGTCAGTGAGCGCTGCCACTCAGTGATGCTTTGCTTCTGACCTAAAACTGCAGAGCCCCCAGGAGACGGAAGGCAGGGCATGCCAAGGGAGAGGACAAGAGGCCATGGCAGCGCAGACGTTGCACTTACCCCTTCTTTAGACTAGAGGATACATCCTGATTGTCCTAATAATTTTCTCTCAACGTTTTTTCTGAGAGCTAATGATAATAATAATAATAAATTGCTGATAAGGACTCCCAGAGGTACCAGAAGTTATGCAAAGCCACATTAAAATGCAGCTTGGAGTTATGCAAAGTATCATATTAAAATTTAAGACTATTCAAAGTTCAATCTTATTTAATTTCGAAGCAGTATTTCAAACGAAAAGGCACTATGGGGATTGAGAGAAAAAAGGGAGATAACAGGATCCTATCTCTATGACCGAGAGAACTGAGGTAGGAGGGGAGGGCTATCTACCAGACATTTTTAATGACAGCTTCATTTGTGATATATTCAATATTACAAATGCCTGTCCCTCTGTCACAGTACCTGAACAAAGGAACCATTTCAATTGCTTGCTACATCATCATTATTGATCAAGATGAAAAGCTACATCTCTGGCTCTGACCTTCTTAAGCCCTAGACCCACATACTGAACTGTTTCCTAATTCTCCCTTCCCTTGGATCACATTTTACAAGCAGCACCAATTCAATCTGTCCAGAACTGAACTTATCATCTTTTTCCAAAATCTGACCTTTCTCCTTTATTCTCCATTCTTATGCACCTAAAACAAGAACCTAAAAAGAATCCCCTAGGTTCTTTCTCATCCTTTCAGAAGAAGGAATCACAGATCTCACCTCCTCTGTTACTCTCAGCTGGTATCCTCCTTTTCATCCCTCCCGCCACGCCCTCTCTAAGTTCAGACTCTCATCGTCTCTCCTCTGAACTCCTGCACCAACCTCTTAGCATCTACACCCCCCGCTTCTCCACATTGTATCTCTCACCAGTAGATTCTATGCTCTTGAACTGAAGTGATACTTCTAACACGCAAATGTGAAACCATAATGGAAAAAATATAAAAAAGAATGTCTATGTGTGCATAACTCAGACACTTTGTTATACAGCAGAGATTGGCACAACATTGCAAATTAACTATACTTCAAGTACAAAAAACCAAAATGCAAATTTGAGCATGCCACACCCCAGAATAGGGCCTTTATTAAGAGCCCTTTCTCCATAAGACACAAATCAAGCTTCACAAGCATGACAGAAAGGCCTTCTGTGGGCTTGCCATCAACAGCTTCCCCTCCCAGCACTGGCCACATCATTACAATGAAGCAAGCCTGAATGACTTGCTACACTCTCCGTGCTACTTTGCACATTTTTTGTCTTTCTGGTACACTCCCCATGTAGTCCCCTCTGCCTGGAACCTCCTTCCCCTTCTCAACAAGCCACACTTCAAATACTTTTATTTATTTTATTTTTTTGGCCACGCTGCAAGGCACATGGAACTTCCCCAACCAGGGATCAAACCGATGTCCAAGAAGGCAGTCTTAACCACCGGACCACGGAGGAAGTCTGGGACTGACATAAACATACTACTCTCTATAAAAGACAACTAATAAGAACCTGCTGTATACAGAGGACTCTACTCAATATTCTGCAATGGCCTATACGGGAAAAGAATGTTTTTGAAGAGCGGCTAAATGTGTAACTGATTCGCTTTGCTGTGCACCTGAAGCTGACACGACCCTGTAAATCAACTAGATTCCAGGAAACACCTTTAAAAGCGCATTCCTTCGGGAACCCGGCCTGACCTTTTGCCACCGCTTCTGAGCCGCAGGAACGAGTGCCCTCCCTCCACACCCCCCGCAGCACACCCTCTGCAAACGCCTGCCTGTTTCTCTGTATTACCGTTAAGACTGCGAGCAGCTCCAGGAAGCCGTCTTCTCCTCCACTCACAGTGCCTGGTGCCTAAGAAATACTACACTTTTTTCATTAAGTGCCTCAATTTCTACTTGATGCTGTTTGTAACATCATCTCCTAGTTTTCAGCACAAATATACGTGAGGGAGTTATATATTCAATTTCACAGGAAAATGACAAGGAACTTTTATTAGATTTCCACAGGTCAGCCGGACACCACACCAAGTACACACCTTCACATGATGCTTAATGTTTAATATTGCCACATAAGTTGAGTAGTGACAGTATCTTGTTTTTACAAAGAAGGAAACTGCAGCTCAGATAATAAATTCTCCCAAGGCAACACAGAAATTAATTGGCAAGAAAAGGCCATATAAGGATGAAAAAAGGGAAATTTTCGAAGTTCTCCTCCAGACTCACAATTGTCTCTTTTCTCCATGTTTCTCAGCAGAATAGGTGACTCAGGGCAATGGGGTTCTTCTAAGACCACAGCTATTACTTAGAGCACTGTGTTAAGGAAACTTAAGGCTAGTGGCTCTACAAACTTGAGCTTAATTAGTGTTGTCATTCCACCAGATTCCATCTATTAAATTTCTAACCTTGTGAACCATTTTGCAAACACGTGGATCAGGAAAATGTGTGTAGAGGCTCAGTTTTAATCTATCACCACCACTGCAATATAACTCAAAGTACAAACCTTCCTCATGGCACCTGAACACTTTGGTGTATGAGAGATCTTCCAGAGAGGCACAGGGTTTGGTTCTGCATACAGGACACGCAATGAATACCTACCTAGAGGAGCTAATGAGCACGAGGGTTCGTCCTTGAGCTCACCAAACAGGACGAGAGGTTCTCTCCTCCAGGATAGGGGTAAGGACAGGCTGCTGCACATGCCACACTGGCACACTCTGTGGGCTCGGGACATTCTGCAGAATGCCGTGGGGACTGAGGACCACGGGCTCAGTGTTCAGGTCATGGCTGCAAATCCTGCCAGGTAATGTGGTGGCAGAGACACATGCTTAGCCTACTCAGTGGAGGTAATCCAGCCCCAGTAAAGACTGCATCAGCTGCTCAACAATGTTTGGAGTTCACCACCCAGAGAACTGAAAGAGCTACAATTCAGGGACACCAGGCAGAGAGCCCAACAACAGCAGCCTTGAAAAAGAGGAGCAAGGAAAAATGTAGCAGCCACTCTCTGGGCATGTGACTTGAGATTCTTGGCAGGCTGTCCCACAGGGCTGGGCAGGCTGTGGGCAGAGAACTCACATCTTTCTCTCAGCTTCCAGAGGCCAAGACACACCAGACAGAGGACTACCAACTCAAAACCCTTCATCAAGCTAATAATCACCGAAACCCTCCAGAGGAGAACAGTCAAAAAATAACCACAGCTCTCACCTGCTGTACACAGTCATGTGACTGATGAGCATCGCTCCAGCTGCGTTTCATGACGTCCACAACCTGCAATATATTAACTGGATATCAAATTGCAACCAACGCAAGGTTCCTTCCCTGGTAGGCATAGTGCTAAACAAAGCTCTGTAGCAAAAACAAAGGACAGAGTGCAGCTTAACTAGTCAACCAACATTAATGGGCATGAACTGAGACACTGTAGAATAGGTAACACAAATATGAATAAGATGTCTTTGAGGAAACTACAGTGCGCCAGGGGAGGGGAAAAAGCAAAGAGAATGCCAACATAATATGGCAAATGCTGCCACAGTACATGTATGACAGTATATAACGGCCACCATCCAGAGCTAAAGGACAAAAATCGAAGTAGGCAAACATCAATTCCCACAGGGACCAAAGGGAAGCATTAAAGGGCAAACCCTACAAACAGTCTGGATTTTCAAACGGGGACACAAGTTATAAAGGGAGTATGACTTGCCCAGAGTCATACAATCCACTAGAAGTGAGGCCTGGGCTGGAACTCAGGTTTCCAGGGCTTTCCACCACAGTAGAACCCTGTTTTGAAATCACAGATAGGCAGCAAGCTCTCAGCTCCTGAAGCCAGGTAACTACAACTTTCAAAATAAGGCAGGTCCTGAAGACAAACGGGCTAATGAACTGTGAACCAGGTGTGGGGGCTGGAGGTCCCCAGGGATCATCCAGCAGACTTGGCATGCGCACGTGATATGTCAGCACAACCAGAGAAATCAGAAGCATTCCACTTGTAGCTGGCAGCAAACATTCTCCTCAAAGCAACTATTTGCTAAAAGCTTGCTTCAGTGGTGTTACTAGTCTCTGCTACTGCTGCTAAGTCGCTTCAGTCATGTCCGACTCTGTGTGACCCCACAGACAGCAGCCCACCAGGCTCCCCCGTCCCTGGGATTCTCCAGGCAAGAACACTGGAGTGGGTTGCCATGTCCTTCTCCAATGCATGAAAGTGAAAAGTGAAAGTGAAGTTGCTCAGTCGTGTCTGACTCTTCGTGACCCCATGGACTGTGGCCCACCAGGCTCCTCCGTCCATGGGATTTTCCAGAGTGCTGGAGTGGGGTGCCATCACCTTTTCTACTCCTCCTCTATAGCAGAGAGCTATTTTATCACTTGTGCTAAGAATGTGGAGATGTCCTGTGTGCACGCAGAGACAACTGAAATTAGGCAGGGTTCAACATGACTGCAGGTACTGGGCCACCAGCCCTCTCCCCAGCAGAGCTTCACTACGGCATCACCAGGTTCCAGGTACTACCTGTATGGACGAACACAAAGCTCTGTCCACGTAACTCTGCAGACTGAAGTGCAAGCCAGTTGCAATCGAAAGGTAATGAAACAACTACTACACTCAATTCACTTAACATTCACTGATTAATTGTGTCATGTACTATTTTAAGACCTAGTTTGGGGTTGGCGGGAGGTTGGGGCGGTGGGGGGCAAGGACTAGGGGACAAAGGAGGAAAACCCGAAAAAGCAAAACACAAGGTAAACAAGATGCAGCCCCAGGCTAGTCAGAAAGCAAATGCACACGCATTTGAAAACGGATAAAAGTTATAATACAGTGCTACTCAAAATGCAACTTAGTTAAGTTCAAAATTGAGCACAAACATTTAGAAACTGAGTAATTTTAGGTCTGTTGAATCTAATAATTCTGAAATGAGGTTTTCTAGTCTCAGTCTTCTTTATACCTCACTTTTCTATTTCATTTTTATTGCAGTTTACAGAAGTATTGGTACACAGAGCAATACAGTGATATATCAGAAGTGCTATATACAATACGACACTGTGTGAGCACAGAGGAAGACAAATAGCCTCTTCAGAGAGGCTCCAGAGAGGAGATAACATTTGACTACAAAGGATACGCCAGACACAGTGGGACATGAAAGGAATCGGGGGGTCATAAAAGTAGGCAGTATGTTTAGCACACAGACTCTGAGAGAAAGCAGTAAACAGGAAAAGTGCGGAAAGTTAAGCCACGAAGATTCAAAGAATGACTTTACAGTTTGGACTTTACCCAAAACACATGGGAACCACTGGCCATTTTTTTAACCAGGAGAAGGATGTGCTTGCATTTTCATTAAAGTCATTCTTTCAGAAGTGAACTAGGTAGATTTGAAGGGAGAGAGAACAGGGAGGGATAGAGACCAGTTACGAAAATACTGGAAAATAATTTACGTGGGAAGTGAAGAGAACCTGCATCACATCAAGGAAAACTGACAAAAGAGAATGACTTAGAGAAACATTTAGTTTTTTTTATTTTTTTAAGTAGCAAACAATAAGTCATTTTTATTCAGCAGAATACACCTAGAATGTGCTGACCTGTTGGATCAGAACTATTTTCAAGGAAAAAAAAATCACTTGTCATATCACAGGTCATACTCAAATAAGTAAATAATTATCAACTATTACACATAAATTTAGATTAGAATTAAAGCAGGGAAGTCAAGGAATTTAGAGCCACATCCCATTTCTTGGTGGGAAGAGTTGTTTTTAATGTATAAGGGTATAGAGTGTGTGTGTGTGTGTGTCTGTCTGTCTGTCTGTCTGTCTGTCTGTCTGCGGTGGTAGGTGGGGAGGAATCAGTAGAAATGTAATATCGTGTGTGTCTGTGTAAAATGACACTGGATCTAAGATAAACGTTTAAGTATACAAGAAGAAAACATAAAACTACCTCTCAGAGCATTAATTGTCATTTTGTTATTAGAAAAAGAACAGATTCTCAATCAGTGTCTATCATCTCCGCGACACTATTGGGAATCAATGGAAAACAAAGAGGTCTACAAAAATTATCTACAAGGTCTGGAAAAGATCGAGAATGGAACTGCTTAATACCAACAGTGCATGGAGGTAAGCAGAGGGGCAGCTCTGCCAAGCCTTCATCTGTCTGTGGGCTACCTAGAGAGATAACACAGACAATCCAAACCTTATGAAGATAAGCGTTTCCTGAAACATGCCTGGGGCAAGACTGAGTCCCTCAAATGAAAACTGTCGAACCAGCCAGCTCCTCTGGAAGCACCCAGTCTTCAGGGCAAGAGCAGCCCTCCCAAATCCACTGTAAACGCCACAGAGATCCACAGCTGGGCTTCCTCTTAGAATAGAGGTCACAGGCTTATTCGGTGAGTCCCTGAAACTCAGTGACTGCTGAGAGAAAGCAACAGGAGTGGAGAATGCAGAGCAAGGATATACCAAGACAACCCATAAAATGGGAGAAAATATTAGCAAGTGATACAACTGACAAGGGATTAGTCTTCAAATTTTACAAGCAGCTCATGCAGCTCTACATATATTTAAAAAAAATCAAAAAAGGGACAGATATCTAAAAATAAATACTTCTCCAAAGAAGACATACAGATGTCCAACAGGCACATGAAAAATGGTCAACACTGCTAATTATTAGAGAAATGCAAATCAAAACTACAATGAGATACCACTTCACAACAGTCAAAATGGCCATCATCAAAAAGTCTACAAACAATGCTGGAGCGGGTATGGAGAAAAGGGAACCCTCCTACACTGTTGGTAAGAATGTAAACTAGTACAGTCACTATGGAGTAGCATATGGGGGTTTCTTAAAAAACTAAACACAGAGCTACCATACGATCCAGCAATCCCACTCTTGGGCATGGATCCAGAGACAAACATGGTTCCAAAGGATACAGGCACCCCCGATGTTTACTGGAGTGCCATTCAGAACAGCCAAGACAGGGAAGCAACCTAAATGTCCACAGATAGATGAATGGATAAAGGAGATGTGCTAGATATATACAATGGAATATTACTCGGCCATTAAAAAGAATGAAGTAATACTATTTGCAGCAACAAGGATAGACCTGGAGATTATCATACCAAGTGAATCAGTCAGACAGATATCATTTAATATCACTTTAAAAATGACACAAACGAACTTATTTACAAAACAGAAACATACAGACTTAGAGAATGAATTTGTGATTACTAGAGGGAAAGGTATAGATTGGGCATTTGGGGTTGACACGTACAGACAGGATCTACTGTACAGCACAGGGAATTCTGCACAACATTCTGTAATAATCTAAATGGGAAAAGAATTCAAAATATATGTGTATGTATAACCGAATCACTTTGCTGTGATACAGTATATATAACATTGCTAATCAACTATGCTCCAAAATAAAATAAAAATTTTCAAATATATATTTTGAAAGAAATAAGCCTGTTTAAGATGTAGTCAAAAACAATTCAATATTATTCTATCACAGATATTCTATCGTGGCTATGTACACCCCCATTTGGTCATAACTAACACACACAGGGAACAGAACTTATCCTAACACTACTGTGAAACAGTCCCAGTATCCATGATATGGTGATCTGACTGTGCTCTATCAGGCCCTCATAAAAAGTGCCTGCTATGTTTCAGGGCACACTATTTTTCCAAAGTATATAATAGGCTTAGTTTTATAACAACTTCAACTACCTTCTAGTCATGGGCTAGAACAAAAAAAAAACTCCTTTTCTATCTGAACATCTCTATTTACACGAGAAATTCCACAATTAATCCACAAATTTAATCTAATTACTCAACAAGTACACAATTAAATATTAAAAAGTTTAGTTTACCTAGAGAGTAATAACCTTTGAATCTAAGATCATCAACAGCCATTTCATTTTATTTTACAGAAATATAATATTGTCCATGTCTGTGTAAAATGACACTGAGTCTAAGACAAATATCCAAGTATACAAAAAGAGAACATAAAACTACCTCTCAGAGCATTAATTGTCATTTTGTTATTAGGAAAAGAACAGATTCTCAATCAGTGCCTATCATCTCCATGACACTATTGGGAATCAATGGAAAACAAAAAGACCTAATTATCCACAAGGTCTGGAAAAGATCGAGAACAGAACTGCCTAATACCAACAGTGCATGGAGGTAAGCAGAGGAGAAGCTCTCCATTCAAAGTCCCCAGGATCCTCGGCAAGGTCCGTACAATGCACCAGCACGGAAAGTGATGAATAAGCTTCATTGAGAACAGTGGCCACGTCATGGCTGGCTGAACACTCAGTCCACAAACAGAAGGCTTCTTGTATTTGCTCGAATCAACCATAGGAAAGTTTTAGCAAAAAAGACTGTTATATTCAAATGGAAATCAGTACTTTCCAGCAAGAACGGACAATTAGCAATTCCTTAAACTGGCACTAAAAGGAAGAACAGGGAATTGCACCAGAATCATCACAAACATACTCCAAAATGTGAAATAAATAATAAAGACTATGAGGGTTACTCACATTTTGAATAATTTCACATAGCAGACATGAATCTGATGTCATAGGCCTTCCAGTTGTTAACTTACACTGGTAGACTTCACCCAAATACTCCCCTTTTGTAAATATCTTACTACATACATATAAGTGTAAACCACAGTCCAAGATTCCAGCACACAGTTAATTTAGATAGTATTCCTTAAACATTTAGTGAAAGATTGCAAAGCCTGTTTATACAACATCTGGATCTCCATTTTAAAAGCTTTTATTCACCAGATTAAAAGATTCTAGCAAATACCTCTTCCAGACAGCAAGACAAATAGTTACCATCCTCACCCCTACCTCCAAGCACTTATGCAATTTTGGTCTACCTGATTTATGGACCCAGCATTGTGAAACTGGGGCTATAAAAAGTCACAGGCTGTCAGATAAATTACAAGGATTCCATAGCCACTTTGGAAGTGAAGAAAAAAGTTCAATGGAAAAAGAGAAGTTTAAGAAATTGCACCAGAGTTAAGCAATGATTTCTTAGATATGTACCAAAAACACAGGCAAAAAAGGGAAGAACTGATAAATTAAACTCGATCAAAATTTAAAATGCTTGTGCTTCACACCACCAATAAAGTGAAAAGGCAATCAACAGAGTGAGAAAAGATATTTATAAATTACACATCTGATAAGGAACTTGCATCCAACATCTATGAAGAAATCTTAAAATTTAATAATAAAAAGACAAAAAATAATTAAAAGAACTGACAAAGGGTTTAAATAAAACATTTCTTTAAAGAAAGCATACAAATGGCCAATGAGCACATGAAAATATGTGTAGTGTATTTAGGAAAATGCAAAACCACAATAAGATACCACTTCAAACCTACCAGAATAGCTACAATACAGGGAGCTCAGCTCAGTGCCCTGTGACAATCCAAGAGGGCTGGGATGGTGGGGTGGGAGGGAGGCTCAAGAGGGAGAGGATATATGTATACTTTGGGCTGATTTACGTTGCGGTATGGCAGAAACCAACACAACACTGCAAAACAATTATTCTCTAATTTTAAAAAATGTCATGTTCCTGGGGAAAAAAAGATAGTAACAAGTATTGGTGAAGAGGTGGAGAACTGACACACTGCTGGGGAGAATGTGAAATGGTGCAACCACTTTGGAACAGCCACTCTGGAAAATAGTTCGGCAGTTAAACAGAGGGTTGCCTCAAGATCCAGACATTTTACTGGATATATATCCAAGAAAAATGAAAACATATGTCTACATAAAACCTGTACGTCAACCTTCATAGCAGTATTTATAAAAGCCAAAAAGTGGAAACAATCCAAATGTCCACCAACTGATGAGTGGATACACAGAAGTTAGTATAGCCACACATGTAATATTGTTCAGCACTAAACAAATGGAATGAAGTACCGATAAATGCTAAAACATGAACAAACCTCAAAAACACTATGCTAAGTGAAAGAAGGTGTAAAAAGACCACATATTGTAGGATTCTACTGATATGAAATGTCCAGACAGGTAACTCTATGGAGACGGAAAATAGGCTAGAGGCTGCCCAGTACTAGGAAGGGGTGGGAGAGGGTGGAGAGTGACTGCTAATGGGCGTAACTTTTCTTTCTGGTAGGCTGAAAACATTCTAAGATTACACTATGGTGATGGATGCACAAATCTGTATACTGAAAAGCACTGTCTAAATGGGTAGATGTTATGGTATGTAAACTATATTGCAATGAAGCTTTTTTTAATGTGCCAAACTGAAAATCTTTATGCACTCCTAAAAGCCACCCCACAAGCTACTTGAAATCAGGTGGGGCCTGGCACAATCGAAGTAGAACAATTATCACACCAACCAACATGTGCTCACATCCCAAGTATTTGTCTAGAATAGGGCTGGCTCTGGGGGCAACAAAGGACCCAATATTTAGATTCCAAACACCTTGAATCTCTAAGAATTAACAAAACCTAGCAGCTCTTGCTGCCAATTTTGGCTGCAGTTACATCAACAAACATTGATGGAAGTCCACCACAGGCCAAGGACTGTGTTTATAATACACAGACAAAAGATACTGTGGCCCAATGCCCAAGGGGTTTATAGCCTGTTAGTCTAAGACAGTCATGTATGCACATGTTCAGGTCCAATGCCCAGGGTGCAAACTAGTATAAGTATGGGGGCAGAGAAATGGTACAGAGAAGAGAGGAGTTAATTATGTCCAGAGATGACCCATAACTGTTTCATAGGAATGACAACATCTGAGAAGGGCTTCAAAGGACTGGTCAAGGCAGTGGTGTGGGAAAGGGGGTGGAAGAAGGGAAGCAAACCAGAACCAAGCCAAAGAGGCTCAGGGGACTGAAAGAAACTGGGAACAGAACCAGTGAGAATGCTCGAAGATGAACCACAAAAGGTCTTACAGATATGCTATAAATTTTAAACCTTACCCTACAGGTTGTCAGGCATTGAAAGGTTTTCAGCAGTGAATGAGATGATCAGATTCATTTTAGAAATATCATTCAAGTAACTGTCTGTAGGATGAAAAGTCAATAGGCAAAGAGGTTTCCCAGTTTTGATTGACCTATGTTATTAATTTAAATGTACTGTCAAATGAAATTTTACACAGAAACCCGAGATGTTAAAAAAGCAAAGCTCTTCTGGTTCAAAGAGTGGTAGAAGGGCCAAGACACTGCCCCTCAATCCCCACCCACCCCTCGGCCCCCAGCACAGAAGAATCCTTTGTGACCTGGCAGAAGAAGGTATGGAAAACTCTGGACTGAAGAGAGGATCACAGGAAACTGGAGATTATTAGGAAGCTAGTGCAACAGTCCAGGGGAAAATGAGCAACGCTTAAAATAAGCACTAGTAATGGCGAAAGGGGAGAAGAGAGTCCAGAAAGCTCTCAAGAGGTACAGAATTGACAAGACTTCTACTGGATGTAGAGAGTAAAGAAAATGAAAGAATTATGGATAACTTCTGGACTTCGCCTGCATGAAGAGGATTAATGTCATTGATAAGAGGAGATGTACAAGAGACAGTTGACTTTCCTAGAGATATCTCAAGTCTAATAATTCTCAAAATTGAACTCTTTCCCCCACCTAACCTGTTCTCCAGTGTGGGGTTTCCTATCTCAGCATATGGCACCAGGCTGATGCTAGTGCTTGAGTCAGAAACCTGAGAATCACCTTTGATTGGATCACCATAGCACCCCTCCCCCCACAATTCCCCCATTCAGTTCATCACCAAGTGCCACTGATTCTAATTTCAAAATTTGTTTCATTTATCCACCATTTCTACCACCACTGTTGCCACTCTGGTTCATGCCACCATCATCTCACTCCTTGATTTCTCCAATCATAGCCTGCTCACCACTATCCTTGACTCACTGTGATCCAGTCTACACACAAGGATAATCTTTTTGAAGTGTAAAGCCTTCCATAAATCTCCCCTTGCACTCAATGTCCAAGACAGAGAATGTGTCTTTATTCACCTTAGGGTACTCAGTGCCCACTAAACTGAAAGAATGAGAGAAAGACTATCAGGTCCGGGGCAAGATGATGAGTTACACACCGGCTGGGTTTGAGGTGCCTATGGGACATCTAAGCAGAGTTCCCCTCCTGGGCCTGGATCCCAGTGACATTTGGCTTCACTATTTCAGAACTAACAGAAGTAGAGTTATCTATGGTAAACAGGACTAAGACTATTTTAGATAATCATGAACTAAGTTAATAAAGCTTGAAGCAAGCTCAGCTTCTTAGAAAAGATTAAAGTGTCTCTCTAATCTGAAATTCTGCAGCTCCAGGTCAGGTCTAGGTTAGCATTTCAAGGACAAGAGAAACCACTGAGAGAGCACTGGGGTTGTGGTGGGATCTTTACAAGGAGTGATTTGGTGGCAAAGCCTATGATTTAGGCACTTCCTTCAAACTGTTTTTGCAATAACTCTGCTATCCCATGTCCTCACCAATTTCCAAATGCCTTTTTAATGAGTTAATCATAAATCATTCCTGGCTTTCAGGCAGTACATCTGAGGCAGTGCCTGGAAGTTCATATTATGACAACTACTCCAGGCAATTTCTCAGTCTGAGGCTGTGACTAAGTTAACAGTTTAGGGAACAAATACAAGAGCTACCTCCCTTCCTCTCCCCTACTAACCCTAGAGAGCTGACTCAAAATGTAGCTGCTACGAGGATTTAGACAATAATAATTGAATTATGACTTACATGGGCTTCATGGTACTGTGCAAAGCATTTAATATTAGGTATTCTACATGACAAATAAACATGAAAAGCTTCCAGAGAGTTTAAGTAACAATTACTGTTCCAAATGCAGGTGAGGAGACACTGATCACAACTTCCAAATCCTTTTTCTTCTTTAACTTTTCCCAATTTCAGTGTTTCTTAACTACTGTATACAAACCCTTCAAGTTCAACGAGACAGTATTCAGTTTTAAGTCAATAATAAAATAGGTATCCGAATATCTAAACTTTTAAAACAGAACTTCTGAGACCCTCTTTCTACATATTCAGGGGGCACAGATGGCTATAACATAAGAGGGGTTCAGCTTATGACCTACTGCTCAGTTGGCTGTCTGTTCAGGGGACCACAGACTGGTGACTTAGGCTTTAAACTGATTTATGTTTAATTATATATCGTTTATTGATATCTATTAAGAACCACTGGTTAACTACAAAAAAACATAAGAATTATTGAAACATGTCAATAAAAACACAAACATTAAATCCTGCAACTTCAACTCAAGATAATTTTTACCAGCTCTTTATATTGCATTATTTGGTCAAGTTTCTTAGACCTTGCAAAATGTCTCCAATACTTCAAAATCCACTGGGGAAAAAAAGGGAAGATACAGAAAATACAACATCAAAAGTGACTCTCCATCAACGGAGAGTAAAGACAGCCCCCACAATGTGTTATCTGCCTAAAAAGTACTTACAAATAGCTTGAAATATTTGTAAGCTTGAAATATTTAGTATCTATTACTGTATTCAAAAATGAAAGCCTCAAAATAATTTTTCAAAAATAAGACAAAATACTAGATGGGGTGACAAAGTAAGATTTTTATTTATTTTTGATGCCTAAGTACAACCCTGTATTTCAATCTGCACTTTCTGTTCATGTCCCAAAGCATGTAATCTTAAAATTTGACAAATGGTGCTTTATTTAATGTGATTAATTTAATTCAGCAACCTTGTTACACATGGAAAATTATGTATGTGGGTATGTGTATATATATATATTTATTCATCTTAGCATTTTTTTATAATAGTGAAAGATTAGAAACCACCTAAGTATTTATCAACAGGGAAGACAAGTTATGGTACACTAACACAATGAAACATCATGCAGACTAAAAAAAATGAGAAAACATACAGGTAATGTGCCACTACTTATGCAGGAAAAAAAGGAGGGGGGCTGTACGTGTATTTGTATATGCTTTGCTGCTGCTGCTGCTGCTGCTGCTAAGTCGCTTCAGTCGTGTCCAACTCTGTGCGACCCCACAGACGGCAGTCCACTAGGCTCCCCCGTCCCTGGGATTCTCCAGGCAAGAACACTGGAGTGGGTTGCCATTTCCTTCTCCAGTGCATGAAAGTGAAAAGTGAAAGTGAAGTCGCCCAGTCGTGTCCCACTCTTAGCGACTCCATGGACTGCAGCCCACCAGGCTCCTCCATCCATGGGATTTTCCAGGCAAGCGTACTGGAGTGGGTTGCCATTGCCTTCTCCGGTATATGCTTTAAGTAACTCTAAAAAAAAAAAAACAGCTAACAATACACAGGTTGCCCTGTGAAGAAGACACACTGGAGGAGCAGAGTCAAGGAAAACTTTTCAGTGAAGTACTCATTTATTTTTACTCTTTTATTTTATTTATTTAGGGCTTCCCTCATAGTTCAGTCAGTAAAGAATCTGCCTGCAATGCAGGAGACCCGGGTTCGATTCCTGGATCTGGAAGATCCCATGGAGAAGGAAATGGCAACCCACTCCAGTATTCCTGCCTGGAGAATCCCATGGACAGAGTCTGGTAAGCTACTGTCCTTGAGGTCGCAAGAGTCAGACATGACAGCGACCAATCCACCACCATTATTTTATTTATTCATTTTTTTTGAAATTTGAGCTATGTGAACGCATAGCCTTATTCCAATAAAGAAATGTTTAGTAACATTTTTTAAAAAGTAAGCCATTTCTAAAATTATTTTAAAAGAAATAAGCACTTTCAAAAATGTGGTACTCGATAATCACAGTGATAAAACCATTTTGTAAAGGAACTATCACAATCATATCTGTAATCTTACAACTGCTCAATGCATGCCTGTTTGAATCACATGGACTACAGCAATCTTAAAGAATTAATTTTGTCTCAGATCCTTTCTACGTCCCACCAATGGCTGAAACAGCAGCGACAATGAGTTCCTTCATTTCATTACAATGGGTTTCCTTCAGGGCTACAAGGAAAAGGCAGTAGAAACATGAGCTCTTGAAAAATTCTCATTCGAAATGATTAAGCAAAATGTTATGAAAATATTTAATTTCTCTAATCATACTGCATATCACTTAAGTAAAAAAGTCAAAATGTCTCTTCATTTATAATGCTAAACCAAAACATAAACTTTACAACAATACTACTTAATAATACAGAATGTTCATTTAAGATCACTTTTATTTTAACCATATTAGCTTGTACTGGCCCAAAATTACTGAATGCTTTGTAAAAATTAATTCATAAGGAGGTTCTTAAGAAGCAGGGTCTCGGGTTTAAAAAAAAAAAAAAAAAAGGTGAGAAACACAGCAAGGTGCATACACTACCAGTGACCAACTGACACCCAGAGTTGTTGGGGAACGAAAATCACAAATCTAAAAATATAAGACAAAACAAACAAAAAAGTTTGTTTCAAAGGTTGCTTTTTGATTCACTATGCAACTTCAGATGGATATTTCCATTATTCATCTCTCACTGAGTTTATAGCAGACAGTCTTTAACAGCTCTTCCAAAGATTCATCTTTCTTAATTCCTTTCTCGTCCTACTCTTCCAACTCCTGGCAAACACTTCACTTTTCACCTTTTCTAGAAAAAAAACTCTAGACAAATTCAATTCTCTCTACCACACTGTGGTGTCCATCTTTCCAGCTTTTGCCCTTCTCTCCTATCCCACAGGAGGTAGGGTAACTCCTTCCTTGACTTAGAGCATGTCTCAACCTCCACCAAGATCTTGTTTGTTTCATCAGCCATCCACTTCACGTTTCAGGTGCGCCCTTTTTTAGGCTCTCTCCTTCACGGCTTCAAAAAAGCAAAAATCGTTGTTTTGTTGAAAAGTATCTTTTGACCCTGCTGACTCTTCTAACTACTGTCATATTTCTTTCCTTTTTTCGGTCAAGCTGCCCAAATATGTCATATTTCTTTCCTTTTTTCGGTCAAGCTGCCCAAATATGTCATATTTCTTTCCTTTTTTCGGTCAAGCTGCCCAAATATGTAATTCACATCCATTACCTCCTCCTTTTTCTTCCAGGATGCTTCAGTTTCAAACCCTCTACTAAAACAGCCTTATCAGTTCTCCACTGTGCTGTGCTAAGTCACTTCAGTCCTGTCTGACCCTTTGCGACCCTATGGACTGTAGCCTGCCAGGCTACTCTGTCCATGGGATTCTGCAGGCAAGAATACTGGAGCGGGTTGCCATGCCCTCCTCAAAGTTCCCTAATGTCCTCCTAATCATTGAGTCAAAACTGACAGAGACTTTCAAGCTTATCTTCTCCATTTAGCTCATTTTATGGATAAGGAAGCTGACACTCATGAGCAATTAATTTGACCGATGTCATACAATGAATCACTGTGGGCTGGAATCTTGACAGTCTTCCATCCAGAAGAACACACATTTCTTGGTTTTAAAAAAATAACTAAAGCAAGATGACCCCTACTCAAGATTACTTATTTCATATATCTCCAAGAAAAAAGAAAAAAGAGCAACATTTATAATCTGCAATGAAGGCCAAAACAAATACAGAAACAGATAGTTCAAAGTTTGTTACAGTTAGCTTTGGAATGTGGCCTTGAACTCAATCAATTCCTAAACATCTAAACCAAAAAATAAAGTTTCACTGTGAAATCTTTTCAGGAAAGTCAACCTTTCTCCTACTTTTCTCTATTCCCCTCTCTGCCACGCATTTGTCTGCAATTCACAGTCTAAATCTGAGTGCTGAAAGATCCTGCATAGAAACTGAAATCAGAGTAGAAGAAAGAGAAAGAGAAGAAAAAAAGCAAAGAGTTTCCAGGAGGAGGAAGCTGTGCTGAATGTTAATTGTGCACATCGTCCCCTAACAGACCTCTTTCAGATATTGTTGGTCATTCTAACTAAGTCTCTGAAGTTCTCTTGAATTAGGGCTTAGCCTTCTTTACAAATAAACACACCCATGAGCCTGAAGTGGAGAAGGCAATGGCACCCCACTCCAGTACTCTTGCCTGGAGGGTCCCGTGGACGGAGGAGCCTGGAGGGCTGCAGTCCATGGGGTCGCAACTGAGCGATTTCACTTTAACTTTTCACTTTCATGCATTGGAGAAGGAAGTGGCAACCCACTCCAGTGTTCTTGCCTGGAGAATCCCAGGGACGGCGGAGCCTGGTGTGCTGCCGTCTATGGGGTCGCACAGAGTCGGACACAACTGAAGCAACTTGGCAGCAGCAGCATGAGCCTGAAGAGTATACATTCCTTAATCTGCTTGCAATCTACCTGTGCTCAGTCTCGCAGGCTGTAAATTCTGCAGGCCAACCAGCAGTGTTAGAGTAAGCTATCTGAAATTCTTCTACCAAAGCTTTCTCCCCATCTAGCACCTTCTTCCATAACACACCCTTTGAAACATCCACACCACCACCAAAATAAAAGCTAACATTAATAATAATTTAGGAGTTTGAACAGAGAATCGATAGGAATTAACAGATAAAAAGATTACTTTCTTTACACTCAGCCTTTCCAGGTTAATTTCATTCCCACAGAATTGGGAGTTCATGGACTTTCTTGCTCTACTTCCTACTGTTTTGTCACACTATTTTCAGCTAATCTACAAAGTGAGGAAGGCTAGGTTCTATAAAAGACCTAACATCTACCTTAAAATATATAATACCTAGATTTCAAATGAAAAAGACAATTTAAAAGATAACTCAAATGAAAAAGACAATTTAAAAAGATGATGTTTTACTGGCTAGGAAACATAAGATACTATTTTGATATGATTTTTAATATTAATCTAATAAAATTAATCAGAAGAATGAGGAGAGAAGAATGAGCAAACAAGGGGAAAGAAAAGATGGAGGCATGAGGGATAAAGGGAAAGCAGAGGAAATTAGGAAGGGAAGAGTCATCCCAGAGGCTGCCCTCAGGGGCTCTGCATGTCGTCAGCCAGTCTCCCTTCCTCAGACTCCGATTTCAGAGCCAACTGGACTTAGAGCCAGGGGACATCCACGCCCAGAGTGGGCTTCCTCTGGCAAAGTGGTATGCATGAGGTCACGGAGATTCTCCCGGGATTCCCAGCAGCCCTGATCAAAAGGAATAAAGATGATGAACACAGCAAGAAAGGGATAGGCAAGCAAGATGGGAGCAAACACCAAGATGCTTCTCTTAATACCTCAATACTCAAGAACGGTAGCCAAGAACAGGCCATCTGGTCACCTTAAGAAAACATAATTTTGAACTCAAGGAATGATACTAGCTAAAAATGAACTAAGAAGTGATTCAACCCAACCTTCCTACTTAAGAGGTTATTGAGATAAAGGTACTTGGGGAAAAGAAGCATCATTGTGAAGCCTATTTCCAGTTTGGAAGAGTAACCTCTATAAATTAATCCTCCCACAAATAGCAACCAAAAGTCTGGACAACATATGAGAAAACAACTACCTGAGGGCTTTGGCAAGTGAACAAAAGAAAACGTGTCTGGAAGGGAAGTCTAACCTTGGAAGAAGCGATGGTGTGATGTGAGTTTCAAGTCTGCAACTTTGCCCTGAAAACAGCCACAGTGGTGGTGGTGGAGCCGAACCACTGAACTCTCACTTTAAGAAACCCATCCCTCTTACAGAACCAGGGAAAGAAGTTCAGGGAAACCAGAGCGATCAGACAGTGAGGGGAAACCCTGATAAGGAGAGAGCCAGACAAGCAGAATTTGAAACTCTTAACAAAAACTGCCCTAGTCTCTGACAGACTGCTGAAGCATATCTGTGTGGGACCCAACCAACATTAGCCTAAGCTATGAAATGAGCCGCCACTCATCATGGCCACAACAGGCGGAGGTTAAAAATCCCACTGAAAAATTCACCATCTTTCTGGCAGAAGAAATCACAGCCCAAAGCAACAAAGGAAATCAGAGAGTGAGGGAGAAACCCTGCAGAGGATAGAGGAAGACCATCCAAAGTTTTGTACAGGTTCTGTACAAGTCTGTGGCTGACACCCAAACCACATATGTACAAGGCAAAGCTAAGAGAGCCTAAAATGAGACCAGTGCCATTGTCATCACCACAGGGACGGCAGAGCTTGCAATCTGAGTCTAACCAACTTAAATATCTGCTTACAATAGAAAAAAAATCAATAAACTTCAGAGCAGGATAAGAGAAAAAGTCTCCACAATGTACCATTCACAATGTCAAAAATATACTCTAAAATCACCCACATATAAAAAGAAAATTTTATACATTCTCAAAAAAATAACTGACAGACACTAATCTCAAAATGAAGCAAACAAGGATTTTAAATTAGCTTTAATAAGAATGTTCAACAAAAACAATGAATGTATACTTGTAATGAATGAAAATAAAGGATATCTTGGCAAATAAACATTTTAAGAACAAAATGAAAATTTTAGAACTTGGAAAAAATCTGAAATTTAAAAACTCAAGAGAAGGAAGAAATGAAGAACCCCAGGGTTAATCAAAGGAAAGAAATCTTTAAAATTAGGGCAGAAATAAATGCAAAAGAAACAAAAGAGCCCATAGCAAAAATCAACAAAACCAAAAGCTGGTTCTTTGCGAAGATAACTAAAATTGACAAACTGTTAGCCAGACTCATCAAGAAACAAAGGGAGAAGAATCAAATCAACAAAATTAGAAATGAAGATGGAGAAATCACAGACAACACAGAAATGCAAAGGATCATGAGAGACTACTATCAGCAACTATACGCCAATAAAATGGACAATGTGGAAGAAATGGACAAATTCTTAGAAAAGTATAACTTTCCAAAATTGAACCAGGAAGAAATAGAAAATCTTAACAGACCCATCACAAGCACAGAAATCGAAACTGTAATCAGAAATCTTCCAGCAAACAAAAGCCCCGGACCAGATGGCTTCACAGCTGAATTCTACAAAAAATTTAGAGAAGAGCTAACACCTATCCTACTCAAACTCTTCCAGAAAATTGCAGAGGAAGGTAAACTTCGAAACTCATTCTATGAGGCTGCTGCTGCTGCTGCTGCTGCTGCTGCTAAGTCGCTTCAGTCGTGTCCGACTCTGTGCCACCCCAGAGATGGAAGCCCACCAGGCTCCCCGGACCCTGGGATTCTCCAGGCAAGAACACTGGAGTGGGTTGCCATTTCCTCCTCCAACATGAAAGTGAAAAGTGAAAGTGAAGGCGCTCAGTCGTGTCCGACTCTTAGCGACCCCATGGACTGTAGCCCACCAGGCTCCTCCATCCATGGGATTTGCCAGGCAAGAGTTCTGTGAGGCTACCATCACCCTAATACCAAATCCAGACAAAGATGCCACCAGAAAAGAAAACTACAGGCCAATATCACTGATGAACATAGATGCAAAAATCCTTAACAAAATTCTAGCAATCAGAAACCAACAACACATTAAAAAGATCATACATCATGACCAAGTGGGCTTTATCCCAGGAATGCAAGGATTCTTTAATATCTGCAAATCAATCAATACAATATACCACATTAACAAGTTGAAAGATAAAAACCATATGATTATCTCAATAGATGCAGAAAAAGCCTTTGACAAAATTCAACATCCATTTATGATAAAAATTCTCAAGAAATCAGGAATAGAAGGAACATACCTCAACATAATAAAAGCTATCTATGACAAACCCACAGCAAACATTATCCTCAATGGTGAAAAATTGAAAGCATTTCCCCTAAAGTCAGGAACAAGGCAAGGGTGCCCTCTCTCACCACTACTATTCAACATAGTTTTGGAAGTTTTGGCCACACCAATCAGAGCAGAAAAAGAAATAAAAGGAATCCAGATTGGAAAAGAAGAAGTAAAACTCTGACTGTTTGCAGATGACATGATCCTCTATGTAGAAAATCCTAAAGATTCTACCAGAAAATTACTAGAGCTATTACCAGAGCTATATCAATGAATATAGTAAAGTTGCAAGATATAAAATCAACACACAGAAATCCCTTGCATTCCTATACACCAACAATGAGAAAACAGAAAGAGAAATTAAGGAAACAATTCCATTCACCATTGCAACGAAAAGAATAAAATACTTAGGAATATATCTACCTAAAAGAAACAAAAGACCTATATATGAAAGTGAAGTGAAAGTGAAGTCACTCAGTCGTGTCCAACTCTTTGCGACCCATAGATTGCAGCCCACCAAGCTCCTCCATCCATGGGATTCCCCAGGCAAGAATATTGGAGTGGGTTGCCATTTCCTTCTCCAGGGGATCGAACCCAGGTCTCGCACATTGCAGGCAGACGCTTTAACCTCTGCACCACCAGGGAAACAAAAGACTTGTATATAGAAAACTATAAAACACTGATGAAAGAAATCAAAGAGGACACAAATAGATGGAGAAATATACCAAGTTCATGGATTGGAAGAATCAATATAGTGAAAATGAGTATACTATCCAAAGCAATCTATAGATTCAATGCAATTCCTATCAAGCTACCAATGGTATTTTTCAAAGAACTAGAACAAATAATTTCACAATTTGTATGGAAATACAAAATACCTCGAATAGCCAAAGCAATCTTGAGAAAGAAGAATGGAACTGGAGGAATCAACCTGCCAGACTTCAGGCTCTACTACAAAGCCACAGTCATCAAGACAGTATGGTACTGGCACAAAGACAGAAATATAGATCAATGGAACAAAATAGAAAGCCCAGAAATAAATCCACGCACCTATGGACACCTTATCTTCGACAAAGGAGGCAAGAATATACAATGGAGAAAAGACAAACTCTTTAACAAGTGGTGCTGGGAAAAGTGGGCAACCACTTGTAAAAGAATGAAACTAGAACACTTTCTAACACCATACACAAAAATAAACTCAAAATGGATTAAAGATCTAAATGTAAGACCAGAAACTATAAAACTCCTAGAGGAAAACATAGGCAAAACACTCTCTGACATAAATCACAGCAGGATCCTCTATGACCCACCTCCCAGAATATTGGAAATAAAAGCAAAAATAAACAAATGGGACCTAATTAAACTTAAAAGCTTCTGCACAACAAAGGAAACTCTAAGTAAGGTGAAAAGACAGCCTTCAGAATGGGAGAAAATAATAGCAAATGAAGCAATTGACAAAGAATTAATCTCGAAAATATACAAGCAGCTTCTGCAGCTCAATTCCAAAAAAAAAAAAACGACCCAATCTAAAAAAGGGCCAAAGACCTAAACAAACATTTCTCCAAAGAAGACATACAGATGGCTAACAAACAGATAAAAAGATGCTCAACATCACTCATTATCAGAGAAATGCAAATCAAAACCACAATGAGGTACCATCTCATGCCAGTTATAATGGCTGCTATCCAAAAGTCTACAAGGAATAAATGCTGGAGAGGGTTTGGAGAAAAGGGAACTCTCTTACACTGTTGGTGGGAATGCAAACTAGTACAGCCACTATGGAGAACAATGTGGAAAATCCTTAAAAAAATGGAAATAGAACTGCCATATGACCCAGCAATCCCACTGCTGGGCATACACACCAAGGAAACCAGAACTGAAAGAGACACATGTACCCCAATGTTCATCACAGCACTGTTTATAACAGCCAGGACATGGAAGCAACCTAGATGTCATTCAACAGATGAATGGATAAGAAAGCTGTGGTA
Organism: Ovis canadensis; assembly: GCF_042477335.2. Taxonomy (NCBI): domain Eukaryota; kingdom Metazoa; phylum Chordata; class Mammalia; order Artiodactyla; family Bovidae; genus Ovis; species Ovis canadensis. The sequence goes on from NC_091245.1 coordinate 187,122,761, forward strand.
CATATACACAATGGAATATTACTCAGCCATTAAAAAGAATGCATTTGAATTAGTTCTAATGAGGTGGACAAAACTGGAGCCTATTATACAGAGTGAAGTAAGCCAGAAAGGAAAACACCAATACAGCATACTAACACATATATATGTAATTTAGAAAGATGGTGATGTTAACCCTGTATGCGAGACACCAAAAGAGACACAGATGTATAGAACAGTCTTTTGGACTCTGTGGAGAAGGCGAGGGTGGGATGATCTGAGAGAATAGCATTGAAACATGTATATTATCATATGTGAAACAGATCGCCAGTCCAGGTTCGATGCATGAGACAGGTGCTTAGGGCTGGTGCACTGGGATGACCCAGAGGGATGGGATGGGGAGGGAGGTGGGAAAGGGGTTCAGGATGAGGAACACATGTAAACCCATGGCTGATTCATATCAAAGTATGCCCAAAACCTCTGCAATATTGTAAAGTAATTAGCCTCCAACTAAAATAAATTTTTAAAAATAAATAAATAAATAAAAACTCACTGTGTAAGCTTAAAAGCAGAATAGGAAATAAAAGAAGGAAAAAAATGAACTTGAGAACAGAGTAATAGAAACCATCCACACTCAAGAAGAAAGAAAAGATTTTAAAAACAGGAACATAATCTAAGAAATAGGTAATGTGTACCAATTTCAGAATGCTGGCTTACAGTAACTGTATTTCAAGAAAGAGAGAACAAATGGGGCAGAGAAAAATATATAAAGAAGCAATGACCACAAACTCCCCAAATGCAGTAAATGGCATAAACTTACAGATTCGAGAAGTTCGGTGAAACCCAAACAGGATAAATTCAAAGAAAACTACACCTAAGAAGTCCCAATCAAAATGCTTGGGGGAAAAAAAAAAACCTAAGTGAAAAATTTCTAAGTCAGTCAGAGAAAAGGAAACATTTAGATACAGAGAAGAAATGATCTCAGTGACTACAGATTTCTTATCCAAAATCTCAGAAGGCAGAAGACAACTGAACAATATTCTTTGCAAAAGAGAAAAAGAAATTCTAAAAACTGCCGACCTATGGTATTTCCCTGGTGGCCCAGTGGCTAGGATTTGGTGCTTACAGTACAGAGGGTCCTGCTTTGATTCCTGGTCAGGGAACCAGATTCCTCATGCCACAACTAAGACCCCACAGCGCAGCCAAAGAAACAGATAATTTTTTAAATTGCCAACCTAGAAACAGGTTGGCAATGCTATTCAGCAAAAACACCCTTGAAGAATGAAAGAGCGACAAAGACGTTTTCCGACAAAGGAACCGAAGAAAATTTGTCGTGAGCAGCCTTGCACATTAAGAAACGCTAAAGGAAGTTCTTCAGGCTGAAGGGAAATTGAGACAGAGGAAAGCCTGAATCTTCATGAATGAATGAAAAGTTATCAGAAATGTCTATTATCTAAGTACAGATAAAACAAGATTTTTCTCTCAATTTCTTTAAAATAAGTATGACCATTTGACACAAAAATTGCCTTCTAGGTTTATAACACATGTTGATGCAAGACATATGTCAATAATATATAAAGGGCTGTGAGAATTATAGTAAACGGATTTTTATGTTTGTAAGGATTTTATATTTTAGGTCAAATGGTACAATATTAAATTTAAATGTACCACAACAAGTTGAGGATGTATATTATAATCTCTAGAGCAATCACCAAAAAAAGGATAATGTAAAGAAGAATAGCTCACAAGTGGGATTCCCAGATGGCTCAGTGGTAAAGAATTAGCCTGCTAATGCAGGAGATGCCTGAGACACGGGTTCAATCCCTGGCTTGGGAAGATCCCTTGGAGGAGGAAATAGCAATACACTCCAGTATTCTTGCCTAGAAAGTCCCATGGACAGAGGAGCCTGGTGGGTACACTCTGTGTGGTTGCAGAGAGTAAGACACAATTGAGCAACTTAGCATGAATGCACAACAGATAATCATCAAAATACACTGAAAGCAAGACACACCTACATGCTACCTCCAAGAGATACGTGTTAAATATGAAGACACAGATAGACTGTAAATAAATCAATGGGGAAAACACACCATATAAATAAATAGCAAGCATAAGAAGTCTCAAGGAGATACAGTAATACTACATGGATAGACTTAAGGACAAAGCATATAACCAAAGATAGAGAGGGATGATGCATAATAATAATAAAAGAGCTAACTCATCAGGAGGACATCACAATCTAAGTGTGTAAGAGCCTCATAACAGACACTAAAAGCACATGAGCAAAAACAGACAGAACTAAAGTCAAACAAATAATTCCACAACAATAGAAGATTTTAACAGCCATCTTTCAGCAATTGAAAGAGATAACAAAATACTAATAATGAAAAAAAAGAGGATGGGAACAATAATTTCAAAATATACATTATTTTCAAGTGCACATTGTACATTTGTCAAAAGCTAGCATGTGTTTCCCCACAAAACAAGTTATAATCAGTTTAAAAGGAATGGCTTCCCTGATAATTCAAAGGTAAAGAATCTGTCTGCCAATGCAGGAGACAAAGGTTCGACCCCTGGTCCAAGAAGATCACACATGGTGTGAAGCAACTAAGCCTCTAAGCCACAACTATTAAGCCTGGGAGTTGCGGCTACTGAGCCCACATGCCACAACTACTCAAGTCCATGCGCCCCTGCTCTGCAACAAGAGATGCTACCGCAATAAGAAGCCCCAGCAGTTTAGAGAAGCAGTTTAGAAGCCAGAGAGTTTAGCCTAGTTAAATTACTCCTTTAACTAGGAAGTAGTTAAAGCTATACCTGCCTATGTTGGAGAGGAGAAAAGGTCTAAAATAGTAACTTAAGGTTCCACTGAAAGAAGCTAGAAAAAGAAGAGCAAAGACTAATTAAACAGAGTGAAAGAAATAATAAGGATATCAGATAATTCAACGGAGGAAAAGAACATCATTTAAACAAAAAGTATTGAGAACAACTGAATATTTGCATTTTTTTAAATGAATATCTACCCTTAACTCACCTTGAATTACAAAAATCAATTCCAAGTATAACATAGACATTTATGCAAAAGCTAAAACTATAAATCTCATGGATGGAAACATAGGAGAAAATACCTGCAGCTTTTGGTAAACATTTCTTAGATAGGATACAAAACACAAAAACTATAAAAGAAAAAAATTATATAGGACTCTTCAAAATTAAAACGTTCTGCTCTTCAAAAGACACCACTAATAAAGTAAAAAAGCAATCCACAAAAAGGCAAAAAATATTCACAATACTTATATTTGACCAAAAAAAAAAAAATATGGTATCCAGAGTATACAAATAACTCTTAAAACTCAATAAGACGACAAACAAACCCTTTTTTTAAAATTGGCAGTAGAATTTGAACAAACATTTCCTTAAAGAAATAATACAAATCGGTTTGATCCCTGGGTTGGGAAGATCCCCTGGAGAAGGGAAAGGCTACCCACTTCAGTATTCTGGCCTGGAGAATTCCATGGACTGTATAGTCCTTGGGGTTGCAAAGAGCCAGGCACAACTGAGCAACTTTCGCTTTCACTTCCCTAAAGAAGTGACACAAATGACTATTAAACAAATGAAGAGATGCTCAACATCACTAGTCATCGTGGAAATACAAACTAAAACCATGAGAACACACTACACATCCAATAGAATGGCTAAAATTTTAAAACACTGACCACAAGTCTTGGCAATAATAGAAAACATCTAAAATTCTCACACACTAGTAGTTGGAGTTAAAAAAAAAAAGACTCAACTGCTTTAGAAAACAGTTTGGCAGACTTCCCTGGTGGCTCAGACAGTAAAGCATCTGCCTAGAATGCAGGAGACCTGGGTTCAATCCCTGGGTCGGGAAGATCTCCTGGAGAAGGAAATGGCAACCCACTCCAGTAGTCTTGCTTGGAAAATCCCACGGATGGAGGAGCCTGGTGGTCCAAGGGGTCAAAGAGTCGGACATGACTGAGCGACTTCACTTTTCACTTTCACTTGAGAAAGTTAAACATCAACCGTTCGACTAAAAATTATTTACCCCAAAGGAGTGTGTTCACACAAAGATTCATACAAGGATAGCCCCCAAACTGGAAAATAGCTCAAATGTTCCTCCATAGGATAGTGGAAAAGCAAGTTGTAGTATATACCTGCAAAAGGATTTTACTCAGCAATAAAAAGCAACAAATCGATGCATGCAACCACATGGCAAAATTGCCACGCTGAGTGAAAGAATTTAGGCACAAAGGAGTACATACTGCTTAATCCCATTTACAAGATTCCAGGAAATGCACACCTATACACAGTGGCAGCAAGCAGATCAGTGGTTTCCTGAGGCAAGAGACAAAGGGAGTGAGGGAGGGATGCAAAATGAGACAGAGAATCTACAGGGGCAGTAGAAATGTTCCATATCTTGACTTCAGTGGCAGGTCCAGAGGTATATACAACTGTCATCAAACTGTATACTTTAAAATGCATGAAGGTTTTTGTACTCAAAACCTGCATGCATACTTTGATCCCATATCAAAGTGGATTTTTTTTTTAAATCAATGTCCACTCATCTTCTACAATAAGTGAGTGACCTAGTCACAGGCAACTCACCATCTTACCACCTTCCACAAAACCATGGTTCAGTAAAGGCTGTAATTACCTCAACCAAACTAAAGAAACAAATCATGTTCCATTTCCATAACAAAAATACCCTAAGTAAATTTTTAAAAACCATTTCACTGTGGTGTGTGGGAGGGAAGCTAGAGTTAATAAGGCTACCTTAGTTTAATATACTACTACTGGGGAGTCGAAGGTAAAAGGAAAGAGGAAACACTGCTCCCTCCTCCCCAGACCATGGGAGAGGACCCATTCCATGAAGTGCAAGACACAACTTAATCAGAATCTCTGAAAAGAGCCTTGAGGCCCACAGACTGTCAGAGATTTGGAGAACCTGGCAAACCATCAGTGATTAATCTCTCAAGGCAAATTCAAGAAAAGAAAAACCACAAAGACCTGCCATTTCTCAGGATTATTCACTATGACATTTCCCAAACTTTACAGAATTCCCAAATAAGGGCTACACTATGGCTCTACGTGCTTTATTCAATGTACTCACAATCGTGTGCGTGCATGCTAAGTTGCTTCAGTCGTGTCAGATTCTTTTGTAACCCCATGGCCTGTAGCCTGCAAGGCTCCTCTGTCCATGGGATTCTCCAGGCAAGAACACTGAAGTGGGTTGCCATGCCCTCCTTCAGGGAATCTGCTTGACTCAAAGATCAAACCCATGTCTCTTGCGTTGGCAGGCAGGTTCTTTACAACTAGTGCCACTTGGGAAGCCCTCATAATTGTGTACCTCCCCACTAAAAGGGAAATCACATTTTATGCAAGTCAACGGTGTCAATGGAACCTCCTTTATTCCAGAGTTACAGGCGGGAAAGCAGAAAATTATCTGTAAGTCCATCACCAAGGGAGCTGAATGATCCTTTGCAAGGTGAGATCACTGATTTGGTTTAGTTTATGCTCAGATGAATGCTGTTTTAACTGAAACTGAATTTTCTTTGTCTACCATGCTATCTAGATTTCTAAGGTCTGGTCTGGGCACCCACTACAGAACTAGAACATAGTCGCAAATGGCTAGATTTCAGGCTCCATACTTCAATTACTCACATTTATCTATATATTAATGAAACTCTCACAAACTTAACACTTTTTTCCTTCTTACATTTTCATCATTCTGAGTAGAAAAATATTCTCTTTATAAATCTTCACTTCGGGGGAAGGACAGCTTGAAACAGCAATCAATGTCGACTTTAACTGTTAAAGACTCACTGAGAGCGTGCCTCTCTTCTTGGACATCATCTATCAGCATCCATGAGGAACCTCGCGTGATCCTGAGTTACCACGACAACCTGTTAGCTGACCTCACCATCTCTCTTCAGGTCCACTTCCAATCCATCCTCCGCCCTGCTGCTAAAGTCAAACTGTCACAAGAACAAAGCTGAACAAGTTATTCCTCCTAAAGAACCTGGGACGGCTTCCCACTGCTCACCGGGTAGCCCAGATCCCTATGCTGGCCTATCCTTTGGGCCCACCTCTGGCCCCTGCTCCCGTGGAATCCTACTCCCCGGGCACGCAGAACTGCTGGTGGCTCAGGCTGCTTTATGCCTCTGTAACTCTGCTCAGCCTCTCTCTCTGACAAAGTGCTGGCTCTTTTGTGCCCTTCCCTTCAACATTACCCCCTACTTCTTGAACTCCTACACACCCCCTAATGTGAAGCTTTTGGGTCGTTTCTGATCTCACCTTGCCAAAGATCATTCACCTCCCTTGGTGACGGACTTAGAGATCATCTTCTGCTTTCCCTCCTGTAACTTTGGAATAAAGGAGATTCCATCGACATGTTAACTTGCGTAAAATATGATTCCCCATTCAACTCACATTCCAATGGAGGTTATGTGTATATCCAAACCTCCTCACTCATTTGGATATTGCTTTTTACTTCCCTGGATGACTGCTGATCTCCTCAACTATAAGACACAGGAAGAGAAATATATATACTTATTCTAATAGGGACAGGGTGGCTATAAAACACTTAGCTCTGAAATAATTTGCCCAATGAATTTTGTAAATTGAAAATGTAAGACTGTATTGATTCTTTTGATAATGTTTATTAAATACCTACTATCTGCCAGGCACTGAGCTAGATTTTTCAACCACAACACTGCACAAAATAATTTAGATGCAGATAATTTTCAGAAACAAAGAACATTATAACTGAAAGGTATGTTAAGAGACCACTGAGGCCAGTTCACCCATTTGATGGCAGAGTATCTTGTCCAAATTCACCTGGCTTATTAGCTGCAAAGTTAAGATACAAGAGACTGCTCATCTAACATCTCTTTCCTATCCTTTCCCACTAGTTAGAAAGAATTTTGAGTAATAAGACAGATTAAACACCGTTTTGGTTTAAGACACTGTATAAATTTCAACCATTTTAAAATAATATTCAGTATGGCAAAACCAATACAGTATTGTAAATTAAAATAAAGTAAAAATAAAAATAAAAAAATAAAATAAAATAATATTCACCTATATGTGAAAAGAGGCTTGACACTACACTTTCAGAAAGGGAAGCAGTGACATAAAACAAATCCAAAGGGAATGAAATAACAGAGACCCAGAAGTGGAGATGAGATTCATCTAAGTCAGCAGATGACATCTATTTGCACTCGTTAGCACTGCCTGGCATGTGCTACACCACCCCCTCGGGTAATTTACATTTTTTTAAAGCATGTATTTCTAAATTTAGGAAGTTAGGATAATCAGGGTGGAAAAGCCCATCTGTCTGACGTTCACTCCAGCTGCTACAGATTCTGAAATGAAATTTGCGTATTTTCTTGTCTGCTTCCTCTTACCCAGTCCAGAATAAGAAGACATGATAGAAGCATAATACTAGCTAAGGGCAGGGAATCTAATATATATGTATACAATAAATATATATATAGACACATATATACATATGTTTTATATAGCGTACACAACACCTCCACTGAGTTTAAATGACCCTACCACAATCACACAACACATGTGCTATTTATTCATACCTGTCTACACTCATGGTATATGTACAATTTTCTCGTGTAATATTTTGTTGAGGTGATGGTGTGATAGAGACAGACACTAGGAAGAGATGATGTTTGACCTTACAGCAGCTAAAATTTGTGTGAACAAGACAGAGAAAGTAACTGAAACATTGCTTGGCCTTTATTGGAAAGAGCATTAACCTAGATTCTGGTCTCAACTCTGCCACTTACATTTTATTGTTCCTTACTATACAACCTGAATAGTGCCAGAATAGAGGCAGGAGGGGAAGGAAGAAAGTGGTGAGCAAAGAAAATAAACCAGGGACTGATGATGGTTTCTGGATCTGCCACTCTGGGACTGTATGACAGCTGCGGAAATGTTCTCAAAAAGCCCCTGCAAGCATAAGAAGTTTGTCCTTCTAGTATGAAACGTTCAACAGTAAACCCAAAAGCAGATCAATCAATATTTATTTATATGCTTTTTTATTACAATTAAAGTATATGTCACAATGTCGGAAGGTAAATATTCAGCAAATACTAAAACAAAAGTATTTTTAAAATAAACACAATTGAAACAGAATGATTTTATATTTCTAAAGTACAAAAAATATAGGTAAAAGGACAAGAGAAACAAGCATTATCCAGGATGCTGTTTACAACTGGTGATAAACATCGGCTATAACTGTTGATAAAGCCCCCTAAGCTTATTTCTCAGAGAAATAACCATTTTCTGGGTCCATAAACCTTTCTTGAAATCTTCCCAGCATAAGCTACTGTGGTATAAGTAATAATATGGCAATGACAGTCTCAGACTAAACTGTTAACATTTTTATTACTGCTCTTAGCGACAGGGAGTCACTTAATTAGAGATAAAAACCATACAACTAACAGGAGTCAGCTTCAAATTCTTATGTTAAGATCCAGCTTATCTAACACAACTCCAAGTGTTTCAGAGACAGAGACCCAGCACAGACCTTAACCACCACCACTGTGTAACTTCACTAAGGAAACTGATCTGTTGGGAGGATGCAAACACCAATCACAAGGTTATAAAAGCTTTAAAAGCAGGTTTACTGTGACTTAAGGAGACAGGAGACTGAAGTTCTTAAGACAATTTCTTTCTCTGTCAGCTATCAATACATTATTCCTAGCCTACCAATGCATTATAAGTGAACAGGCATTTTAAGATGACACGGGGACTCAGTTACAGACTCTTTCTATGCACCATGTGCATTAGGGCCACCTCTTCATCTAAGTCAGCCACTCAATGGTGGAATTGTTTTGTGCCTCACATTCCAATGAAGAAAAAGATTTGAAGGCTAAACAAACTTGACCTAAGAAGAGAAGGAGACAGGGAACCCGCTGACCATCTAGTCTACCCACAAGAGCTGGGCTGCAGGTACAAAAGTCCTGCAGGCAGAACATTAAAAGACAAGTTGTCTGAGACCAGGAGAAAGGCTGAGCTGGGAAGGCTAGCAACAGAATGAACAGCACACGGGAAGAGGACAAGTAAACACACACATACACACACGCGCACATGCGCACACACACACGCGTGGTGTCACCAGCTGGACCAAAGCTAGGCAGGAGGCACAAAGGGTGTCCCGCTGGACTGCTGGAGCCCGCAAGAGAGGGTGGGAGGTGACTCCCAGGGGTGAGGGTATAGGGGCCCTAAGAACCAGGGAAATCAGGGAAACCAGGGTGGTGTGTGCCATGCGTTCAAAGCTCCTCAAAGTAAAGACGGCCTAGAAATATGTCAGCAGGAGCAGATGATGGCATGAACGTTAGTGACAAAGATGATGGTCATTTATGGTAATTTATTAGTCAGGCTGCCATTCCTAATTCTTTTTTAAATCATCTTTAGAAATCTAAAGGGAAAAGCCAATTTTCACCAGAAGGAAGAGAACGCTGCAAATATAGAACTATTGACTATGCAGGAAAATGTTTAGAATGCTGAAGCAAATAGTTCAATGGGCACAGATTACAGGCATAATAGAGTTTCAAATGAGTTGCCATAGCTACAAAAAGATAATTAATTTTGAGGAAACAAAAGAAAAGAGATATCATTAGGGGCAGTTTTCAAAGAGCTGAAATAATAAATGTGGCATCCAAATTTAACTCACGTTGCTTCCTGACAGGAGCCAGCAATGCTCCTCTACATGGGACCACTTCCAAGGCTGTCCCCCCCTCCCACTCCCACCCTCCCCAATCCGCTGGGCCCCGCCTCCCCTGGGCTCAGCTAAATCCTTCGCAGATGCTGAGAGAGACTGCTAGTTCCCAGTTGCTCCATAATGTCTCTCGGAAGTTCAGTTGTCTGTATAGCTTGAACTGTACCATCATCACTTAGTTTTTATAAAGCAAATATCTATTAAGCACTGGCTGTGTGCCAGGCGCAGTGCCTAAAGGTAAGGAAGGAAGAGGATAAAACAAAGAAGCAAGTGTGCAGATTACAGAGACCAGGATAACAGGATGGGCTGAAGTCTGAACGGCACGCTATGGATTTAGGGAGGGAAAAAGCCAACTCTAGGAGACCACATGGGAGGTGACATCCAACCTGGGTCCGGAAACGCAAGCCTTATTCTCCAGGCCCAGAAGGAAGAGAAGAAAAGGCGATTTCAAGCTGAAATTACTGTGTTTTCTTGCTCTCCTTTTCCTGAACTGAGAAGAGGGTAGGTTTTGGATACCAAGGACATAAGAGCTGTGGCCTTATTTAACCTTTCCTTGTTTATAAAATGGAAATATTCAAGGGTGTGGTAAAGATTAATTATATCACATATATTTGAAGGGCGAGTATCTAGTAAGCATTCAAAAAACCGTTTCCTCCCTCCCCTCCTTGGAAACTGTCAACTCAATACAGGCAGGAGTGGGGCTGTGTACTTCTACCAGCTGCCGTGTCTAACCCACAGGCCACGCACAGTTTCTTCTTGGAATAATAATTTTTCAATCATTCCCCTTTGAATGTGAGAACTTACAAATCTTCCATCATGCCAACTTATGTGAAATACATAAAAACAAAGTTCTAAACTCTCTCACGGCTCACGCTGTACTATTTACCAGGCACACCAAGCAAATACATAAGGCATCAGCAAGGTAGAAGGGGAGAGAGACAGGGGGAAGGAGGCAGAAAAGGGGTTTTTAAGGTTCGTATCTGATACACGAGGGCAAAGTTTAAAGCAGTCCTCTTGAAGGGAAAAACACAGCTGTGTTGGACTTGCTCACTCCTGCTTCACAGTTTAGGTTTCATTTTGACTTTCACAGGCTGGAGCGCCATAATCTCCGTATGCTTAGATTCTAAAGGTGATTTAAGTCCTGCTCAAACAGCTCAAATAGATGTTCCCCGAATTCTTGTCCAGTGAGGTGGCAGAATGGGGATAAAATCACCACAAAGTTAGTTTAAAAGAGAAAATGTAATCCAGTCACTGTCTGAGCCTGACACAGCACTTTAGATATTATCTTCTAGGCACTTACTCTTCTAGGTACTGAAATTCATTCTCTCTCCAACCACACAATCAACTTTCTTGCTTGGAAACAGGGTTAATATTCATCTATTTCACAGGCTTGTCTTAAGGATCACCGAGTAAACATACCTAAAGTGCCTGGGCACTGGCGCGTGGCATAGGGTCCCCAATCATGGCAGCTACGACCTTCATGGAAACTTGACATCTAGACTGGAAACTTGGATGCTAAAAGCAGGAGAAACGTGCTGACTCAGAGAGGCATCCAGAAGTGGTGGAGCAGCAGAGCTGAGGCCTGGCAGGGCTGGCTCTGGAGACAGGACGGCTTGGCTTGCTACCCCTTGGCACATGTGCCCAGAGCCTATTCAGCTCCAACGTTCCAAGCTGTTTAACCACATTCAGTTCACTGTGGGCACCTCAGTATCCAAAAAGCCTGCCAAATCCAAGTATTTTTAAAAAGCACTCCAAGTGATCAAGCAAATAAAGAGGCTTTTCTTCAAAGAAAAGATCACTTATTGAGATTCAATAAACCACTGTAGTATGGTTCCTGCAATTGCTTACACATTTGCTACCATGTTGGTACATCAGCTTAAGTTAAAAACTAGGACAAAGCTCAATACCAGCGCATCTGGCCAGAGGAGGCCATTAGATTCTGTGGGATTGGCCACGCATCTAAACCTAATGTTATCAAGAGGAGAGCAATAAGTAAATTTGTATTTCTTTGTTAATAAACAAGCATATACTAAAAAAAAAAGTCTATTTTCTCTCAAACTGATATGACCTTCTTACCACTTCTCACCTCCCAACAACTCACCCCAAAACAGGATGGATAGTGGGCATGAAGGGAATAACCAAATTCAGCCCAATCTACTCCTCTAAGGCTGATCCAATAATCTGAACAACTTCTTTAAGTAATCTTACAGATGTCTCTTTTAGACGGCTCACATAAACGCTCAGTCTTTTAGATTTCCTTCCCCTCATCCTGCTTTTCTTCAAGATGCTATCTGACTGCATGAAGGAGAGAGTTCTCAAACTACCCCATGGCAGAGAAGAGAGCTGACCCTCATAGCCACACAAAGTTCTCTGGGTCTTTACTGGCCGCTCTCCCATAAAGTATGTTAACTCACCGCTTATTAGTCTAGGAGTAGCACGTTAAGACTGGTGCTCTGTGGGGTGTTCCTTCCAGTGGTCATGCTGAATGGGGAACAGTGTTGGGTATGTGCTGGTTCCCATCCTTACAGGGGTGCTGGCCACTTGTCTCTGATGCTGAAATTCCTGCACATGCGGATCTCTTCATCCTAACTGAGGACCTCTGTGGTCCCCTCGCCAGGATGCACAAGCACTACCAGGTCTCTCTCACATTTCATGCAGGCCCCTGGGGACCAGGAGCACCGCCTCAGAGGCCACCTGTCTTCTGCCAACGCCTCCAAGCCATCACTCCAGTGCATGCGGAAAGTGGCTGGCTGCAGAGCTGGCAGACCCCAAGAACCACACCACCTAGGAAAATGACTTGGTTTGTCAAAACGACGAGGACTGAGAAGAAGACAAGACTGCATTCATATCATTAATGTAACAAATTCAATAATAATGAGCTCAATCATGTTGTCTTTTAGACTAAACTCACGGAGTCCTAAAGACTAGACTGTAAACTTTTTAATCTTTCTATCCTCAGATGCCTGAACCATAATAAGCCTGTTTTTTGCTTTGTTTTTCTCTTTAAAAACTGCTGAGTACAGAAAAAACAAAGGTGTTCTGCCTCATCAACTGGGATGAAGACCAGATGGGCAGTGCACACGGCCTCTATCTTCTTCCACTTGACACTTTACTACACATCTGCACTTCAGTTCCTCACCTGATTCTGACGTGTTCCACAATTATTCCTTTTCTGATTCACATAAATCTCCAAGTTGTAATTGTGCTTACAATTCTAACCATAGCTACCAGTCCATCATAAAGGAAATCAGTCCTAAATATTCACTGGAAGGACTGATGTTGAAGCTGACACTCCAATACTTTGGTCACCTGATGTGAGGAGCTGATTCATTTGAAAAGACCCTAATGCTGGGAAAGATTGAAGACGGGAGGAGAAGGGGATGACAGAGGATTAGACGGTTGGATGGCATCACCAACTCAATAGACGTGAGTTTGAGTAAACTCCGGGAGTTGGTGATAGACAGGGAGGCCTGGTGTGCTGCGGTTCATGGGGTCACAAAGAGTCCGACACAACTGAGCGACTGAAATGAACTGAACACGTGTGTTAAGTTCTTTGAGACCGGGTACCATATCAAATACTCTGTATGACCCACAATGCCAAAGTACAGTGGTGTATATAGCACGGGCTTATGAACAGTTTATTGGAAAATTAAAGAATAAACTTTTAAAGGCTGAGATATTCTCACTGAGAATACCAAACACAACACAAAAATTTCTGTGACATCTCTGAAAATGATTTTTGGACCATGGATTAAAATTCCTGGGACAAAAAAAATGGAAGGTGATGTTGTTATGATGCAAGGTACTCAACAATATAAAATACTATTATAAAACTAAAATTAATACCTTAAAAGGAGAGTACTACATAATGGGGAAATTAAGATTGCGAGATTTAGAACTCAACTTCAGTTCCAGATGTTGAGGATGGTATTAATGAAGGAGAAGGATGACGACGGCAAAGATGGCAGTGGCAACAGAGGAGGAAAAGGCAGATAGGTCTCCAAAAAACAGTGAGAAGAAATTAATGCTATAAAGAGGAAATTAATATATGAATGCTATTTAAGAAGTGGGCTTCCTTGGTGGCTCGGTGGCAAAGAGCCTGCCTGTCTGCAGGAGATGTGGGTTCGATCCTTGGGTCAGGAAGATCCCCTGAAGAGGGAAATGGCAACCCACTCCAGGATTCTTGCCTCGGAAATCCCACAACAGCGGAACTGGACAGGCTATAGTCCATGGAATCACAAAAGAGTCAGACATGATTTAGCAACTAAACAATAACAATTTAAGAAGAAAGCTACATTTCACACTGTTCTGTATGGGTCCCTATGTGTCTTTTGGGAAATAAGCCTTTACAACCTGACCATTATTAATAAGCATTTACTTATGTCTTACCAGGTGCAAGGTAATATGCTAGCTCCTGAAGATAAAATGAAATATAAGACCAACTCAAAGCACTTATTTAACCCAGAAGACTAAACATAAATGTAAAAAAGTAAACTACCACAAAAAGTAAGCTTTAGTCCTTGACTCCCAATTTTCATCACACACATAAAAAACCAATTTCAGGGGGACTACAGGTCAAAATATAAAAGATAAGCAATACAGCTTTTAAAAGATCACAGGAAAAGATATCTTAGCCAAGACACAAAAAGTGCTAGTCAAAAAGAAAAAAGTGTCAAAACCAAATAAATTACTATTAAGAACTGTTCTTTAAAAAACACTAAAGTATGAAGGTGAAAAGGCAAGTCACAGGTAAAAGATTTTGTGACCCATATAACCAATAAAGTGCCTGTATTTCAGCAAAAATATTTTTAAAACCTATACAAATCAAGGGGAAAAAAAGACACACAGATTTTCAAAGTTTAAAAACTGGCAAAAACCCAAGGGTTTGTCAAAAGGTAAATAAACAAAAGTAGCATATATATAACAATGAAATATTACTCAGGCCTTAAAAGGAATGAAGTTCTGATACCTGCTGCAACATGAATGAACACTGAAATCATGCTAAGTGAAGAAAGTCAGTCACAAAAGGCCAAATACTGTATGACTCCACCTATATTCGGAGAAGGCAATGGCACCCTACTCCAGTACTCTTGCCTGGAAAATCCCAAGGTCGGAGGAGCCTGGTAGGCTGTAGTCCATGGGGTCGTGAAGAGTCAGGCATGACTGAGCGACTTTGCTTTTCACTTTCATGCACTGGAGAAGGAAATGGCAACCTACTTCAGGGTTCTTGCCTAGAAAATCCCAGGGACGGCGGAGCCTGATGGGCTGCTGTCTATAGGGTCACACAGAGTTGGACACGACTGAAGTGACTTAGCAGCAGCAGCAGCAGCCACCTATATGAGATACCTAGAATAGGCAAATCAAAAGATATCTAAATAGATCAGATGTTACCAGGGCGTGGGGAAAGCAGGAACAGGCAGCTATTATTTAATATTTATTGAATTTCTGTTTGGGATGATAAAAATGTTTTAGAAATAGACAGTGATGATGGTTGTACAACACTGTGAAAGTGCTAATGCCACCGAACTGCACACTGACTAGCAAGATGGTTCAGTCACTTAGTCGTGTCCTATTCTTTGCAACCCCATAGACTGCAGCATGCCAGGCTTCCCTGTCCTTCACTATCTCCCAGAATTTGCTCAAACTCATGTTCATTGAGTCGGTGATGTCATCCAACCATCTCAGCCTCTGTAGTCCCCTTCTCCTTCTGTCCTCAATCTTTCCCAGCATCAGGGTCTTTTCCAATGAGTTAGCATCATGTGGCTAAGTATCAGAGCTTCAGCATCAGTCCTTCCAATGAATATTCAGGGTTGATTTCCTTTAGGACTGACTGGTTTGATCTCCTTGCTGTCCAAGGGACTCTCAAGAGTCTTCTCCAGCACCAATTCTGAAGAAGAATTTGAAAACATCAATTCTTCAGTGCTCAGACTTCTTTGTGGTCCAACTCTCACATCCAGACATGATTACTGGAAAAACCATAGCTTTGACTCTATGGACCTTTGCTGGCAAAGTGATGTCTCTGCTTTTTCATATGCTGTCTAGGTTTGTCATAGCTTTTCTTCCAAGGAGCAAGTGTCTTTTAATTTCATGCTGCAGTCACCATACACAGCAATTTTAGAGTCCAAGAAAATAAAGTCTGTCACTGTTTCCTCATCTATTTGCCATGAAGTGATGGGACCAGATGCCACGATCTTCACTTTCTGAATGTTGAAAAAGAATGCCAGCCTTTTCACTCTCCTCTTTCACTTTAATCAAGATGCCCTTTAATTCCTCTTCGCTTTTTTTTTTTCACTTTTTCCATGTGAGTGGTATCATCTGCATATCTGAGGTTGTTGATATTTCTCCCAGCAGTCTTGACTCCAGTTTGTGTTTCATCCAGTCCAGCATTTTGCATGATGCACTCTGCATATAAGTTAAATAAGCAGGGTGACAATACACAGCCTTAACGTACTCCTTTCCCAATTTGGAACCAGTTCTAACTGTTGCTTCTTGGCCTGCATACAGGTTTCTCAGGATACAGTAAGGTGGTCGGATATTCCCATCTCTTTAAGAATTTTCCACAGTTTGTTGTGATCCAGAGTCAAATGCTTTAGCATAGTCAATGAAGCAGAAGTTTTTCTGGAATTCCCTTGCTTTTTCTATGATCCAACAGATGTTGGCAACTTAAAATGGCTAATTTTATGTAACATTTTACCACAATTCCTAAAAATTACCAATGTAATACACCAAAAATCACTGTATACTTTAAACAAGTGAAAAATATGGTATGCTAATTATATCTCAATAAAACTGCTTTTTTAAAACTGGCAAAAGACTTGAACGGACAGTTCACAAAAGAAGATACCTAAATGGCCAGTAAGAAGGAGAAAAGGTGAGCAACCTCATTAGTAATCAGCCAAGTACAAAATACCTGCAAACTAGGAACACACAAAGTGTGATACCGTTATCTGCCCATCAGAATGACTAAAGTAAAACAAGTTGACAATACTTGATATTCACCAGGATGTAGAGAAAATGGATAAACTGCAAGGCAGGTATAAAGATCAGCACAGTTACTTTGGGAGAATGGCAGTACCTACTAAGGCTGAATACGTGCAATTTGTTTCTTAGGTGTATTCCTAACTCTGATTATGTGTCCAAAGACACACACAAGAATGTTCACAGCAGTGTTGTTCATTGTCAAAACTAGAAGCCACCCAAACGTCTATGAGCAGCAGGATGGATAAATCCATATAGTGGTTTATTCATGCACTGAAGTGCTATTCTGTAACAGAGGTGAAGAAATTACAGCTACATGTAGCAGTGTGGATAAATCACATAATCAGTGGTGAATTTTCAAAGGCAGACACAAAGGAATACATACTGAATAAGAATTAGTCTACTTACATAAATTTTAAAAACAGACTAATTTCTGGTATTAGAGGTGAAAAAGTGGTTACCTTTGTCGTCTCCAAAAGTAACAGAAATAAAAGCAAAAATAAACAAATGGGACCTAATCAAATTTATAAGCTTCTGTACAACAAAGGAAACCACTAACAACAACAACAACAACAACAAGACAACCTACAGACTGGGAGAAAACACCCGCAAATGATGGGACCAACAAGGGCTTCATTTCCAAAATATACAAACAGCCTATACAAACTGATAACAAAAAACCAAACAACTCAAAAAACGGGCAGAAGACCTCAACAGACATTTTTCCAAAGAAACTATACTGATGGCCAATAGACACATGAAAAGATGCTCATCATTGCTAATTATTAGAGAAATGCAAGTCAATAATACAATGAGGTATCACCTCATGCCAATCAGAACGACCATCATTATGAAGTCTACAAATAGTAAATGCTGGAGAAGGTATGGAAAAAAGGAAACCTTCCTACACTGTTGGTGGGAATGGAAACTGGTGCAACCACTATGGAAGACGGTGTGAAGGTACTTCAAAAAACTAAAAATGGATCTGCCCTATGACCTAGCAATCCCACGCCTGAACACATTCCCAGACAAAATTATAATTTGGAAAGATACATGCAACCCTATGTTCAAAGCAGCACTATTCACAATAGCCAAGACATGAAAAAACCTAAATGCTCATCAAGAGATAAACAGGTAAAGAAGATGATGTATATACAATGGAGTATTAGCCATGGAAAAGAATGAAATCGTGCCATTTGTAGCAACATGGATGGATCCAGAGATTATCATACTAAGCAAAGTCAGAAAGAGAAAGACAAATACCATATGACATTGCTTAAATGTAAAATCTCAAATATGACACAAATGAACATATCTATGAAAAAGAAACAGACTCACAGACATAAAGAATGGATTTGCAGTTACCGAGAGGGAGGACAGATGGAGATGGAAGGATCAAGAGTTAGGAATTCACAGACACAAACTATCCAATACAGGATGGATAAACAACAAGGTCCTACTGTATTGCACAGGGAGGTACAGTCAATATCTTGTGATAAACCTCAACAGAAAAGAATATACATGCATAACTCAATCACGTTGCTGTAGGGAGAAATTAACGCAACATTGTAAACCAGTTATAGTTTCAATACATTTTTTAAAAAGTGGTTACCTTGGGGGAGCAGGGAATGGCAGGATCATTGAGAGGGTCTCTGGGGGCTACTGGATGTGGGCAGTGCACTGCCCTTGGATCTAGATGATGGTTACCTAAGTATGATATGACTTATGATAATTCACTAAGTACTACTCAATATTACTACACTATTTTGTGTATCAGTTCAGTTCAGTTCAGTCGCTCAGTCGTGTCCGACTCTTTGAGACCCCATGAATCGCAGCCTGCCAGGCCTCCCTGCCCATCACCAACTCCCAGAGTTCACTCAGACTCACGTCCATGGAGTCAGTGATGCCATCCAGCTATCTCATCCTCGGTCGTCCCCTTCTCCTCCTGCCCCCAATCCCTCCCAGCATCAGAGTCTTTTCCAACGAGTCAACTCTTCGCATGAGGTGGCCAAAGTATTTCGTGTATATTATGGTCTAAAAAATTTTAGTCCTGGTCACTACTCTCTTTTCGCAACTTTGAAATATAACCCCCAAAATAAGTATGTATGTCATCATTCCTCAGTGGACTGAACAAAATACGAATTTTAGAAAGGCAGCAGGAACATGTTAGAAGAAAGTGGGAAGCTACTGTAAACTTAGCTCACATAAAGGAAAAGGCTGAGTGACTGTATCAGAGGTTTTCAGATTATGCAGTTGTTATTGCTATTGAAGGAAGGGAGGGATATAATGAAAACAGTGTTTCACAGGAAAGCAACCTGGCACAGAATAAAGGATGGATCAAAGAGAAGAAAGGCAAAATAAAGACCCACTAGAAAAGTGTCAGAATAATGTACACTTAAGGATATAAATTAATGAAGGTAATGAGGAAAGAAAGGAGAGCAAGAAATTAAGAACACTAAGAAGAAATGGTTTAGATTTGGCAGTTCTCAGATGTGAAAAAAATTATTATTATTATTTTTGCCTAGGCACAGGCCATGGGATTATACACTTGCCCAGCGTGATGGTGCCACAGTGTCCAAAGTCCAGATAATATCAGAAGCTTGGGCCACATATAAAATCAGTTTGCCTGAGATTTAAACATCAATGTGTGTGTGTGCATGCAAACTGCAACATGTAAAAATAGACAACTGTGTGTATGTTTCTATACAGCAAGCATATATAAAGTAGCAGGGCAAGTACAGGTTTTGTGAAGTTTAACCTGGATGTGGAGAAGCTGAAGGAGAAATGTACTCACTGTCCCTGAGTAACTGCACCCCAGGGAGTGGGGGGGCAGCTCCATTACACTCTGACTCAAGTCAAAGAGAAAGCTGACAGGCCAACTTCCACTGTGTCAAGAGAATCCTGGATGAGAATTCAAGAGGAAGTGCTCAAGACTGCAAATTATTTTCGTGCTCGTGGTCAACATCCTCAGTTTATAGAAAACTCGTTAGACATTGACGGAGTAAGCAGATTTGATTTATTTCAATGCAGGCAGATGGCTTGGTTGTGGAAATTGTGAAGAGATTTGCTGAGCGGCTTCGTCAGATCAAGGACATTATGGAATTAAAGGGCTCTACGAGACCTCAGTGGTCCAGCTCCCCATGGCTCACGACATTACACTTTCTTATTAATGAGAAAGACAACTCAACCACGTGAATCCAAAGTAGCTAGGAAGGGAGGAGGGAAGAGCACAATTTATTTGTCCAAAGAAGTACAAATGTTAACATGGAAACTGGAGACATCAAAGGGCAACTGAAACATGCTTTGCTCTGAGGACAATGAAATCACAAATTAGCAAGAATTCAAAGTCACATTTTCAGCAAGTATTTTTATGACAATGAATCGTGTTTAAGTTTCTATAACTATTTTGGAGGATAAACCTTAAGAATCTTCTCTACTAGCATGTTTTAGTTTCAGAAAAAATTTAATCTGAAAACAAATCATACCAAGGAAACAGTGGGCAGTGAGTTTACAAAATCTTAGAATTATTTGGAAGTTCTGCCAATGTGACTAACTGTCCATTTGGGAGACCACCTGGTTTTGCATAAAAACATCCTCTTTCATGAAAATGCACAAAGAACAGCTGGGAAACACTATCAATGACATAAGTCAGAGTTAAGACATGTCCAACCACACCCCTCCAAAGCTTTCATCACTGCCTCCTTGACTAAAACCCAATGTTTTTTAAAAGCTCACAAGCTTTTCACTTTTAATCAACAGCAGCACTACAAAAATGTCTATATACATCATGTAACCCAGTCCAGATACATTTTAGACACTGGTGGCTCGGTGATAAAGAATTCACATGACAACACAAGAGATGTGGGTTCGATCCCTGAGGCAGCAAGACCCCTGGAGAAAGAAATGACAAACCACTCCCGTATTCTTGCCTGGGGAATCCCATGGACAGCGGAGCCTGGTGGGCCACCGTTCATGGGGTCACAAAGAATTGGACACGACTCGGCGACTAAATAACAACAAACGCCTGGCTTAGACCAAGAGCAGTCATTACGTGATAAAAGCAGAGAAATGTCCTAAAAATCAAGTTAAAGGACCAGAATACAGTGATTGTGGTAAAATGCTTTTTCATAAGTCTGTTCACAACTGACCCTCTCCTGGCACATACAATAGGATTTAGGAAAATAAAGATGTATGTACATAGCCTGAGCTAAAGTGAACAGAAATTAATTTTAAAACATAGTTCTTTATATTTGAAACCACTTTTTATAATCTTTCTATAACAGATGAAGATGGTTTTAATTCCTAGAATAGGTATCACCAAAAAGTCTTATTAAACTGATAGGGGGAGAGGGTGAGGTAAGTCAAATAACTGTTTTAGGAAAAGCTTTATAACTATGTTAACATCAGCCATATGCCTTCTCCAGCTTATTTTATTGCCGATCCTCTCAATACTTGGGAGCCAAGTTAAAGAACCATGAGGACACAGAGCTGGAAAAGAAGAGATCACCTAACCACCTAATTCCTCATTTTGCAAAAGCAAGCAGGCCCCGAGAGCTAGCAGCTTGATGGGTCCCAGGTCACACCTCCACTGACAACCCTGGTTAGGGCTCTAGCTTCCTGACTCGAACTGGGGTTTAGCAATCCTTATGACTAAGTGCCACTAACCAAGCATCTTCATTTTCTCCTTGCCAGGCACTAAGCTACACAGTTTAGAGACGTGTCATTTCATTTAATTTAGTGCTTCTCAACACACTGAGAAGGTTATTTCCACTTTACAAGATAATCAAGCCCAAGCTCAGGACATCAATATCATTTCCAAAGTCACAGAACAAATAAATGACAAGTCAAGAATTCAAATCTGAGCTGTCTCTCTTTACAGACCCATAAACTTTCACGTGATGCTAAACATGTACAACCAAAAAATTTCACTTTGGGCAACCTACACTATAAAAATTTCTACACAGATTTATAGGTTATATGTCCAAAGATGTCTGCTACATAGTTAATATAAAAAAATAAGAAACAACATTAATATCCAATAATGGAGAAACAGCTAAATAAATTATACATGCTGTGAAATACCAAATGATCACTAAGGATAATGTAATAGATGTGGTAAGATACCACATAATAGATGTTGTAAGATACCCATATTAAATTGTTATGTTTTAAAAATAAGTTACAGAAGAGTACTTATGGCATTATTTTTTTTTAAATACATATGCATGCAAGCTTTGTTTGTGGTTCAAGAAAGGCCTGGAACAATGCACAGTAAAAGCAGAGAATTCAGTGGGTGGAGGTGGGTTTGAGTCAATTCTAAAACATTTCTGCACTGTCTGAATTTTTACAGCTAAGATATGCTACTTTTATAATTTAAAAAATTGTTAAAAAATAAAGAATTTTAGAGTATAGTATTTATTTTTTTAAATGCATACATACTCCATTTAATGCCGTCCCCCATAATATAGAATAATTGTGCAGCTATTTGTGTCTAAAACTTTTTTCAAAAAAAAAAAAATACTAACATCTCATTACACTATACCAGCATTTCAAGACTAGTCCATAGAACCATGGGGGTCTCCAAGATCCTGTCAGAAAGTCCAAGAGGTAAAAGCTTTTTTCTTAACACTGGTAAAGTATTATCCGCCTTTTTGCCTGAGTTGACATTTGTACTTATGGTGCAGAAGCAGTGGTGGGTGAAACTGTTGGTGCCTTGGCATAAGTCAAGGCGCTGTCATGAAACCGTGGGAGAAGGCTGCAGTGATCACCATCACACACGGTTAAAAAAGGAAATCCAGTTTTTTTAAAATGTCTTTGTGAAGCAACAACAGCAGTTTCATTGCATCCTGACCTAGTGTTCTGTGTGACCAAACGGGCAGCATGAAACAGGAACCCCATATGTGGCTACAGAGTCAAGTGGGGTCCTAAGGAAAAGTGCTGGGCCAGCAGTTAGAGCTCAAGGCTAACTCAACCATTCGCTTCTCCCTGGATTAGCCCTTGTACTTGAAAGAACAACTCACAGACTAATCAGTCAGACTTAGGAATCTGGATGACATTTTCTCAAAACCGAACAAAGCAAGGCTCTCATTTTGAGGGAAGTAACCAACAACTATCTGTTGCCAGTGATAAAATTGGAATAAATATTAAAATTCTGGAAAGCTTGTATCTGCCATTGTGAACTTTAACAGTTTCCCAACACTAAAAGGCTGTGCTGGTGAGGTCAATAGTGGTATTAAATGTGATTATCTTTTTACATTTTATAAAATGCAATACATGTCAACATCTGTAAGATCGGCATCAGTGAACCAATATTTTTTCAAACAATCAATGAATAATGTCACACAAAAAAAAAAACACACACATGAGTATAAGATCCATTTAAAGTGCAATGTCTAAAATCTATTAAGGTGGACTTTAATATAAAGGAGTAAGAAATGTTTACTGACATGGTTTCAGAATCTTCACTGCAACCAGTCTTTAAGATGTATGTGTGCTCAGTTGCTAAGTCGTGTCTGACTCTTTGAGACCCCATGGACTGTAGCCCATCAGGCTTCCCTGTCCATGGAATTTTCCAGGCAAGAATACTGGAGTGGGTTGCCATTTCCTCCTCCAGGAGATCTTCTCGACTCAGGGATCAAACCCTGTCTCTTGTGTCTCCTGCATTGGCACGTGGGTTCTTTATCAGTGAGCCACCTGGGAAGCCCAATCTTTTAGATACTACAACTTAAAGTGTTTTGGTGGAATATCAAAGAATAAACAAAATGATCTGAAAATGCTATCAACATACTCCTTCCTTTTCCAAATACATAGTTGTAAGAGGCCAGATATTCTTCATGTAGTTCAACCAAACCAATACATCATAATAAATTGAATACAAAAGCAGATAGGAGAATCTAGCTGTCTTCCAGGGAGCCTGACATTTCTAAAAATGTAAAACAATGCCACTCTTCTTGCTAATATTTTTTGGCTTGAAAAAACCTATATATGCACAGAAATGTATTATATCAACATATAATGAATATATTAGTTATTTTTAAACTGATTAGTACATATTTTTTTATTTTCTCACTTTTGGCTTCCAATATGGTAAATCTGTGGGCTTCCCGGGTGGTGCTAGTGGTAAAAAAGCCTGCCAGTGCAGGAGACACAAGAGATGTGGGTTCAATCCTTGGGTTGGGAAGATCCCCTGAGTAGGAAATGGCAACCCACTAAAGCATTCTTGCCTGGAAAACCATGGACAGAGGAGCCTGGCGGGCTATAGTCCACAGGGGTCACAAAGAGACAGACACCACTGAGCAACTAAGCACAGCACGTGGTAAATACTGACCGATATAACCCACATAAACAAAAGCACTTCTGGCCCTCGATAATCTTTAAGGTCCCAATAATCTTTAACACCAAAAAGTCTGAGCATCTTTGCAGTGTACTGTTAACACATTTTTCACGTGTTCTTCATACTGTCTTAAGTCTTGGCCAACAAGTACAAGTACAGCAATCTGTATTTACACACAGACAATACACATAAGTTAACTGTACTATAAACTTTCTTAACCAATGAAAACATCAAATGCTAGCTAGCCTGATTTGAATATGTTCTGCAACAAGTGATGTTCACTACACTTCAGCCTTTTCATTTGCCACGAATGTTGTGTTCTGGCAAATGATCTTGACCAATGAGGGCTGACAGAAGTTGTATAGCTGACAGTGATGTGCCTGGTCCAAAGAAAGAAAGATCAGTATAATGATACTTAAAACTGATGATACTTAAAGGATGATAACATCAAGGCATTTGCAAGCACATTGCTGAGGATGCAGTTATGATTAGAAAACAACTTTGGACATTTTGAGAGATAGAAACATCACTCCAGACTGACAGGATGGTACCTAAAGGAATGAATCACAGCAGGAAGAAACTGTGGCCTGAAGTACACAGGCTTCAGGGGAAGGGAAGGGAATGAGAGGGGAGGACAACTGGCAAGCTCCACCAGGAGGGGTTATAATGCCTCCCACGTGAGGCTAGCTGAGTGAATGCTCCTGGTTCCTAAAAAGCTTCTGCAGTGCTGTATGCACGTGACAGGGGGAAGGGGAGAGAGGGCTTAAACCATGCACATGCATGCTCAGGCGCTCAGTCATGTCCAACTCCTTGAGGTCCCATGGACTGTAGCCCACCATGCTCCCCTGTCCATAGGATTTTCCAGGCAAAAGTACTTAAGGTGGTTGCCATTTCCTCCTCCAGGGAATCCTCCCTGCTGTGGGATCCAACACACCTCTCCCAAGTTGGCAGCCAGATTATTTTCCACTGCGCCACCTGGGAAGCTTAGACCATATGAGATGTTAATTAATTATCTCCATTCTTGGGAGACTAGGTCCAACATACAGGCCTTCAGGACTAAGAACACCAGCGATATAAATGGGAAACTTCAAGGTTCTAAATGGATTCCCAAAAGTCCAACATCACTCTTCAGTGTATGGAACAAAATCTTTAGAAATTCCTCAGGTGCAGGGGGAGTCTTGAGATGGACAACTTCAAAGTTTTAGGATTAAAGAGAAGCTAAGTAGCAATTTTAAAAGGTCTACAAATACAGCATTTTTACATAAACTTCTAAAGTCACAGAATTTGAAAAGACTGTGAAAATAGAACTCTTTCACCTCTATTTCACAAAACATTCAGCAAGGTTTAAAGATCAGCTGAAGCTGACAATCCAACCAAATCCCTGAGGAAAATTTTAAAGAAACCATTTTTTTAAACAGAAAAAAAGCATGCTTTTCAGGCACCCCAAGCACAAGGGAGTACCACCTGCTTTAGTAACCACTCATTCATTCGGTCACAGTTATTTACTGAGCACTTAGTCTATGCCAGGCATGGTACTGTCTTTTAGGGAAAATGTATATACACACAGATACACACACACAATTATATGATAAAGTGTTCCCTCATGGAACAAGGGGAAACTGGAGAACCAGGTCCACAACTCTCATACAAGCCCACCAATTCTAGCTTCTAAGGTGACTTCTGGGTCTGCCTGGTTGGCTACAGGGGTTTTATTTGTTGATATCAATCCTGGAATAGGTAAAACAAAATAACTTGAAGTAAGTACAATATCCAGTAGCTAGATTTATTTACTGAAGAAGAACCTGACGCTACTAACAGAACATAACATTCTTCAAAACAGAAGAAGATGGGAAGGAAAGAGAGAAAAAACACAACATTAATGAGGAAACAAATGTAAACATTGCTTAAGCTTCCACTGATGCGATCTTCAACAGACTTTGGTGGAATTTTAAATTTCTTTTCATTTAAAAAATTTTGGATTAATGAGTCTTCTAATAAATCACAGCAAGATCCTCTACGATCCACTTCCTAGAGTAATGGAAATAAAAACAAAAAATAAACAAATGAGACTTACTTAAAAGCTTTTGCGTAATGAAGGAAACTATAAAGTGAAGTCACTCAGTTGTGTCCGACTCTTTGTGACCCCATGAACTGTAGCCTATCAGGCTCCTCTGTCCATGGGATTTTCCAGGCAAGAGTGCTGGAGTGGGGTGCCATTGCCTTCTCCAGGGCAGATGCTTTACCGTGGGAACCATCAGGGAAGCCCGAAGGAAACTATAGGCAAGGTGAAGGACAACCCTCAGAAAGGAAGAAGATAATAGCAAATAAAAGAACTGTCAAAACTAATCTACAAAATATACAAGCAGCTCTTGAAGCTCAATACCAGAAAAACAAACGACCCAATCAAAAAGTGGGCAAAAGACCTAAACAGACATTTCTCCAAAAGAGACCTACAGATGGTTAATAAGCACATGAAAATATGCTCAACATTGTTCATTATTAGAGAAATGCAAATCAAAACAACAATGAGGTATCATCTCACACCAGTCAGAATGGCCATCATCAAAAAGTCTACAAACAATAAATGTTGGAGAGGGTGTGGAAAAAAGGGAACCCTCTTATACTATTGGTAGGAATGCAAACTGCTACAACCACTATGGAGAACAGTAGGGAGATTCCTTTAAAAATTAGGAATAAAACTACCATACAGCCCAACAACCCCATACTGGGCATATACCCTGAGGAAACCATAATTGAAAAAGACACATGCACCCCAATGTTCACTGCAGCACTGTTTATAATAGCTAGGACATGGAAGCAACTTAGATGTCCAATAGCAGATGAATGGATAAGAAAGCTGTGGTACATATACACAACAGAATATTACCTATAAAAAGGAAAGCATTTGAGTCAGTTCTAATGAGGTGGATGAATCTAGACCCTCTTATACAGAGTGAAGTAAGTCAGAAAGAGAAAGACAACTATCGTATAATAACGCATATATATGGAATCGAGAAAGATAATACCAACGATCCTCTATGAAGGGCAGCAAAGGAGACAGACACAGAGAACAGACTTTCTTTATGTCTTTCAGTGGGAGGAGGAGAGGGTGGGATGACTTGAGAGGAGAGCACTGCAACATACGCATTACCATACGTGAAACAGACAGCCACTGCGAGTCTGATGTGTGACACCGGGAACCAAAGCAGGCGCTCTGTAACAGCCTGGAAGGATGGGGTGGGGAGGCAGGGGGAGGGGGATTCAGCAGAGAGGGGACACGTACACCTGTGGCCGCTTCATGCTGATGTACGGCAGAAGCCATCACAATACTGTAAAGTAATTGCCCTCTAATTAAAATAGAAAACTAAATTTAAAAAAAAGAAAGAAAGAACGGCCCAGAAGTGGCACTATTAGAGTTATATTCACAATGTCAGACTGCATTATTATTACATAGTTGTGATCCTCCATGAAAAAATTTTGAATTTCCCACAAACCTACTATACTTTAACCATCATCCCAACCCTAAACCTTGACCCACTATCTTTTTAAGCCACTAATGTTAACCAAGTGAAGGACAGGGAAGCCTGGCGTGCTGCAGTCCATGGGGTCCCAAAGAGTCAGACATGACTTAGCTACTGAAAAACAACAGCAATGCTAACCTAATTCTCTGAAGAGTCTCCCAAAGAGTTTCCTGAACTCAGCACTTCTGAGACCTCAACTTCTTCACAGGCAATGCTCTTCTAAATAAGTGTGCATCTCATCTGTCAGTTTGTTACCTCTCTCAAGATGAAAATGCTACGTCAAGAGAAACCAGTAAGCAGACTACTTCTAAGACTGTTTTATTGAATAGACTTCTTGTTCACACCGGTAAATTGCTACAAAAACAAAAAATTAATGATATTTATGAAAACGTGATCTTCCTATAACACATTAGTGAGGCAGAACCACATCATATAGCATTCTGCTGCTGCTGCTAAGTCGCTTCAGTCGTGTCCGAGTCTGTGCGACCCCACAGAGGGCAGCCCGCCAGGCTCCCCCGTCCCTGGGATTCTCCAGGCGAGAACACTGGAGTGGGTTGCCATGTCCTTCTCCAATGCATGAAAGTGAAAAGTGAAAGGGAAGTCGCTCAGTTGTGTCTGACTCTTCACGACCCCATGGACTGCAGCCCACCAGGCTCCTCCGTCCATGGGATTTTCCAGGCAAGAGTACTGGAGTGGGGTGCCATCGCCTTCTCCAATATAGCATTCTTCATAGGACCTAATAATGAAAACAATGAACCGATAATCAGACCAATGACTGAGTCTATGATTTATGAAATTAGATTTTTCTTTCTTTGACTTTACATTTCTGCAATTTTAAAACCATCACAGATGCAAACTACTACTACAGTCCTTGTTACATGGTAGGAAACCAGGCACAGAGGAAATCAATTACCCAAACTGGAATGGGAAGAAATCCTTCCAGTTCAGTAAGATCAGCTTAACTAATAAGTAAACTAATTAACTTTCCACTTTTAAGACCAAAATCAGCTCAAATCGGACGGCATGTTGAATACCACCCAAGAACTGACAACCTCTCTTAAACTAGCTTCTCTCCAAGTACAATCAAGGGAGGATTTCAGAGCCTCCAGCTGTTCTGAAGCTGCTCTCAAAACACAGGGTTAGATGCATAAGTAAGTGCCAGGGAGTCCTCATCGAACAAGGGAGGAGGAAATTGAGGGGCCCATGTTCACCTGAGGTCATCAGACTACCAGAAAAGTCAGTAATCCTTCCTCAAACTGCCCAAAATATAAACTGATGTCACAGGTGTAGATCACAGACTCAGAGTCCCTCTTCTAAATAAACCGGTTACAGATGAGAATTTTAGGGGAGTGCCACCATTTCCCCAACTCTCACTCCCAGAATGGTGTTCTGCATAACTCAGACCAAGTAAAGAATCTTGCACACCAGCACACTGCCTTGTTTGACACTAAATCACATGGCTTAAGTATGAAGATTCAAATGAGACTTTTCATTATAAATGCTTCCACTGTCAAAGTGTGAAAACACATTTGAAAATGTGCCACATACTGTTGCTGGGGGGAAAAAGTCTTTACCCATTGCATCATTCTCTTAGACAACAGTTCTAAGCATAACATTTTTGAAGCGCTTGCTGATTTAATATGTAAACTGCTTCCTGAGTAGTCTGTGTTGAATATTGAACTTAATTTCTCTAAAATTTTCACCCAGTGGCTGTCACCTTTTATGTAGGTCAAACTACAAATTTTTACTAAAAAGTGAATCCTTCCAAAAAGTTCCATAATTAAAGTTAAAGCTAGGCAGTGGAAGTTCACAGTAAATGTTTCATAATGCTAACACTCAGGCTCATAATTCTTCTCATTTTCATTTCATATTGTCTTTCACGTATTTTCTCCAGATTCTGGAAAGTTACCTGCTGTTTTAAGGAACCACAAGTAATACAAGAAACACTTTAGATATACCTAACCCACTGGTACTCCTTTCCTAATTTGCAACCAGTCTGTTGTTCCATGTCCAGTTCTAACTGTTGCTACTTGACCTGCATACAGATTTCTCAGGAGGCAGGTCAAGTGGTCTGGTTCCAAATCGGGAAAGGAGTACATCAAGGCTGTATATTGTCACCTTGCTTATTTAACTTATATGCAGAGTACCTCATGCGAATTGCTGGACTGGATGAAGCACAAGCTGGAATCCAGACTGCCGGAAGAAGTATCAATAACCTCATATATGCAGATGACACCACACTTACAGCAGAAAGCGAAGAACTAAAAAGCCTCTTGATGAAAGTGAAAGAGGAGAGTGAAAAAGTTGGCTTAAAACTCAACATTCAGAAAACTAAGATCATGGCATCCGGCCCCATCAGTTCAGTTCAGTTGCTCAGTCATGTCCGACTCTTTGCAACCCCGTGGACCGCAGCACTCCAAGCCTCCCTGTCCATCACCAATTCCCAGAGTTTACCCAAACTCATGTCCATTGAGTTGGTGATGCCATCCAACCATCTCATCCTCTGTCATCCCCTTCTCCTCCTGCCCTCAGTCTTTCCCAGCATCAGGGTCTTTTCAAATGAGTCAGCTCTTCACATCAGGTGGCCAAAGTATTGGAGTTTCAGCTTCAACATCAGTCCCTCCAGTGAACACCCAGGACTAATCTGCTTTAGGATGGACTGGTTGGATCTCCTTGCAGTCCAAGGGATTCTCAAGAGTCTTCTCCAACATCACAGTTCAAAAGCATCAATTCTTTGGTGCTCAGCTTTCTTTACAGTCCAACTCTCACATCCACACATGACTACTGGAAAAACCATAGCCTTGCTGGTCCCATCACTTCACGGCAAATAGATGGGGAAATAGTGGAAACAGTGACTGACTTTATCTGGGGGGGGGGGGGGGGGCTCCTAAATCACTGCAGATGGTGACTGCAGCCAGGAAATTAAAATACACTTGCTCCTTGGAAGAAAAGTTATGACCAACCTAGACAGCATATTAAAAAGCAGAGACTTTGCCAACAAAGGTCCATATAGTCAAAGCTATGGTTTTTCCAGTAGTCATGTATGGATGTGAGAGTTGGACTATAAAGAAAGCTGAGTCCAGAAGAATTGATGCTTTTGAACTGTGGTGTTGGAGAAGACTCTTGAGAGTCCCTTGGACTGCAAGGAGATCCAACCAGACCATCCTAAAGGAGATCAGTCCTAAATATTCATTTGAAGGACTGATGCTGAAGCTGAAACTCCAATACTTTGGCCACCTGATGCGAAGAGCTGACTCATTTGAAAAGACCCTGATGCTGGGAAAGATTGAAGGCAGGAGGAGAAGGGGACGACAGAGGATGAGATGGTTGGAGGGCATCTGGGAGTTGGTGATGGACAGGGAGGCCTGGCATGCTGCAGCCCATGGGGTCGCAAAGAGTAAGATACAACTGAGCGACTGAACTGAACTGAACCCACTGGTAGAACATAACAGAAGTCAACTTTTCAATTAAAATTGCCTTTGAAGTTACTCCACAGAGAATGAAATAAAAATAAAAACAAATTTCTTGACAATCATTTTCTTTCAAAAATGTAAAAGACCATTTCTACCTTTGGTGCATTCTCCCACTGTAGTGGCCACTGCCATCATGGTTATTTATCTGGCATCCATTTCCCTTTTGCCCCCTCTGTGATGGGACCAACTTTGTTGCACCTGAAATCCACCTTTCCCCCTCCTTCCACAATGTAAATTCTAGGAATGGGCCCTAGTCCATCCATGCCAACACTGCCATTGTCTGGTTCAAGAATTTAATATGCAGTCAGGACATGGTACTCTCCTGGAGACTGTTATGCTGGGCACTCAACAGCTATTCATCCTCATCCCCTCCTCTTCTTAAGCAAACAGTATCAGTGGCTTGTCCATCGCCCACTGAATAAACCTAAACACAATATTCAACATTCTCTATCATCCTTTTATTACCTTTTTAGCCCTTCCTGCTTTGCATACATATCTCCTGCTCCAGCAGCTATAAGCCTGGCCTTTCCAGAATACGCCCCTGCATTTTCCACTTCGTATCCTACAGCCAGGCTGTTCCTTTGGCTTAGAAAACCAAACACTCCCATCTCAGCCAATTCAAACTCTACTCAAAGTCCAGATCAAAGACTTTTCCATGAAGTCTCCCTTGATATCACCAACAACAACAACAAATGGCACTCATATATATATATATATATATATATATATATATATATATTCCTTGTTTCATAACTCACTTGTGCATGCTTGCAGCTTGTCTGAAAACTGCAAACTCCTTAAAGGAGGTGGACAACGTATTTTTTACAGAAGGTGGACAAACTCGTGCATCTTTGTCTCCCACCACCATCCTGCCCCACCCAAGTGCCCAGAGTGGAGGCTCAGGAAACACCCGTTGAACAAATGAACACAGTTTTTTGAGGGTGACAAGTGCCTCTACAAAACAGATTATCACAAAGGCTGAAATGTCCTTGTAAGCCTATAAAAACATCCCAGTATGTTTAGGAATAGTTCTGCTAAAGGAAAAGAAACACATCAGATGACCTTGTAAGGCTGATTCTGCAAATTTCACCAACTCTTTTAAAAAGTACTGCCTAATAATTCAAAACCCAACCATACACAAACACTATTTGCAAGAAGAGGGTGGCATTTATTGTAACAGATGAAGGCTAACAACCTATTTTTTACCAAAAAAGTCAGCTGTTCTTACAGTAATATTTAAAACAGTTTCAGTTGTGTTCGAGGGATTATTTAAAAGTTCACTTACTCTATCTTATTTCACGCTTAAAGAAAGTAGGACAGAGAAAAATACTGGCCCTCTCAAAATAGTGACCAAAGTTAATTGGGAAGCACATGTTTATATAAAGCACATACAAATGTCACTTTGTACATCATCACCAAATATATACCTATTGAAGTCCTGAAAAGTTATCTGTAATTTTGAACATTTCCTTCTCTCGCTCTGATGGAAAAGATATGCAAGTTTTGTATTTCTTCCTTCCCTTAAAGTGAATCTGTACAAATTTAAGTCGGCTAAAATTAAGTTACTTCAAGATCTATGGGTACATTAACAGTTCAAATAAGGTTATAAAATTATGGGAAACATACCAGTATCCTCAAAAAGAAACAGTATTAACCACAGAACTCCATAAACCAGTTATCCTGCTTTTTAAATAAAAGCCTTCAGAATAAATCTCAGTAAATCTCAACAATGTATTAAATGGAACAGAAAACTTGATTCCACAGGACAGGAAACACACACACACACACCAAGTCACTTGTATAAAATGAAAACAGGGTCTCAACACGACAGCTAGTCATAGAACGTAAAATTTAAGAAGATTAAGTAGAAATCAAAATTTAAATGGATATTTTTAGAAAACAGTTAACAAGAAAATTTAACACGTTTATTTCTTTTGTTCTAATATGGCTAAGTCCTACGTATTTTTGTAAGTCGACTTAAATTCCTTGGGGAAGAAGCTCGACCATTAAAAAATAAATTGTTTTCAAATCTAGTGTACCTACTGCAGAGGTTTTTTTTCATGTGTTTTTTAATAAAGATCACATTTTCAGTCATAACCTGCACATGCTCTTTAAAGATTTGGTGAAAACTGCATCTTAAAGTGTTCCAAATTATTTTAAAAACATTTCCAGCGTTCTGCAGCCGCCTGGTAACGGAAACGATTCTAAACCCGGTTTCTCCCTGGACCCAGAAAGTAAGGGAGTTCGTTATCTACAGGGGGCAAAGAGCGCGGTCACGGTCGGAGTCCAGTTCAGGACCAGCGGTAAGCGGGCGGGGGGCGCAGTCACCTCTCGGATCGTAACACCTGAGCCGGAGCCCTGCGGGGAGCTGGCAGAGGGTTCCGCGTGGGAGCACGAGCCTCGCCGACAGTCACGAATATGGCCCCCGAGAAAGTTGGGTTCCCAGGACCAGCCCCGGCAAAACAGCCTTCCCCGGCCCGCCGGCCCCGCCTGGCGCCCCCGGGAGGAGAGAGGATGGGAGGGCCACTCACCGTGCAGAGAAAAGAGCAGCAAAGGCGCCAGAGGGGAGCCCCGACAAGTCATCCCGGGGCCGCGGGGAGCGCGCCCGCCGCCCGCCTGGCTCCTCGTCGCAGCAGCCGAGGCGCGGGCCGGGCTCTCGGCGCTCCTGGGGCAGCCGGAACCTCCCAGACTATCCTCCTGGCCGCAGTCCGCCCGGCGGGGCTGGGACGATGGGACCTGCAGACGAAGCAAGCGCGACTCCCGCGCCGCCCGGCTCCGCAGAGGCTGAGTTGCGCGCAGGTGCGTCCCGGGCTCGCCGGCCTCGCCCCGCGGCGCCACGGCCACCTCGCACTGCCCCAGGACCCGCCGGCCCCTCGCGCCGCCTGGGGACAGCCACTCCCCCCAACTCTCGCCCGGCTACTCGGGCGGCAGCCCGGCTGCGGCTCGGCTCAGCGCCGCCCACTCGCCCCTCTCGGTCTCCCGGGCAACCGCGGCTCCGGCGCGACGCCTGGCGGCCCACCCGCGGAGCGGGCGCGGCGCGCAGCTGGCGCGGCTCTGGCCACCTGTGAGCTGAAACGCCCGCTCCCCGCACGCCTCCGCGAGCGCCGGGGACCGAAGGCGGGCGTCCTCCTCGCAGGCAGCCAGGGCCCCTCTCCTGCCCGGATCCACCCCCCGGACCCGTGGTGAAAGTCCTGAACCCCAGAGAGCTCCACGAGGCACTTCACCACAGCCTGCGTCCCAACCTCCAAGATTCTTTTCAGATTTCTGTTTCGCCCTTTCACTTTCTCCCAGTCCTTTCTTTTGTAGCCTAAATAGTCAAAACAAACAAACAAAAAAAACAACCCTGACCCTGGCAAAGTTAAGAGTCGAAGTTTGTCCTATATCTTTCATTTTTCTAACTACCCCTTTCTTCCTTCAAAGGAGCGTAAGGGCTGTACCACGGAAGACTTAGGTCAACTTAACAGTATTTAAAATTTTTGTTTTAAACCTTTTTGCTTTCTTAAACTAATTTCAAGTATTTGTTGAGTAGTAAAACTAGAAAATTTTATTTTCATGTTAACTAGAGATGTTTTTATTGTGATAGTTGATTACTTTGGTTGGGTTTCTAATTTTTTGTTTCTTGTTGTTTTGGTTGGTTGGAAGAGAGACCTTCATGGCATCTGAAATTATTTTACTTAAATATCTACCTGCATCTTTCCTTAAAAAACCTTATCTTCATTTCTCTAACAATGAGGCTGCTGCTCTCTTTCTTAAAGCCCATAGTCCCATTCTACTTCAGTCTCTCACCCAAGCCTAGATTTGAGGACATACATATTGCCCTCAGTAATGTCAGACTGTCTTTGTTAATTTCTACAGCAGCATATATTAGAATTCTTGGAGCCATTCAGAAATTCTGAGCCCCCATTTGGCAGATGCAATCCTCCCAGGACAACTCAGAAACGAAAATAGTATGCACAGAAGAAAGACAAAAAGAAAAAAAAAGTGCCTATACATGTGGACAAAGATGGGGAGACATACATAAAAATTAAAATAGTATCAAGATGGTGGAATTAGGGATGCATTTTTTCTTTTCTGAAAATGTTGCTATTACAATTTCAAGTTTAAAAAAGAACCACATTAAGAAATGCCAATCACTTTTAACAAGAATACCTGAGAAGATACAGTTTGTTTGTTAATTTTAAATGCCTCCACTTTGCTATTTCCAGTTTGCTAGAATCCCTGACTAGATCTCTAATGGCAAGAAATGAATGATATGACAGTGTAGAATTTTTTATATTAACATAAATCTAATATTTTAAATATTTTATCACTTGGTTCATTCTTTTAAACTCGAGTAAGGACTAGGTTTCTTTTTAATCTGTCTAGTTCAGTTCTTGACTTTGTCTTATACATATTCCTACCTTCTAACCCAGCCCCAAGTAGGGTAAGAGTCAGTAATATAAAGAGAAGAGCAAGGTGTTACTTGGGGCAGAACTTTGCTTCACTATAATCCTACATTTAAATACAGAGATAGAATATTTATTTTATAATTAAATAAGCTAGTAATTGAGGCTAAAAAGCCTTGAAAAAGCAAGTTACCTTTTTTAGCAATTCAGTTCAGTAAATATTTACTGAGTACACTGTGTAAAGCACTGGGTTGAAGGCTGAACACAAAATATATGACCCAATACCCTTACAAGGCTTCCAGTTGCACTTGGGATACATCTACAGTGTCATGAATCAGCACAGAAAGAGAGCTCTCCTGCCTCTTTGTCACCATAGTGTACTTCTGCCTTCCCAAACAGGAGCTAGTGTGTTACTGAGAGGATAGAGAGCTCACAGTTCAGTGAAACAGTCCTTCTAACTGAAAAAGAAGCGTGGCTTCTGAAGTGAGACTGGGACTGATCAGATTTCAGGAGGCAATCTGGCTGCCCAGAAGCATGGGGGCAGA
The DNA here is from genome assembly GCF_042477335.2 of Ovis canadensis. Taxonomy (NCBI): domain Eukaryota; kingdom Metazoa; phylum Chordata; class Mammalia; order Artiodactyla; family Bovidae; genus Ovis; species Ovis canadensis. Next base: position 187,158,732 of record NC_091245.1, read on the forward strand.
TGGTAGATGGTAGACTCAAAGGAAGCAGATCGGAGTACTGGAAACTCCAAGTGCTGCACAGAGGCGTTCAAAAGGACACTCTCACAGGAAACAAAGAAAAAAAATGTGCTATTTAATTCACAGAGCTTATACTCCTGGCATGTGCTCGGAGTAAAATTTTTGTTAGTAATGAGTTTTACCAACTCTTTTATCCTAGTCTTCCTTATAACCACAGTAGGATTTCTTTAAATCTCTTAATTATTCTGAGTGCTAAAGCAACAGACAGCATCTTTCATTTGTATAATACTTTATAAATTTCAAAGGGCTTACACATATATTGTCTGATTTGATCTTCACGGCAACCCCAGGGAGTATGTAAGGCAAGTGGTATTACCCCTTCTTCACTCAACTAAGACACTAAGTCTCCAAAAGATCAATGGACACCAATGCACAGAGCCAGAACCAACCCAAAAGTTTTCAACCACACCACAGAGTCTTTCTTTTATCTCTTTATACACCAACATCTAAAGAAATTTATATCCACCATAATGTCTTAAAGCTATTTGTGGGGAACGCTGCTGTTGCCTCCCCAACATTCCTCCCTCTACCACCACCACCCACCAGCACAGGAATAGCTGTAAAATTTGAATAAAACAAGACCACCCTCACCTCTGGAGGGTCTAGGGTTGTTCTATCTGACCAAGGAAGAAATGCAGAGAGAAACAACTGAGGCAAGGGACTCTGTTATAGTGAATATTAATCTTGGATCAAAACCACTGATGACCTAGTCTTCCCTGATGGTCTTCTTATAGTGGTTGGGACTTTGCCTTCAAATGCAGGGAGTGTAGGTTCAATCCCTGGTTGGGGAGCTAAGATGTCATGTGCCTCATGACCAAAAGACCAAAACATAAAACAACAGAGCAATGTTGTAACAAATTCAATAAAGACCTTAAAAATGGTCCACATTAAAAAAAAAAAAAAATCTTAAAAAAAAACACTGATGACCTTCAAATACAGTCAATGTGTCAATATTTAAATAGTAGTTATCCAAATTCAAATTTTAGTCCTACACCAGTTTTTCTCCACCCATCAAAATGCAAGACCGTCTGTTTCCACAGTCAGTTACTCTGCATTCAAGAAGAGAAAATTAAATTTATGATTAGTTTAGGAGAAACATAATTAGGAAAGAAAAACTATGGAGGGAATTATAAAGCTTCACAAAGCTAAATATAAATTATTTTAATTAGCTATTTTAAATTATTAATACCACCTATCCCTCTCCATTCATGTATGTAATTAAAGATTAATTTATGTTTTGAGAATGTCTATGGAATATTTATAAGAATATCATTCATAAAGTTAGAAAATTTCTTTTTGATCCTTGTTTGAGCCAGTAACTTATTCTGTAACTATTTTAACCTCACTGCTTATAACCATATAGTCTAGAGCAGAGCCTGGTCCTTTTTTTTTTCCAATTTGTATTAGAGTATAGTTTATTTACAATGTTGTATTAGTTTCTGCTGTACCGCAAAATGAATCAGTTGACATATATATATATGTGTATATATGTATCTCCACTCTTTTTTAGATTCATTTCCCATATAGGCCATTACAGAGTATTGAGTAGAGTTCCCTGTGCTATGTGGTAGGTCCTTATTTGTTACCTATTTTAAATACAGCAGTGTGTATATGTCATTCCCAATCTCCAGTTTATCCCCCCCCTACTTTCCCCCTGGCAACCATAAGTTTGTTTCTACGTCTATGACTCTATTTCTATTTTGTAAATAAGTTCATTTGTACATTTTTTTTAGATTCCACATATAAGTGAAGCACTTCTCTGGTAGCTCAGCTGGTAACAGTCTGCCTGCAATTCAGGAGACCCTGGTTTGATTCCTGGGTTGGGAAGATCCCTTAGAGAAGGGATACACCACCCACTCCAGTATCCTGGCCAGGAGAATTGCATGGACAGAGGAGCCTGGCAGGCTACAGTCCAGGGGGTTGAAGAAAGTTGGATACAGCTGAGCAACTTTGACTTTCCCTGTAAGTAATATCATGTGATATTTGTCTTTCTCTGATTTCCTTCCCTCAGTAGACAATCTCTAGATCCATACATGTTGCTACAAATGGCACTGTTTAGTTCTTTTCTTATGAGCCTGATCCTTTTAAAAGTAAAGTTTGAGAGGAATCCTTCCCAATTCTCCTTTGGGAAGAGGGAGTAAAGTCTCTGAAATAATAATAAAGGAGTAGAGAAGATAATAGTGGAATCATTAGAGTAAAGCAACAAGCAAACCAGCAAGTGTCTATTGTATGTTAAGACATAAATCGATCATTTATTATTTTAAAACATCCTCCTCAAATTCTGGATCAATTTATAACCTAGATAGACAGGTTAGTCTTTCTTATATCTGTTTTTGCCTACACCTCTGTCAATGCTTGCTAGACAAGACGTCAGTTCAGTTCAGTCACTCAGTCTTGTCCAACTCCTTGCAACCCCATGAACCGCAGCACGCCAGGCCTCCCTGTCCATCACCAACTCCCAGAGTTCACTCAAACTCATGTCCATAGAGTCGGTGATGCCATCCAGCCATCTCATCCATCTCATCCTCTGTAGTCCCCTTTTCCTCCTGCCCCCAATCCCTCCTAGCATCAGAGTCTTTTCCAGTGAGGCAACTCTTCGCATGAGGTGGCCAAAGTATTGGAGTTTCAGCTTTAGCATCAGTCCCTCCGAAGAACACCCAGGGCTGATCTCCTTTAGAATGGACTGGTTGGATCTCCTTGCAGTCCAAGGGACTCTCAAGAGTCTTCTCCAACACCACAGTTCAAAAGCATCAATTCTTTGGCACTCAGCTTTCTTCACAGTCCAACTCTCACATCCATATATGACCACTGGAAAAACCATAGCCTTGACTAGATGGACCTTTGTTGGCAAAGTAATGTCTCTGCTTTTGAATATGCTATCTAGGTTGGTCATGACTTTCCTTCCAAGGAGTACGTGTCTTTTAATTTCATAGCTGCAATCACCATCTGCAGTGATTTTGGAGCCCCCCAAAATAAGTCTGACACTATTTCCACTGTTTCCCCATCTATTTCCCATATTTGATGGGACCAAATGCCATGATCTTCGTTTTCTGAATATTGAGCTTTAAGCCAACTTTTTCGCTCTCCACTTTCACTTTCATCAAGAGGCTTTTTAGTTCCTCTTCACTTTCTGCCATAAGGGTGGTGTCATCTGCATATCTGAGGTTATTGATATTTCTCCTGGCAATCTTGATTCCAGCTTGTGCTTCTTCCAGCCCAGCGTTTTTCATGATGTACTCTGCATAGAAGTTAAATAAGCAGGGTGAATATACAGCCTTGACATACTCCTTTTCCTATTTGAAACCAGTCTGTTGTTCCATGCCCAGTTCTAACTGTTGCTTCAGGAGGGCAAACAGCATCTCCGCCCCCAGTGCCCTCACTGTAGCCAATACCTATCACTATGGTGAGTATTGCCAAAGTGAAGTTCCACCTCTTCATTCATCTTGGGAAAAGTTAGCTCTTTCCCCTGAAACTATTTTAGTATGAACACATTTGTTTTTAGACAAAGTCATTCTCTGAGCAGGGTTCAGTTTAACAGTACTATTTAATTCATTGTAATGGCAAATTTTAAATAGAACCACTCCAGTGTTCTTGCCTGGAGAATCCCAGGGACGGGGCAGCCTTGTGGGCTGCCATCTATGGGGTTGCACAGAGTCGGACACGACTGAAGTGACTTAGCAACAGCAGCAGCAGGATTTTTAGGACTTGAAAAGGGCAATAGCACAAGAAACATTTTACGACACCTGAAAATTTTTTGTATTCTCTTTCTTATAAGGAAAGTAATTTTGAAGTATTCTTCAAATTCTCTTTACCAGTTTTCATGAATCTAAAATAATCTGTTTCAACCTGTCACTTGATTCTATATATTGGGGTATTAGCAACCAATAATATTATGTTTTTCAAACTCATTGAGTTTTTCATAGAAGTTTAAAGTATAGATCAGACTTTAATTGCTGACAACAAAATAGATGAGAGACCTTGACTTACAAAAAATGTGAAATTATTTTTTTAATCTTACATGAATTGATGAGCTGTCCATAAAATATAGAAAAGTCAAGCTAAAATCTAGAAGAAAGAAGGAATTCTCTATTAATAGTATGTGCTATTCTCAACAGAGCATCCCGAGTGACCCTATTAGGTCAGGTCAAGTCACTCCTCGACCCAAGTCCTGCCAATGGCTTCCCGTCTCACTGAGAGTGAAAGTACAAGTCCTTGCTGTAAACAAAAGTGCTTGTGTTAGATTCCTATTGCTGCTGTAACAAATCAACGTAAATGTAATGGCATGAAATCACACAAATTATTATCTGATAGTTCTGAGGTCAAAAGTCCAAAGTCTCATATGGTAGCTTTCTCATCTACAGAGGGCAGCAGAGCTGTGTTCCTTTCTAGAGAATCCATTCCCTTACCTCTTCAGCTTCTAGAGTCTACCTGTTTTCCATGGCTCATGGCCCCCTTCCTGCATCTTCAGAGCTGTCAACATAGACCTTCTCTCACCTTCTCTCACTGCCATCCCTCTGACTCTCTCTCCTGCTTCCCTCCACACTTAAGTACTCTTGTGATTCAAGTGGGCCCACTTGCATAATCTCCTCATCTCCAGTTCAGTTGAAGAAATATCTTATCTCCATCTGCAACCATAGTCCCCTTTGCCATGTAAAGCAACATATCCATGGGCTCCAGGAGTTAGGAAGTAAGAGGGACGTTATTCTATTTACCACAAGGCCTTGTGCGATGTAGTCCCCTACTATCTCTCTAATCTCTTCTTCTGTTTTCCCCTAGCTCATTCAGCTCTCACTACAGTGATCTCCCCAGTGTTTCTTGAATATGCAGGAACATGTTTACCTCTTGCTCAGTCATGTCCAACTCTTGGTGACCCCATGGACTGCAGCATGCCAGGCTTCTATGTCCATCACCAACTCCCAGAGCTTACTCAAACTCATATCCTTCGAGTCAGTGATGCCATCCAACCATCTCATCCTCTGTCGTCCCCTTCTCCTCCTGCCTTCAATCTTTCCCAGCAGCAGAGTCTTTTCCAAGGAGTCAGTTCTTCACATCAGGTGACAAAATTATTGGAGCTTCAGCTTCCCCAGCAGTCCTTCCAGTGAATATTCAGGACTGATCTACTTTAGGATTGACTCGTTCAGTCTCCTTGCAGTCCAAGGAACTCTCAAGAGTTTTTGCCAACGCCACAGTTCAAAAGCATCAATTCTTTGGCGCTCAGCTTTCTTTATAGTCCAACTCTCACATCCATACATGACTACCGGAAAACCCATAGCTTTGACTAGATGGACCTTTGTCAGGAAATGTTTACCTCCGGGCCACTGAAATTGTTCTTTCACTAGATTTTTGCGTATCGCTCCTTTCACTTCCTTTAAGTCCTACACGTCACCTGAAGTGAGGCCTTAGCTGACCCTTCTATGTAAAATAAAATTTTAAAGACATTTTAAAATACCTTTCCCTATTGTATTTTTTTTAGCACTCCATCACTAATGCACTACAGTTTACTTAATAATCATGTTTGTTTATTGTCTGTGTCACTCAATAGAACCAATGAGGACTGGGACTTTGATCCGTCTCATTTATGGCTGAAATATTGGTACCTTAACTGTGCTTCTTACATACTTGTTTTGCTTAATCACTAAGAAATGTATGCTAAGTTGTGTACGACTCTTTTGCGACCCCATGAACTGTAGTCCACCAGGTTTCTCTGTCCATTGGTATTTCCCAGGCAAGAATACTGGAGTGAGTTGCCATTTCCTTCTCCAGGGGATCATCCCGCCCCAGGGATCAAACCTGCATCTCCTGCACTGGCAGGCAAATTCTTTAACATGGAGCCACCTGATACTGAATAACCATTCTAATAGATAGATCAGTGACTGAAGCAAAATTTCACAGGATTGAAACTAATCAGAATGCATTCTCTGGCCACAATTATATTAAGCTGTATATCAATAACAGGATGAATACACACACATACACATGCACATTTGGATGCTAATAAAGCCACCTCTAAATAATTCAAAACCTAAAATTAAATCATAAAGGAAGCTAAAGTATTTAGAAGAAAACAATAATAAAGATATCAAAGCCTGTCCAACACAGCTAGAATATATATATGGAGGGAAACTTAGAGCCTTAAATGTTTACATGAAAAAAGATGAAAGCCTAAAAACATTCTCTGACATAAATTGTAGCAATATTTTCTTAGAGCTGCCTCCCGAGGCAAAAGACATAAAAGCGAAAATAAGCAAATGGGACCTAATCAAAGTTAAAGGCTTTTGCATAGCAAAAGAGACCATAAATAAAATGAAAAAAAAAAAAACCCTACAAATTGGGAGAAAAGAGTTGCAAATGATGCACCCAATATGAGGTTAATTTCCAAAATATAGAAATACCTCATACACCTCAACATCAAAAACAAAACAAAAGCATAACCCAATCAAAAAATGGGCAGATCTAAGTAGACATTTCTCCAAAGAAAATATACAGTTGACAAACATGCACATGAAAAGATGCTCAATGTCACTAATTATTAGAGAAATGCAAATCAAAACTATAATGCACCACACTCACATCTGAATGGCTATCATCAAAAAGTGTATAAGTAATAAATGCTGGGGAGGGTGTAGAGAAAAGAGAATCCTCCTACACTGTTGGTGGGAATGTAAATTAGTACAACCCCTGAGGAGAACAGTATGGAGGTTTCTTCAATTAAAAATAGAGCTACCATATTATCTAGTAGTCTACTCCTGGGCATATATTCAGAAAAGACAAAAATTCTAAAGCAAAAAGATACAGGCACCCCAATGATTATGGCAGCACTCTTTACAATAGCCAAGACATGGGAGCAACTTAAATGTCCATCAACAGATGAATGGATAAAGAAGTACTATAAAGACATGATGAACTATTAGTCATAAAAAAAGAATGAAATAATGCCATTTGCAGCAACATGGAAGAACTTAGAGCTTATAATACTAAGTAAAATTCAGACAGAGAAAGACAAATATTATAGATATCACCTATACATGGAATCTAAAAATAATACAAATGAATCTATTTACAAAACAGAAGCAAACTCACAGTCATAGAAAACAAACTTATGGTTGCCAAAAAGGAAAGAGAAGGAGGGGGATAATTTGGGAAGATGGGATTAACAGATACACAATACCATATATAAAATAAATAAGCAACAAGGTATTACATAGGAAAATGGGCTTCCCTGGTGGCTCAGCCAGTAAATAATCCACCTGCAATGCAGGAGAGCTGGGTTTGATCTCTGGGTTGGGAATATCCCCTGGAGAAGGGAAAGGCCCCCCCTACTCCAGTATTCTGGCCTGGAGAATTCCATGGACTATAAAGTCCATGGGGTCGCAAAGAGTTGGACACAACTGAAAGACTTTCAAAAATAAATAAATAAAACAGGAAACAATATTCAATATTTTATAATAACCTATAATGAAACGTAATCTGAAAAATATAGTATATGTAACTGAATCATTTTGTTATACACCTGAAACTATATAGTATTGTAAATCAACTATACTTTGATTTTTTAAAAAAAGGATGAAAGCCTAAACACTAATGAATTAAGATACAGCTTAAGAAGTTTGACAAGGAAAATAAAATATATCCAAAGAAATTAGAAGGAATAAGATAATAGAAGAGAAAAATTAATAAAATATTAAACAAACATATAGAGAAGATAAACTCAGTCAAAAGTTAGTACCTTGAGAAGTTTCATTAAATTAACTAGACTGAGACTAATCAAAAATTAAAATGAGAGGAGAGCTCTCAAGTAATATCAGAATAAAAAAGGAGACATCACTATAGATGCTGCAGACATTTAAAAATAAGAAGAATAATGAATAATTTTATACCATTAAATGTGAAAACTTGGAAGAAATGAACAAATTCCTAGAAAATATATAACTTATCAACTCTTGCTCAAAAATAAAGAGAAAAATTAAATAATCTCATATGAATAAGATAAAGTAATACTTTAAAATCTTCCTATGAATAAATCTTCAGATCCAGACAATTTTAACAGTACTTTTTATCACATATTCAGGAAATTAAAAACTCCAATCTTTTGCAAACTATGAGAATACAAGAAACACTCCTCAACTTATTTTATGATGCTAGTATTATACTGAATATCAAATACTGGCAAATATAATGAGAGAAAGGAAAATGGTCCAACTTTCATCATCTCAAGAGATGCAAATCCATATTACCAATCAAGTCCAGTGAAATATGAAAAGGATAGTACGTCACACCAATTGGATTTATTTCAGGAATATAAGATTGGGTTATCTGAAAAATAGTGCTATTTACTACATTAAGAAATGAAAGAAGAAAAAAATTAATTATACAACCATTTCATTAAATTCCTATGAAAGCAAGACTTTGAGAAAGCTGGTTCCCACTCTTGGAGAACTCAGCATGAAGAACTATAGGGTAGGACTACTTTTAATGGCACTAGACTGCTTAAGGTAAGAAAATAACACTCTTAAATTCCTAAATTCTGGTCTCAAGGCATGAAACTCAGATGCTTTCTAAGAGTGTGCTAAAATAACCTCTAAGATTTAGGGTTGAAAAAGATTCATTTCAGAAATAAGGTCTATAACCTCAATAATCTCATTTCTTCCTGTGTCATTTATATAGTTACGATTTTAACTAGCTTTCTATTTCTTTCCTTTTCCTTTACTATTTTATTTAGACATGATGGTGGCAGGTAACTTTACAGTCAGTCCACAGACTGAATAATATCAGGACAAAAGAACAACCCACTGAACTTAAATCTGGAAAACGTAACTAATATTAGACTTTGGGTTGTCTTCTAAAATGGAAGAGAAGAACTGGGTTATTTTGCGAATGTAAGGAAGATACGCGCATTATGTATTTTTTAAGTATTGTTTTATCCGTCACTAAGTAATGTCCGACTCTTTGAGACCTCATGGACTGCAGCCCACCAGGACTCCCTGTCTCTCACTATCTCCTGGTGTTTGCCCAAGTTATGTCCACTGAACGGGTCAACGGGATGACACCCGGATGAGTCTGAGCAAGCTCAGGGAAATGGTGAGGAACAGGGGAACCTGGAGTGTTGCGGTCCATGGGGTCCCAAAGAGCCAGACACGACTGAGCAAATGAACAAGTGTCCATTGAGTCCGAGATGATACCCAACCATCTCATCCTCTGCTGCCCTCTTCTCCTTCTGGATTAATAGCTGGCCAGGAATTCCAGGGGTCCTGTTGCTAGATCCTTATCTATTCCTGAACTGGCTGTGGCTTACTGCCACCTGGTAGTACTCCAATTAAAGTTCAGCTATTGGGAATGGTTTTAAATATGTGCTGTGCTATGCTTAGTCACTCCGTCATGTCTGACTCTGAGATGCCATGAACTGTAGCATGTGAGGCTCCTCTGTCCATGGGGATTCTAGTTTTTAAGTATATGCTGTACTGTGCTTAGTCGCTTAGTCGTGTCTGACTCTGCGACGCCATGGACTGTAGCCCGCCAAGGTCCTCTGTCCGTGGGGATTCTCCAGGCAAGAATACTGGAGTGGCTTGCCATGTCTTCCCCCAGGGGATCTTCCCAACCCAGAGATCGAACACAGGTCTTCTGCATTGTGTGCGTATTCTTTGCCATCTGAGCCACCAGGGAAGCGCAAGAATACTGGAGTGGGTAGCCTATCTCTTCTCCAGGGGAACTTCCCCACCCAGGAATTGAACCAATGTCTCCTAAATTGCAGGCGGATTCTTTACCAACTGAGCTACCAGGAAAGCCCATTTTTAAGTGTAAACATAAAGAAAAATATGTGGGCAGATGTTGGATATCAGAAGGGAGAGACTCAAATGTTTTGATTGTTAACATTTTTTGACTGTTAAGCATCCAGACCCTCTTCCAGTGTTCATAGAATTCCCCAAAGTTTGATTCTCAATGGGAAGCAGAGCACACTCTCCACTGCAGAAGCCAGTAGTGCTTCCCCGCCTCCTAGCAACCAGCATGTAGTCAGGGCAGCCAGGTATGGCTTCCAGTACATGGTGCCTGCAGTAGTGGTGCCAGGAGCTGTCCAGTGAGTCCTCACTGGATTGTTCCTGCAGTGTCATTTTGGCTATCTAGCTTCCATGGGTTGTGGCTTCTTTTCTGATCCTCTAGACTTCCCATCTTTTCCACGAGTTACCCAACATCCTAGACTTTCTCTGCTCTAATTAATCGCCATCCATTTCTGTTGCTTGCCACAAAGAACACTGTCTTTAGGATTAAAGTGTTCTGAGGTTTTATCCTTTCTAGAAGGGTGTTAGAGATACTGCTGCTGCTACTGCTAAGTCACTTCAGTCGTGTCCGACTCTGTGTGACCCCGTAGACAGCAGCCCACCAGGCTCCCCCCGTCCCTGGGATTCTCCAGGCAAGAACACTGGAGTGGGTTGCCATGTCCTTCTCCAGTGCATGAAAGTGAAAAGTGAAAGGGAAGTCGCTCAGTCATGTCCGACTCTTAGCAACCCCATGGACTGCAGCCTACCAGGCTCCTCTGTCCATGGGATTTTCCAGGCAAGAGTACTGGAGTGGGGTGCCATCGCCTTCTCCAGTTAGAGATACTAACATACTTCAAATGGGGAAGGTCGTACCTGATGACAGCCATCAGAGATCTTTCTAGGCCAGCACTCAAAAGATGAAGAAACAAGCCATGACAAGAACCAGATATTTCAAAAAGATGGCCTCTGGTCTCATAACATACGTATGTGGATCGGTATACTCAGTTGGGTATACATTTCAGATTTAATTTCGTCTGTATTTATGGCATACTTACTGTATGCTAGGCACCATGTTACGTATTTCAGTGTATGTAGTCTCATATAAATCCGCACAAAAAAACCTATGGTTTCACTCATGTTTTCAACTGAAGAAAACTGAGATTCAGAGATGCTTTGAACTGCTTTGTCAAGATCACTCAACTCTTCAAGTAGTAAAAACCACATAGTGAAACCCAACCTTTCGGACTCAAAGGCCACTGTTCTTTCCACTAGACCTTGATATTTCTATTTGAATTAGCAACCTGATTAACTATCGGAACTGATAATACTTCTGCTACTTTTTAATATTAAAAAATTGTTGATTTAGATGTTATCCTGTCTTCTGAATCTGTTCATGAATATTCTCCCTTAAAAGATATAGACTTACATAATTAAATGGATATATCCCGCTTAAAAATTAATCTAAACTTTTACAATTAATGAACTTGAAGGAATCAATAATATCTGGATTTTGTGCACCATTAATAATAAAATCAGAAGTAACCCATAAAAATAGAATTCAAATTAAAAAACAGTGAGTTCCTATACACTAATAATGAGAAAGTAGAAAGAGAAATTAAGGAAACAATTCCATTCACCATTGCAACGAAAAGAATAAAATACTTAGGAATATATCTACCTAAAGAAACTAAAGACCTATACATAGAAAACTATAAAACACTGGTGAAAGAAATCAAAGAGGACAGTAATAGATGGAGAAATATACCATGTTCATGGATTGGAAGAATCAATATAGTGAAAATGAGTATACTATCCAAAGCAATTTACAAATTCAACGCAATCCCTATTAAGCTACCAGCCATATTTTTCACAGAACTAGAACAAATAATTTCAAGATTTGTATGGAAATACAGAAAACCTCGAATAGCCAAAGCAGTCTTGAGAAAGAAGAATGGAACTGGAGGAATCAACTTGCCTGACTTCAGGCTCTACTACAAAGCCACAGTCATCAAGACAGTATGGTACTGGCACAAAGACAGAAATATAGATCAATGGAACAAAATAGAAAGCCCAGAGATAAATCCACACACATATGGACAGCTTATCTTTGACAAAGGAGGCAAGAATATACAATGGAGTAAAGACAGTCTCTTTAACAAGTGGTGCTGGAAAAACTGGTCAACCACTTCTAAAAGAATAAAACTAGATCACTTTCTAACACCATACACAAAAATCAACTCAAAATGGATTAAAGATCTAAATGTAAGACCAGAAACTATAAAACTCCTAGAGGAGAATATAGGCAAAACACTCTCCGACATAAATCACAGCAGGATCCTCTATGATCCACCTCCCAGAATACTGGAAATAAAAGCAAAAATAAACAAATGGGATCTAATTAAAATTAAAAGCTTCTGCACAACAAAGGAAAATATAAGCAAAGTGAAAAGACAGCCTTCTGAATGGGAGAAAATAATAGCAAATGAAGCAACTGACAAACAACTAATCTCAAAAATATACAAGCGACTTATGCAGCTCAATTCCAGAAAAATAAATGACCCAATCAAAAAATGGGCCAAAGAACTAAATAGACATTTCTCCAAAGAAGACATACGGATGGCTAACAAACACATGAAAAGATGCTCAACATCACTCATTATTAGAGAAATGCAAATCAAAACCACAATGAGGTACCACTTCACACCAGTCAGAGTGTCTGCGATCCAAAAATCTGCAAGCAATAAATGCTGCAGAGGGTGTGAAGAAAAGGGAACCCTCTTACACTGTTGGTGGGAATGCAAACTAGTACAGCCACTTTGGAGAACAGTGTGGAGATTCCTTAAAAAATTGCAAATAGAACTACCTAATGACCCAGCAATCCCACTGCTGGGCATACACACCAAGGAAACCAGAATTGAAAGAGACACATGTACCCCAATGTTCATTGCAGCACTGTTTATAATAGCCAGGACATGGAAACAACCTAGATGTCCATCAGCAGATGAATGGATAAGGAGGCTGTTGTACATATACACAATGGAGTATGACTCAGCTGTTAAAAAGAATACATTTGAATCAGTTCTGATGAGATGGATGAAACTGGAGCCGATTATACAGAGTGAAGTAAGCCAGAAAGAAAAACACCAATACAGTATACTAACACATATATATGGAATTTAGAAAGATGGCAATGACGACCCTGTATGCAAGACAGCAAAAAAGACACAGATGTGTATAACGGACTTTTGGACTCAGAGGGAGAGGGAGAGGGTGGGATGATTTGGGAGAATGGCATTCTAACATGTATACTATCATGTAAGAATTGAATCACCAGTCTATGTCTGACGCAGGATACAGCATGCTTGGGGCTGGTGCACGGTGATGACCCAGAGAGACGTTATGGGGAGGGAGGTGGGTGGAGGGTTCATGTTTGGGAACGCATGTACACCCGTGGTGGATTCATGTCAATGTATGGCAAAACCAATACAGTATTGTAAATTAAAATAAAGGAAAAAAAAAAAAACAGTGAGGCACACTGATGTTTATAGTAACACAATAAGGAAAAAGTTAGATGGCCTAAAAAATATTTTAATTCTAATAAATCGGTTCATAGCTTTAATACCGTTTTAGAAAAATTAGCATGTATTTACTCATTATTACCAAAACCCACATGTGAATACTCTATAATTCTAAAGGAAAGGTCCCCCAGTATTAGAGACCTTTCTTGTGCACTATTTCAGATCTTCTCAGCCCTGCCTCTCATTCCAGCCTTTGCTGAAGACTAAGCTCAGCTTCTCACTGAATAACCTGACAGTGACTTGCTTCAGAGTGGTCTATGGCAAGTACCCCTCCCTGCTCCGGAGCTTCTCCCACACTGTTGCCTGGGAAACCGGCAGGAATCTGGTAGCACAGGGATGTCTGCACTTACACGGACACTTCTTGACCAACGTGGGATGGAGCCAATGGATAATCCTTCTCCCTTGCATACAAGCTACAGCTCTCAGTTCGAAAGGTCCTCAGAAGGTGCTGGCATGATCAATAGTAACCAGCTGACAATGAACACAACCTAACTGGCTTTTCCTCCCTCCCTTTTCACTCTCTCATCAATTAACCCTCTCTTCTGAAATTACTTTTTAAATAAACCAACTCTAAATACGTCTTCAACTCAAAACAAATATTCATGGGAACCCAGGCTAAGAGACCTACTCTTAAGTAAATTTTATATATCTGTAATATAGCTCTTACTAAGATTCTACTGTAGCTTTTTAAATAGCCAGATATTTTTACATTATACATCAAATTTCTGGAAATAGTGCACTTCTTCTTGTCTTATGGGTCTTGGCAGGTTTCTATCATGTGCCTTTTTGATATCTAGAATCAAATATGGCAAATGCAAATGTAGAGTTTGCATTTGAACTTCTAAATGACAAAAGGTTTGCTCAGTTTCAACTCTGCTTTATTTTTTAGTAATTTTTAGAAAGTCACTTAGTTCATGGGGTCGCAAAGAGTCGGACACAACTGAGCGACTGAACTGAAGTGAACTAACCTCTCTGTGCCTCAACTATATCCTTTATAAAAATGATTTTATTTCCTACTTCATGCTTATCATAGGGATTCAATGAGGTAACATATGAAAATGCCTATTATAGGGACTTCCCTGGTGGTCAGATGATAAAGAATCTGCCAGCAAAGCAAGAGACACAAGTTTGATCCCTGGGTCGGGAAGATCCTCTGGAGAAGGGAATGGCAACCCACTCCAGTATTCTTACCTGGAGAATCCATGGACAGAGGAACTTGGAAGGCTACATACAGTCCATGAGGTCACAAAGAGTCGGACACGACTGAGTGACTAACACTACTACTACTAGGGACTGGCAGATAATTGGCCTGGCAAGTGATGTTATCTGCTGTTCTTGTTATCATTAGTGTAGATCACTGACTCTATTTGAAAGTCTGCCATCATGAGGATAAAATATCCATTTTGTGGAGTTCGTATTTTTACCAAAAACTTTTTCAGCCATAAGCAAATATTTGAATTCATTTAGTGTTTGGAATCAAGATATATCCATCGCACAAACTGAGAAAACTTGTGTATGGATCTTTGAAATGAGAGACTTCGAGGCTTATTTGCTTTAACAAATACTTTTGTCTCACAACCAACCCTACCCTGTCCTTCCCCCACTACTGAAAATACAGAACTTCCATGCAGTCCCTCACCAATTTAACAGGCATGGGAAAATCCAGGCATAATTGTTGAGTGTAAAATAAACAATTATAGCATGTAAAATGCATAGCAACAGTAGTATGAGGCTAAAAAAATAGCTGGGTTAGTACATTGGCTAACTGGCCAGGAATTCCAGAGGCCTGTTGCTAGAGCCATATCTCTTCCGGTCCTAGCTGTGGTTTAGTGCCACTTGGTGGTACCTCAAGCTAAAGCTCAGCTATTGGAAATGTTTCTTGGGTCCTGTATTGATTGGTACTTCTAGGACAGCCTTGGTGATTCCAGGAACAATGAACTGGCACTTGTTTTATCAGTTTGATGCAAGAATGCTGGGCCATAACATACAGAGACACACTCTCTGCTTTCTAAGACAGAACTACTTGCCATCTAACCTTCTTTGTGAAATAACTTCTTTACTGATCTCTGAACCTTGACCTTGGTCACAGATTTCTACCAAACTGCTTTTAAGGAATTAGGTTTTCAGTGCAATCTTTTAAAGTATGTTTTATGTGGAATATATTATTTTAAAATAGCATTATACTATGTAATGTAATAAAAGGACAACAGTCTATCTTAGAGAAGAGATTCTAATTGTAAATAAAGCATATAAAGATATATTTTATTAGTGACAACAGTCTATCAACATATCTGTATCATTGGTAAGAGAGAAAAGAGGCTTAGGTTTTAGTAGATTGGGTTGCTAATTTAAGCCATAACAACTGTGAGGGAGTGAAATATACTACTACAGAAATTAACTGAGTCAACTTTAGGTATGTCAAATCAAAGAGGAGAAAAATTCCTCTTAGAAATAATCCTATTTGGAAGGTGAAAGAAAGACTAGACAACTATCTTAACTTTTAAAGATTGTAAAGTATAATTTAAATACATCTGAAAATGCAGATACTGACTTTGCAAAGGTCTAAATTTCAGATAATTAAAAAAAAAAAACCCAGGTACATTCTACAGTATTCCGCAGTCAACAATTAAAAGGTAGGTGATAATAATGTATTAGATATCACTGCTAACATTTACCCAATCAAAAAATCAGTCTCCATCCTTTCCTTTTGATCCTTTCACAGTAAACAGCTAGGATTAGTGACACTAGTTAAAGTGAAGAGGGAAAGAGGAGGAAAGAAATCACATACTTGCTACCGATTTAAAAGGTGCTATTTGTTAACAGTTGCTCACTGCTTTGGGAGGAAATCTTTCGCATCTCTGATTCTGTTGTCATGGCAATGACAATGGAGATCTCTATCTTCCCAGCACTGCAATTCCATATAGCAATGGTTCTCTAAAGTAGGAGACAACTCAGGGAGAAAAAGCGCTGGGTAGAAGGAGTGACCATTGCTGAGCCTCTGCTGGGTGCAGGGCAATTTGTATTGTCTCATTTAACCCTAACAGCAATACTACTGGGAAGTATCTTCCATTTACAAAGGCAGAAACTGAGGTCCCTAAAGCACCTTAACCAAGACTACGTAAGCTGTGAAGTTGGAATTCAGATGTTCTGACCTTAGAGCACTCGCTATATTGCAGTTCTTCTAGACCAAAAAGTAAATAGTCTAACTTTTAACCCTAGGTCCTCAGCAAGAGGATGTGCAGCATGGTTCTACATACACAATTTACTCCTCACCACAACTCAGGAAGAAGAATTATGTTCATCACTAAAAGGTGAAGTGACATATACAGGGAATGTGATTCCTGTTTGTAGAAATAATGGGGAATTGACACATCTGTCTGACTATAAATTCCAACTTCTATCCACTCTCCCACTCTGCCTATTATAACACGAAGTGGTGACAACATGTAGTGTGAAACCAGCCTATTAAAAATAAACCATGTATAAAACAGATGCAGAAGTACCAGCAGTACTGCCCTATATTTATCTACAGCATAAGTGTTTAATATCATCTGGATCCTGGCTCTCAAACTGCTAAGCAATTTTGTATATTCTGAGACTATACAGCATTCAGAGATACTTCTGGCTATGTCAAAGTAACCAGTGCCAACGCATTCTGCTCTCCATCACCAATGGAGCCAAGCAAAATTGTGTAACTATAAAAAGATCTGATTTACTTGAATCTAATTTATGCAATCTCGGGATATAAAGAAACTGATACCAAAATAAATGTTCATACTTCTGAGAAAGGCTTAGTTTGCATAATCAGAAGTCCCCCAGGTGACCATGCAGGAGTTGCTATCTGTTGATGTCTGCTCTCTCAGAGGAAACATACAAAAAAACATGAATAAAAACACTGATGGTTATTCATGGCCATTACAATACCACAGTCGAATGAGAGATCTGATTAAGACTGAGGCCACAAACTAACCCTTATCTGAAAAATCACACTCATATAGCAAAAGTTTTATTAGAAATCCAGAGTATCAAATTTAACTACATGAACTCAATAGTTTACACCCTACCAAAAGTTCAAAATTAAGAATACCAAATTTAAAACCCATTTGCCATGTCAGACTGTAAAGAGCCTGCCTGCAATGTGGGAGGCCTGAGTTCAATCCCTGGGTCCAAAAGATCCCCTGGAGACAGAAATGGCAAGCCACTCCAGTATTCTTGCCTGGAAAATCCCACGGACTGAGGAGCTTGGCGGCTACATACAGTCCAACAAAGAGTTGGACACAACTGAGCGACTACACTTTCACTTTCACCTTGTCACTTTCATAGATTCAGCTTGCCTCATCTTCCTAGGTAACTGTGCCACAAAGAATTGTAATATATCTAACCATGGTTGTTTCAGTCTTTCAAGAAGTGAAAGGTAAATCAGTTAGGTAAAGGAGAGCCTAATTAGGCACTTTTCATGGTGTTTCTTATATCCCATTGAACTCTCCCAATATTGAGATATACGGAGTATTTTTGCATTAAAAAATAACCATCAGTTACTCTCAAATTACATTTTTGAGAAGCTGTGGCCCAGTTTGGGAGTCTTCAGTTCAGTTCAGTTGCTCAGTCATGTCTGACTCTTTGCCACCCCATGGACTGCAGCAATCGAGCCTTCCCTGTCCATCGCCAACTCCTGGAGCTTTCTCAAACTCATGTCCATCGAGTCAGTGTTGCCATCCAACCATCTCATCCTTTGTCATCCCCTTCTCCTCCTGCCTTTAATCTTTCCCAGCATCAGCATCTTTTCCAAGGAGTCAGTTCTTCACATCAGGTGACAAAAGTATTGGAGCTTCAGCTTCAGCATCAGTCCTTCCAGTGAATATTCAGGACTGATTTCCTTTAGGATGGACTGGTTGGATCTCCCTGCAGTCCAAGGGACTCTCAAGAGTCTTATCCAACACCACAGTTCAAAAGCCTCAATTCTTTGGGACTCAGCATTCTTTATAGTCCAGTTTGCACATCCACATATGACTATTGGAAAAACCATAGCTTTGACTAGATGGACCTTTGTCAACAAAGTTATATCTCTACTTATTAAAATGCTGTCTAGGTTGGTCACAGCTTTTCTTCCAAGAAGCAAGCATCTTTTTATTTCATGGCTGCAGTCACCATCTACAGTGATTTTGCAGCCCAAGAAAATAAAGTCTGTCACCATTTCCATTGTTTCCCCATCTATTTGCCATGAAGTGATGGGACCAGATGCCATGATCCGGTCATGGAAGACTTCAGTTCAGTTCAGTCGCTCAGTTGTGTCCAACTCTTTGTGACCCCATGGACTGCAGCACGCCAGGCTTCCCTGTCCATCACCAACTCCTGGAGCTTTCTCAAACTCATGCTCATTGAATCAGTGATGCCATCCAACTATCTTATCCTCTGTTGTCCCCTTCTCCTCCCGCCTTCAATCATTCCTAGCATCAAGGTCTTTTCAAATGAGTCAGTTCTTCGCATCAGGTGGCCAAAGTATTGGTCAGCATCAGCCCTTCCAATGAATATTCAGGACTGATTTCCTTTAGGATGGACTGGTTGGATCTCCTTTCTGTCCAAGGGACTCTCAAGAGTCTTCTCCAAAACCACAGTTCCAAAGCATCAGTTCTTTGGTGCTCAGCTTTCTTTACAGTCCAACTTTCGTATCCATACATGACTATTGGAAAGACCATAGCTTTGACTAGATGGACCTTTTTTGGCAAAGTAGTGTCTCTGTTTTTTAATATGCTGTCTAGCTTGGTCATAGCTTTTCTTCCAAGGAGTAAGCACCTTTTAATTTCATGGCTGCAGTCGCCATCTGCAATGATTTTGGAGCCCCCCAAAATAAAGTCTGCCACTGTTTCCATTGTTTTCCCATCTATTTGCCATGAAGTGATGGGACTGGATGCCGTGATCTTAGTTTTTTGAATGTTGAATTTTAAGCCAACTTTTTCACTCTCCCCTTTCACTTTCATCAAGAGGCTCTTTAGTTCACTTTCTGCCATAAGTGTGGTGTCATCTGCATATCTGAGGTTATTGATATTTCTCCCAGCAATCTTGATTCCAGCTTGTGCTTCTTCCAGCCCAGTGTTTCTCATGATGTACTCTGCATATAGGTTAAATAATATATTTATTATTAATAATATATTATTGCAGGATGACAATATACATACTCCATACAATTGGCATACTCTTTTCCCAATTTGGAACCAGTCTGTTGTTCCATGTCCAGTTCTAACTGTTGCTTCCTGACCTGCATACAGATTTCTGAGGAGGCAGGTCAGGTGGTCTGGCATTCCCATCTCTTTCAGAATTTTCCACACTTTGTTGTGATCCACACAGTCAAAGGCTTTGGCAGGGTCAACAAAGCAGAAGTAGATGTTTTTCTGGACCTCTCTCACTTTTTTGATGATCCAATGGATGTTGGCAATTTGCTCTCTGGTTCCTCTGCCTTTTCTAAATCCAGCTTGAGCATCTGGAAGATCACAGTTCACGTACTGCTGAAGCCTGGCTTGGGAGCCTTAGATGTCACATTAAATCCTTCCCCCATGGCTCCCAGTAAGCAAGCTAGAGTCACCACGGGTCATAAAATATGATTTTTAAGAAAAAAAGCCTTATTGAGACTTAGTTCATCTATCACATTATTCACCAATTTAAGGTGTGCAACTCAATGATATTTAGTTTAGTCACAAAGTTGTACAACCATTACCACTGTAAATTTTAGAACATTTTCATCACCCCAAAGACACTCCACATTTATCTGCAGTCACTCTCCAATTCCAATGCCTAGGTAACCACTAATATACTTTCTGTCTCTATCCATTTTTCTACTCTGGACATTTCATAGACACAGAATCATACAGTCTGTGGTTTTCTATGGCAGTTTTCTTTAACTTAATAGTTTATTTCAAGGCTCATCCATGTTCTAATATGTATCAGAACTTTATTCCTCTTGTGAAATCATTGTATGGATATACAATATTTTGTTTATCCGTTCTTCAGTTGGTAGATATGTGAACTGTTTCCATGTTAGGCTATTACTAATAATGCTTCCATGACCACTCATGTACAAGTTATTGTGTTTTGGTAGTAGAATTGCTGGGTCATATAGCAAACTCTGTGTTCAACATTTTGAGGAACTTCCAGACTGTTTCTAAAGTAGCTATACCATTTTACACTTTCTCTAACAGTGTTTAAAGTTTCCAGTTTCCTTACATATTAACCAACATTTACTATCATCTCATTGATTATTATTACCTCTTTGATTATAGTTCCTAGTAGGTGTGAAGTGGTATTTCCTTGTGGTTTTGACATGTGTTTTCCTGATTCTTAATTGTACTGAGCATCTTAATGTATTTATTGGCTAACTGTGTTCCTTCTTCAGAGAAATGTTTATTCAGGTCCTTAGCCTATTTTTAAATTGTGTTACATTTCATTTTGAGGCTTTTTCTCTTGCTGAGCTGCAGGAGTCCTTTATATATCCTGAACACTAGACCCTTACCAGATAAATTATTTGCAAGCACATCCTCCCATTCTATGGATTGTCTTTTCAGTCTTTTGATAGTGTCCTTTGATATACAGATGTTTTTGTTTTGATGTGATCCAGTTTACCTGCTTTTGCTTTTGCTGCCTGCGCTTCTGGTGTCGTATTTGAGAAACCATTCCCTAATCCAAGGTCATAATGATACAGACTAATTTTCTTTCTGAGAGTTTTACACTTTCAACTTTCTGTCTTTGATACATTTTCAGTTAATTTTTCCATGTGCTACAGGTAAAGGTCCAGCTTCATTCTTTGGTGTATGAATACCCAGTTGCTTCAGTGACCCCTATTTGAGACTATTCTTTACCATTGAATATTCTGGCATCTTTGTCAAAAATAAACTGACTGTAAGTGTACAGATCTATTTGGGGACTCTCAATTATATTCCACTGGATAGGTCTATTTTCTCACCATAACCACACTGCCTTGATTCCTATAGCTTTGTATTTAGTTTTGAAATCAGGAAGTATGAGTCTTCCAACTTTGTTTTCAAGATCATTCTAGTTCTCCTGGGATTTCTATGTGAATTATAGAGTCAGCTTGACAATGTATACAAGAAAAAAAAAAAGAGCTGGAATTTTGGTAGGGACTATATGACTCTCCAGGTCAATTTATGGAGTATGGTTCTCGCAACAATATTAAGTTTTTGGATCCACAAACACAAGATGTACCTCCATTTATCTAGATCCTTTTTAATTCAGGAAATACAAATCTTAAGACAGGAATCATAAATAAGAGAATCTAAGAGAATATCCAGAGAAAAAGAAAAGCTGTCTGTAAACTTTCCAGTTCTATAAGGCTGGGCTCTATTTAGTGTATGTGTGTTCCATGGGATTCCTTTGTTTCCTTATAGTAAATCTGCTATGCTTAATTGGACTTGAATGGATTTCTGCTCCTTGTGGTCAAATAAATGCTTCTGGGCCAAGGCATTACCAATAAGACTTTGAAACGTTCAGTAAGTGTCTGAAATCAGACCACTCGTAAATGGCCAAGTTCAGATTTGAACTCAGGTCCAGCTGACTCCAAAGTCCACGTTCTTCCCATTACCATCCTTTATGAGTCCTTGGAATTAACCATTTGCCAATGTACCTTTAAGAGTTAGACCAAACTGTAGACCTACTAAGTAACTACATATCAAATCACCCATTTTCCCTTCTTGAGAAATTTTTCTTAAGTGGTATTTCTAATTTTACATTTGGCTGTCTAACTGTACTTATTCTTGTCCTTCAAATGTAACCCTTAGAAGTTTCCCTTTTTAAGATTTTTCTATATGCTTAGTGGTTGAAGCTTTTGATTCTTCACACTCAGAGAATTACAGGAGAAACTGCTGCTTTATTCTTGAATTATTATGCTTCTATTAATATATCCCAACATCATGTTGTCTTTTAATAATAGCATGATTCCACAGTACCTCTTATCTTGCTCCAAAAAAATTATGGACATTTACAACCACAGCTTTATTCCAATCAATATGACAGTGTGGGGAAAAAAAAGTAAACACTAGCCACACAATTTCAGCAGACAGATTTTCTTCTCTTCTTTCTTCATAACAGTGGGAAGTCTTCTCCAGTAACAAATAATGCTAAAGAGACAAAGCCCAGAGAGGAGGGGCAGAGACTGGAGATGGTGTATTTTTAGTCATTTTGATTAAATTATGGAGATGTGAAGTTGATAATTTATTGAAGGGGAGCAGGGAAGTCTATGTAAATGTTTGCAGATGAATAATTAATGTGACTTTCCGACATCACTAGGCCTTTAATTAAAGCCACTGTGAAATAAAGCAAGAACCAAAGAGCACATTATTATAGCAGATAATTGTAACTTTCTTATCCGAAGTAACATTTGAGAGTCCTTGCCTAATTTGCATCTTTAAAGGAAGATAGACCCTACCTAGGGTGACAGTTGTTTTTAATAGCCCAGTGTAACTACTTCCCTGTAGACCAAAAATCTATTAATATATTAATGAAGTTCCTCCTTCTAAAATTTTATCCAGAAAGTTTGGGGTTTTATTTATTGGTTTACTTTTTTAACTGCTGGATTGATTTCATTTTAGGGCAACATATTGGTGCCTCTCCACAACGTAGAAAGTACGATAAATATCCAATTTCTTTTAGCATTAAGCATTAAATGTGCTGTTCCATCTGCTTTTTACAACATCTGGTTGAACATCTGACTGCCTACGGGGGGCATTCCTCATCCCTTTCATTTATTAGTCTTCACTGCGTCTTTCTTACTCACTTTTCATTCTCATAGTCCCACTTTCTGGTATGTTTTTATTTTGCTCCCTTTTATTCTCCTTCTTTTGTCTCTTTCACTACTGCTTTTGTCTCTGTCCTTCCCATTTGCCTTTACTTCTTTTCCGTCTGTGGTTTATTGCTTCTTGTTCTCACATAATCATGTTCCCAGTCCGCCTCTTCCCGCTCTATTGGATTTCCATCCTCATTGTCATGACCGTCATACCTAGATGAATACTGACCCCGTAAGAGCTAGGTGGTTTCCCACCAGCTCCAGAGGCAACACTCCTTCCGTAGAGAATGTTACCAATGTAGATTCTTTACTGACTGAGCTACAAGGGGAGCCCCAGTATATACTAAATATATAAAACGAACTATACCGTGCCATACAGTTCTTTTAAAAATCTATTTTCTGATACACTTTGGGTTTTGAGTCAAGACTTCCAGTCCTGATTTTTAACATTTATAAACTTTATACCTTTGGGCCAATTGCTTTACCTCAAGGAGCCTTAATTTCCTCATTTATAAAAAGAAAATTGTTTGGGCTCTCTAAAGTTCTGTTAGTTTTATAAAGCTGTACTTATTCACAGGCATTTTCTGGCTGTCCAAATAAACCTATGTCTGGTAGAATTTTAGGCAACAAGGAAGATATTTGAGGGCAAGAAGGCTCCATTGATAACGTTTCTTGGATCTGTACTGTAAGGCAAGCACTGAACACAGAGACCAGGGAAGAAAAAGGAAAAGTTTGAAGTCATAGTCTTCAGAACATCCAAGATGTGCGATGCTCCAATGAGAGAAATTATTAAGCCTGACTTCCTGTTTCCTTCTACTTTATGGGTTCTTCATATACAGTTTAGAGAAATTTCCTGCTTCCTCATATTCAGTACCGACACAGCACAACTGAGCTTGACTATGTAAATACTTACCACTTATAATTATTTATGTGAGCTGCTCACTTTGTTTATTTGAATCTCTTAATTAAAATTTAGAGGCTCATCAAAGAATTAAAACAATATCTCACATGCTAGTAAAGTAATGCTCAAAATTCTCCAAGCCAGGCTTCAACAGTACATGAACCATGAACTTCCAGATGTTCAAGCTGGATTTAGAAAAGACAGAGGAACCAGAGATCAAATTGCCAACATCCATTGGATCACTGAAAAAGCAAGAGAGTTCCAGAGAAACATCTACTTCTGCTTTGTTGACCATGTCAAAGCCTTTGACTGTGTGGACCACAACAAACTATGGAAAATTCTTCAAGAGATGGGAATACCAGACCACCTGACTTGCCTTCCTGAGAAATCTGTATGCAGGTCAGGAAGCAACAGTTAGAACTGGACATGGAACAACAGACTGGTTCCAAATCAGGAAAGGAGTATGTCAAAGCTATCTATTGTCACCCTGCTTATTTAACTTGTATGCAGAGTACATCATGAGAAACGCTGGGCTGGAAGAAGCACAAGCTGGAATCAAGATTGCTGGGAGAAATATTAATAACCTCAGATATGCAGATGACACCACCCTTATGGCAGAAAGTGAAGAAGAACTAAAGAGCCTCTTGATGAAAGTGAAAGGGGAGAGTGAAAAAGTTGGATTAAAGCTCAACATTCAGAAAACTAAGATCATGGCATTTGGTCCCATCACTTCATGGCAAACAGAAGGGAAGACAATGGAAACAGTGTCAGACTTTATTTGGGGGGGCTCCAAAATCACTGCAGATGGTGACTGCAGCCATGAAATTAAAAGACACTTACTCCTAGGAAGAAAAGCTATGACCAACCTAGACAGCATATTAAAAAGCAGAGACATTACTTTGCCAACAAAGGTCCATCTAGTCAAAGCTATGGTCTTTCCAGTAGTCATGTATGGATGTGAGCTGAACTGTAAAGAAAGCTGAGTGCCGAAGAATTGATGCTTTTGAACTGTGGTATTGGAGAAGATTCTTGAGAGTCCCTTGGACTGCAAGGGTATTGAACCAGTCCATCCTAAAGGAAATGAGTCCTGAATATTCATTGGAAGGACTGATGCTGAAGCTGAAACTCCAATACTTTAGCCACCTGATGTGAAGAACTGACTCATTTGAAAAGATCCTGATGCTGGGAAAGATTGAAGGCGGGAGGAGAAGAGGACAACAGAGGATGAGATGGTTGGATGGCATCACCGTCTTAATGGACATGAGTTTGAGTAAACTCCGGAAGTTGGCGATAGACTGGGAGGCCTGGCAGGGTGCAATCCATGGGTTTGCAAAGAATCGGACACGACTGAGTGACTGAACTGAACTGACTGAATATGTTATAATAAAAACTAATGGAAATAAATAATGGCAGGGTGAAAGTAAGATGAGGTGTCAAACTAGGACAGATAATATATGCCAGAAGAGCCCTCAGACTTACTATGGGTCAGCCACAGATTTGACTCTGAGCTTCCTGACAGGTAATATAAAGAGAAACATGATCAGTTAGAAGGTCCAGGGTTCTTACAAGGTAAACAAAACAGTGGTTTAGAAGCAGCATAACTATTCCAGGTACCAAAAACAAAGAAAAATTTCTTCTAGGAGTACTAATACAGAAAATAGTGTATAATGTATTAAAGCTCATAATCTCAACATCATCCTTACAGTTAACACAATAATGTTTTATGGATTATGTCTACACTATTCTTCAACAGATAATACTTCAATGCCAAATTTCACTGCTTATCATATGTCCTTAAATTTCATGAAGCACAATAATACTCATGCTCATTATTTAACATTTCAGTTTAATTGATATCATTTTAAGTTTTATTGTTGAGAACATAAAATTCTGTTCATCTATGTTTAGTCTTCAGAGTTTGTATGTTCAAATATTTATAACCATAGAAAACTAAATTTTACTGAAATCCTAAGAGAAGGATCTGGAAGACACGATAAACTTTCACTGAAAATGTCAACTTAGCATGCCTCTGTGACCCAGACTTCAAAAACAAGCAGGGTTCTCAAAGGTAAACAAACAAAACTATCCTGCCTCAAGGGGGTATAAAAAGAAGAGTACCTGGTAACGATAACACAGCTTCAAAATAAATTGTTAGTATTGTGTTTTAAGATAAAACTATAATCACAAAGTCTCAGTTGACTTTTAAACACAAATGTAGCACTGTAAATTGTGGATAATTTTTCTAATTCCTTGAGTTAACTTCATGGACTATCTCTCTATTGTTTATTCCCAGTTCCCTTCCTAGTCTTCCTGGGAATAAGTGATCTAACTAATCTATAGGATAAGCACTCTTATCACAAAAATTTTACATATATGTATATATAGTCCTTTGCTTGGGAGGCTATAATGAAACACCATACACAGACACAGAGGACAAATGTATGGACACCATGGAGGGGGAAGGGTGTGGGATGGATTGGGAGACTGGGATTGACATATATATGCTATTATGTAAAAAACAGATAACCAATGAGAACCTACTGTATCGCACAGGGAGCTCTACTCAGTGCTCTTTGGTGACCTAAATGTGAAGTAAATCCAAAAAAGAGGGGATACATGTAAATACATTAGCTGATTCAAGTCTGGTATATAGCAGAAACTAATACAACATTGTAAAGCAACTATACTCCAATAAAATTTTTTTAAAACATTGATTAGGTGGTTTATAAACAACAGAAATTTATTTCTTGCAGGCTTGGAGGTTGGGAAGTCAGAGATCAAGGTGTCAGCAGATTCAGTGTCTGGTGAGACCCCCTTCCTTGTAGACTGTCATCTCTCACTATGTGTCCTCATGTGGTGGATGAGGCAAGAGATCTCTTCTGGGGCCTCTCTTATAAGAGCACTAATCCCATTCACGTGGGCTTCACCTTCACAACCTGATTATTTCCCAAAGATCCCATCTCCTCATACCATCACCTTGGGAATTAAGGTTTTAACCTATGCATTTTGGAGGAACATAAACATTCAATCCACTGCATATACACTCATGTATATGTGTGTGTGTGTATGTGTATTTTTTGTTTAATCACTAAGTCCTGTCTGACTCTTGTGACCCCATGGACTGTAGCCCACTAGGCTCCTCTATCCATGGGATTTCCCAAGAAGGAATATTGGAGTGGGTTGTCATTTCCTTCTCCAGGTGTATGTGTTTATAATATATTTTGAGATTATTAACAACCACCAGGAATTTTTAATATCAGTGCTCAGAGTCTTGTCCTCCACAATAACTTGAGGTTCAGTAACAGCTTCTATTTCCTTTCGCCTCCCAGAAATTTTACTAGTTATCATAGAATGTCCAAATTTCTTCTCCACATCAGAGGTTGCTTTTAGGGGTCTGACATCATCTGAGGTGAGCACGTATCCCTAACACCAGCAAATGAATGTGCCCGTGAGCTGATTTCAGTGCAGGGTCTATGGCTTATTCAACTCTGTGTCTCTGATGCCTAGCTAACAGTGCCTGGCACAAATAATGGGACCAAAATAAGGGTTAATCTGAACTGAATATGTAAATAATATATCATGATAAGTAGAACTACCAAGGGTATTTATTCATGTCAGCTAATCAACAAGATTGCTTCCAAGAGAGAAATCAAATTAAGATCAGAAGATATACTAGATACAATAGGGAAAATGCTCTGAAGACATTTTCAAGGATAGCTTCATAAAGCTGAAGTGTTCTTGTAAAATGCCTAAGGTAGATGCATCAGGGACAGCATTTGGCATGATTACAGTGGCCCAGCTAATGCTATGAATAGTTATACTTGATAAGAATTTTAATGTGGATCCTAAGAAGAAGGGGCAGAGGTAACATAATTTTTTCATTTTTTCAAATCTTCACATGAAAACTGGAAGGGCAACTAGATAGCAAAGTCAAAAACCCAAGAACAACATTTATTTGAAAGTTGAATGACAAGATGCTGCTTACAAACCACAAAACACAAATGGGTGTGTAGGTGACCCATTAATAGCCGCAAAACTTGTATGGTACCTGCGTCTGTTTTATGGGGGAAACAAAGGCATCTTCTGATGGATTTGACAACAAAACCCCTATATCAGTCAGATCCTTCAGGAAGGAAAAGTTGTTACAGAGTCAGGAGTGCAAGGAAAAGGCAGAACAATGAGGAGAAATAGATGGGAGTGCAATCAAGATCGAGCCGAATATGAGAAAAGGAGTAAGAATTTCTGGACAAAAGTAGTATAGGTAAACAAAGCGAGAAAACCCTGGAATGCAAGCCACCGTATTTTTAACACCACACAAAAGGCAAAGTTCTGTGAAATTAAACAAACAAACAAAAACTCTTCCCCCAAATCCTCTTCATTCTAAAGGTTCAGGAAATTTTCACATTCAAGTGAGCTAAGGAAAAGTATCAAAGTCAAAACAGAATTATTTGAAAAAGCAAGGATCTGAATCAATCTCTCTCACACACACACGTACACATACACACTTCAGATTGTGGCTCATGCCTAGATCAGAGCTACCCTCTCCCTTACACTAGGAACCATGAACGATTACAGATCTACTGCAAGGAGAATATGCACATCATTTTTCCAAGAACAGAAGCAATGAACCAAGTAGAACTATGCGGCTCAGAATTAAAGAGAGCGAAAGCCATCATAGGGCAGCCCTGCCTGAGTCAGCATTATCCAAGCAGTACATGTGACCTTCTTGTCAACCTAGACAGTGCGAATTCATTCTTCAAGTCTCAGGTTACTTCCCCAAGGCAGTAAGAAATGGTGAAGTGTCTACATACAAGCTGACAAGCTAGCTTATTACTATTTCATGGTGCTGGCAGAAGACGTGAGATGTCTAGACCAAAGACAGAGGACTTCGTGGTGACAGGTGCGGTAGCCAAAGCTTCCTGTGTGCCGGGCCCTCTGGTCCTCCAAGGCTCTCGGGGATGGCACAGGGCACTCTGGAGAGTCGTCCACACGTGCAGTGGGCTGCATCACAGGGGAGGAGCACTGCACTCGGAGGCTCGCCACGTGTACAGTGAGCAGGCAGCAAGCCTATTTTTTGTCTTGGAAGACATTCCCTTACGCTCAAGATTGCCTGCTGCAAACCCAACCCTGAGGAAAGGTTCAGGAAAAGGGAGCTCAGAGCCTTGTATTCGTGGCATATCCAGCAAGAGCACACAGCGATGCTCTGGGGCCATTGAAGATTCCTTCATAAACATCTTTATTTCTTACTTATATCATACTGTGTTCTAGCTATCCATGTACATGTCTTTTTTCCAAGTATACTTTGAGCTTATTAAGGACAGGAACTATGTGTTTACATATTTTATCTCTAGCAACTACCTAAGTGCAATGTTTAGTACTTAAAAAGGAGTCACCAAAGGAGCAATGGATGTATTAAATTAAATCTACCGTGGTTAAACAGACATATCTCTCAAGCACTCATCTTGGTGAGAAAGCACCTCTTGGTGGGCATGCTTGTCCCCAAGGCTTTCTTAGCTGGCCTGCTCCTCATGGCCCAAGCTCTTGGGCATATGTGTGCCACTAGGACAAATGAACATATAGATGGCTTTCACTTCATAAAAGGAAACACAACTTTTATTGATGATAATAAAGTTCAGAAACTCCAAGGATTTCTCCGAATGGAGAAAGGGACTAGATCGATCAGGTTTCCTGACGCTGTATGAAATTCTTTCTTCCCTTTGGGTCTCCTTGTAGATGAGTAATGCCCTAGTCACATTTGCCTCTAGGTTGTAAAGTTGTGCTACTTTATATTCCCAAGCCGCACAATGTGTCTTTTCTTTATGTCCAGGAGCATAGCTGGGAAAGACTGGACATTCAGGCCTTTATTAAATGCCAGGGCATATAAAAGGGAAACAGAGAAAGTGGCATCGACCTTGATGGACTATAAATTTGTGTCACACAGGCCCCATTTCATCTCCTGGGGCCTTAGGTAAGGCAGACAGCTGTGGAATTCCTGCTTTTAATTCTCTGAGCTTCACTCCTTCTGATTCACACCATACCCTCCTCTGGATCAGGAGTCCCACTTGCATCAAGCACTGTTTTGTCAAAAAGTCTGGTTTTCCACAATTTAGAGGCCTGTACTTTGTCACATTGCCATCTGTGTGATGCTTCCCATTTACAGATGACTGTACCCATTTTGTCTTAGCTTGAGCTGCGGTGACAAAGTGCCACAGAGACTTCCCTGGCAGTCCATGGACAGGACCCCATGCTTCTACTTCAGGGAGCATGGGTTCGGTTCCTGGTTGAGGAATTAAGTTCTCAAAAGCTGAGCAGTGCAGCCAAATATGTGCACTATGTGACTCAAAAAAAAAAAAGACATTTGTTTTCTCACAGCTCTGGAGGCTGGAAGCCTAAAATCAGGTGCCAGTGCAGCTGAGCTCCTGTGAGAGCTCTCTTCCTGGCCTGCAGACAGCTGCCTTCTTGTTTTATGCTCACAGGGCCTTTCTTCCATGGGTGCTCATAGAGAGATACTCCTCTTCTTCCAAGGGCATTAATCCCATCATGAGGGCTTCACTTTCATGGCCTAATTCAAAACCAATTACCACCTAAAGGCCCCTTCAAATACCATCACATTAGTGGTTAAGGCTGCAACACAGGAATTGTGGAGGAACACACTCAGTCCGTACCACACCTGGAATAAACCAGGATACCCTCCCATTTTAAGTCAGCAGATTAGCAAACTTAATTCCATCTGCATCATAATTCCTCCTTTTAAACATATTTATTTACTGATTGTTGGCTGCACGGGGTCTTCGTTGCTGTGCGACTCTTTCTCTAGTTGCAACAAATGTGGGCTCCTCTCTAGGTGCAGCGCACTGGCTGCTCGCTGCCATGGCAGCTTGTTGCCGAGCACAGGCTCTAGCGTGCGGGCTTCAGCAGTGGCAGCTGCAGGCTCACGGCACCGGCGCGATAGTGGTGGCACCCGGGCTTAGTTGCTCCACAGCATGCGGGATCTTCCTGGACCGGGGATTTAACCCATGTGTCTTGCAGCGGCAGGCAGATTCTTTACCACTGGGCCACATGTAACCTAACATTCCCAGGCATGGGGATTGGGATGTATACATATTTGTGGGAAACCCAATGGTTTTCTCAAAAAAAAGAAACTAGTAAGTAGCTGACAGGAGCTAGAAAATATTAGAGGTATGCATTGCCACTACTTCTGGTATTTACTTCCCAGAAAAAAATTCACTTACAGTAATTACTGGTGTCTCTCTGCTCCAAAGTGATGGAGTGATTTATCTGGTAGGTAATTTGGGGAGAATAAATTAGGCATGTTTGACCTGGAGTCTGCCTTCTTTTGTGGGGTATGAGGTATCTATAGGAAAAACTCTTATCATTGCTCCTTTAGGGACTCTGTTCTGCTGAGAGCAAGCACTGACTGGAAGGCTGCAGGTGAGGCTTACTAAGCCTGGGTTCCCTTTCATAGAGGGTGAAGGGGAAACTGCCATTCCTGAGCTCAGCATCAGCAGGCCCACCTGGCAAAGAGACCTAAAGCCAAATCCTGCAATTTGGCTTCTATCGGCGATAACAGTGATATTTTGTCCCCATCTTTTGTCTTATTTGGCTCCTCCTGTCGTCTTATTCATTAAACTTCAGAATCCAGGTGAGAAAGACAAGTACATTTATTGACACTCTATCAGAGACCTCAAGAGGAAGCACTTAATTCATAAGACGCTATTTATTTCCCCAGGATGTCTCATTTCTCCATAAGTGATTATTTTCTGAGACTAGACCTTATTGCGGGAAATACTTTAGTACCACAATGATGAAGAGGCCAGGTGTCATATTACCTAAATTCAAACACTGGCCCCACCATTTAAATGTTGTGTGATACTCAGCAAGGTACTTAACCTCTTTGAGCCTCCATTTACACCTGTAAACAGGAATACTAATACCTAATACTTCTCAGAGTTGTTGTGAGTAGTAAGTCAGACAATAGACGTAAAACACATAGAACAGTGCCTCATTCACTGTACGCATTCAATGCATTATGTCGTCTACATATTTGTATCTCAAAACTTTTTTTAATGAAACGGGGTTTTCTGAAGCTAGGATATATCTTATTTGACTTTATATCCCCAGGAAAAGCACAGAGCCTACCACAGAGCAGAACTTAACACATGAATATGAGAAATAAAATTGAAAACTAAGGTGAGAGAAATATTCTAACATATAGCACAATTTGTCTACTAAGCTTAACAGCTAATGCTAGAGATTAATTTCCACTTAGCCAGAAAGTCAACAAAATATATGGTTTTTAAATTAATTGCAAATGCATCTTGTCCAGTTTTGCATTGGAAACTGTCTTTCAAGAATAATCCCAAAGCATTTTACTATTGCCTGGTGCAATCAATTTCAGCTGAAGCTGAAACTCCAGTACTTTGGCCACCTGATGAGAAGAACTGCTGCTGCTGTAAGTCACTTCAGTCGTGTCCGACTCTCTGCGACCCCATAGACGGCAGCCCACCAGGCTCACCCGTCCCTGGGATTCTCCAGGCAAGAACAGTGGAGTGGGTTGCTAAGAGTCAGACACGACTGAGAGAACTGACTCATTGGAAAAGACCCTGATGCTGGGAAAGATTGAAGGCAGGAGGAGAAGGGGACAACAGAGGATGCGATGGTTGGATGGCATCACCGGCTCGATGGACATGAGTTTGAGTAAGCTCCGCGAGTTGGTGATGGACAGGGAAGCTTGGCGTGCTGCAGTCCATGGGGTCGCCAAGAGTCGGACAGGACTGTGACTGAACGAAACGGAACTGGGGCAATCATGAGTCACTCCTGCCCTCTAGTGGAAAAAGTAATGTAATGCACATGAAGGCCATATTCTTATCAGCTAAATGACTCATCCTCTTAAAAAATAAAACAATTTTTTATTCAATATTTTTCTAAATACCCAGCATTTTATTTCAAAATTTGTATTACTATCTATAGTAGAAAACTTATTTGCATTTGTAATTTAGTCCATCTGGGAAGTCAGTCATATTAAGTATGTTTCACTTCTTAAAAATTTGCACCAAGTATAATAAATACATTTCAAAATAAATAGACGTGAAAATTGCAACAAAAACCGCAAGTGAAGAATGCCATTTAGAAGTATAACAAGTCGCTCAAGAGTACTTCTAGTCTGTTATTACTTAAATACTCATGACTAATCCCTCCAGTTTCTAAACTCAGTTTTCAAACCAGTTCCAGATCACTGAAGCTCTGCAGACACACAAGTAGCCTCAAATTTAATCCAAAATTTTTTTCTGGGTGTCTAGAATGTGCAAAAGTTGGGAAAGAGAAAAAGTTGGTGGAGTATACCAAAATGAAAAAGATATAGTCTCTACATGTAAAGAGAGAAGTACATACACACGTATATCACTAAACTGGAAAGAAATCTGTTGGAATACTATTCTGTTGGTGGTACAAACTCAAAGACATGAAAGTAAGGGAAAACTTTGCCTTGAAATCTTCCTAAAGTAAGTAGTAAATGAATAAGCTCTTGAAAAACAGATAAATCTTCAATAAAAATAAACAGAGGAAAAGTTACCTCAGATAGAAGGAAAAAATGAACTAATAAACATTAATGGAAACGCACAGATTGAATTTTGGAAAAGATGACTAGTCAGGCATGGATGCAATGGCAGATATATTCAGAAATGAAATCAGAAACATGAGCTAGTTACAAATCATGCAAGCTGTGAATGTCCTCCAAGAAATTTGTACTTTTCATCTATGTCCAAGAACAGTTAGTGAAGAAATTAAGAGGTCACAATAAGACTCACATTTTTAGAAATAAACATTTTACTCTAATTCAGAAGATAGAAAAGAGAAAGTCTAAAGCTAAGGAGATCAGTTTTAAGGCCACCGCTAGAGTCCAGGCCTAAGAATCCGGACTCCAGCTGGCATAACGGCAATAGAGAAAGAGACGCTGACGCAAGATGCTTCAGGAAAAGAGCCATCAAGACGGCAGAGCAAGAGGACGCGGAGGTCCCCCCCACAAAGAACACGTCGAAACTGCATCTGCAGGTGGAACAGTTCCAGCTGCAAACTGGCAGAAGGACTCCTATATAGCCAAGTCTGTAAGAAAGATACACGTGTGATCGGGTAGGACAGAAGAGATGAGTCAGGACCTGTGCCCCCAGGAGGGGTCTCAGAGGAAAAGGGAGATCGGATGGGCAGAGACCCACCCCAGGGAGTGAGTGGGTTGAGCCACAGACTGGGCATCCCAGTCCTGGGGTCCTGTGTGAAGGAGGCAAGCCCCCTTGGCTGGCCAGAGAACTGTTGGGACAGAGAGAGAGGCTGCAGAAGCCTAGGCTCTACCTGTGAAGAGTGTGCACAGGATGACTTGGCATGAGAGGTGTGCTCCAGAGGTGACGGGCTTCCCACCTCCACCTCCAGCCCCAGCCTGAACTGACCGAACGCTCCTGCCCTGCTCACTTCACGTCACAGCGCAGCACTGGACCTGAGGCAGCCAGAACTGGGGAGAAAAACTCAACCCTGGGACTCAGAGGAGGCGACGTAGTCCCATGGTGGAGCCTAGGTGGGGCAGCCGTGGCCACTGTTGGTGCTTCTTCAAGCAGCACCCTAGAGGCAGTCCAGCTTTCTGGGAGCAGCCACTTTGTCACAGCTCACTCCCTAATACAGAGAAACCACACAGACCTCACCTCCCGTGCAGATCAGGTTCAAGACAATCAGCAACAGCAGAGGCTGGGAACATGGATCAGCTCGGAGACACAAAGGGGTCTTGTCCCCAAGGCAGGGCAGACAGACATCTGTCCTGCAGCTGCTGAATTTCCTGCCCCAGCCCAGTGAACACTCCAGCACTGAGGCACTGGATCTGGGGCAGCTAGGACTGGGGGAAAGACTCCAAGGTAAGCTGTGTCTAGGTAGAACCACAGTCACCCACACAGGCAGCGCAGACGTCCTCTGTATGCCCAGCAGCCCCATTTGCTTCAGCACTGCCCTCCTCTAAGGAAAGGGCCAAGGGCAGGGAGAGGGGAAAGGGCACGCTCGATAACCAGCAAGGACCTACTATACAATACAGGGAACTCTGTTCACTGTCATGTGGCAGCGTGGATGGGAGGGAAGTTCAGGGGGAAGTGGGCACACGTGCATGTATGGCTGAGTCTGCTGGCGACGGAACGAAACACCAACACTGCAGAGTGGTTTAAATCTTTATATATTTTAACACTTGCTTCTTACAGCTGCTTTATTTTATATCCCTTGCACAACAACCTACAGGGCAAGCTGCCAAGCACTACGATTCAGAGACTATACAGTGCGCAGGCGCAGGGCGAGATAACCTTTACCTTGACGTATTTACTGCAGCTAAGACTTTGTTTTGGGGAACTTTCTTATCAACTTAGAATCCGTTTTGTCCCAGGGTCTGTTCCTATTGAGGAATCAGAGAAACATCCTTGTGTGCAAGAAATGTTCTTTTCCCACGGGAACAAACAGGATTCTTAGCTGAACATCTCGTTTGCAAGAATGTTCAGCTCAGGTTGAGAGTCTCGTTTGCAAGCACTTCTCAACCTTCCTTAAACCTAGTTCCCTGCACTGAGCAGAACATCTCGTTTGCAAGAATGTTCAGCCCTGGTTGAGAGTCTCGTTTGCAAGTACTTCTCAACCTTCTTTATACCTTGTTCCCTACAGAGTCCCTTTGCCATTCATCTGAAACCATCACGATACTGTTAATCAGCTATAGTCTAATACAAAATAAAAGGTTTTTTTAAAAATTGTAAGAAAGTGTAAGAAAAAGTTGAGCAAAAAAGATAAATAAAATGACTACCATGAAAAAGGACTTCCATGGTGGCTCAGATGGTAAAGAGTTTGCCTGCAATGCAGGAGACCGGGGTTCAATCCCTGGGTTGGGAAGATCTCCTAGAAGAGGACATGGCTACCCACACTCCAGTATTCCTGCCCAGAGAATCCCCATGGACAGAGGAGCCTGCTGGGTTACAGTCTATGGGGTCGCTAAGAGTGGGACACAACTGAGTGACCAACACCTTCAATCCAGGTAATGTAGGATTTATAAAACATATAAAAATTGTTCGCAAAGAGGTGCAAACTGAAGTGGTGGGAGGTAGAAAGGCATGACATAACCAAACTCTACAGATAGATGAAGGATGAAGCCTGTGGACAGATCATTAGGGAATCTGAGTGTCTCATCTTGTGGAATGGCACACCTATCCAGTTACCAAGCTAGCAGAAACTCAGGTGCCATCTTTGACCTCTCTTCGTCACCACCCACCATGCCAGCTGATAATACTGCCACTCCATCTACTTCTCTTCATCCTCACTGCCACTTTGCCAGCTCAGGCCACCATCTTCTCTTACACACATGACTTAAATGCTCTCTCTCTTTTATTTTTAATATGTAGAGAAAAGACATACAGATACAAGAGGGAGATGATATGAGAGCTTGAAACTGGCATATATACACTACAGTGTGTAAAATAGATAGCTAGGGAGGACCTGTTACAAAACACAGGAAGCTCAGCTTGGTGCTTTGTGATGACCTGGAGAGGTGGGATGGGAGTCGAGTGGGAGGGAGCGGATTTACGTATACAGGTGTCTGATTCACTTCATTGTGCAGCAGAAACTAATACAACACTGTAAAACAACCATATTCCAGTAAAAAAAAAAATACGTATTAAATATTTCTTTTTAAGAAAAGTTATTTTTTGCAAGTAATGTTAAAAAATTCCAAACTTTCCCAAAGGTATACAATAAACATTTCTCTCCCATCCCAGGCCCCCAGTGACACAATTCCCTCAAAAAGAGGAGACCCAGCTAACCAAAGTTGTATAAGTCCTTTCAGAGACATTTTATCCCCACACAAGCATATATGTATTTATGCTGGTTTTCTTTCCCCTCTGTTCACTCTGTTCAGGACCTTGTTTTGCCCCTTAATAATACAAACTTTCTTTTTCACATTTGCAAGTATATCTGTGGAATAACTATAAACTTATAATGTATTTACTCATCTATTTTATTGGACAGTATCTATTACTCCATAATATCAGCAACTATTAAATTTATATATTTCTATTTCTTTTTCATGCTCCTCTTTACTCTTCACCCCAGTAACAGCACATTCCCATTACTTAAACTACAGAAATGTTGGGGGCTTTTTCCCCTTAGGGTACAGTGTCTTTTCTGGAAATTTTTTCTCTGTCATTTTTGTCTGAAATATGTAGCTGCAGCAATTTTCTATATCTATGCATTGGAGAAGGAAATGGCAACCCACTCCAGTGTTCTTGCCTGGAGAATCCCAGGGATGGGGGAGCCTAGTGGGCTGCCATCTATGGGGTCTCACAGAGTCGGACACGACTGAAGTGACTTAGCAGCAGCATTCATATTCTTACTTGACCACAGTTGTTCTCAGTAGCTTTTCCTCATATATTATGGTTCAGGGCTAGAGATTTCATCTAATTTTTTTTCAAAGATTTAATTTGCATTTCTGTGTTTTGTTCTTATCTTCCATTAGTTTCTGACAGAAGAGTTAAGTGCCATCTTTACTTGGCCATTGAAAAAACAGAAACCTCTATAATAAAGTTTTATTTGTCTCCCTACCTCTTATCTTATCCTTAAACCCATTTTTTCAATTATAACAAGAATGACCTAAAATTCAGATCAGATCCTATCAGTGTCCTGTAAGAAACCCTTTC
The DNA here is from genome assembly GCF_042477335.2 of Ovis canadensis. NCBI lineage: Eukaryota > Metazoa > Chordata > Mammalia > Artiodactyla > Bovidae > Ovis > Ovis canadensis. The sequence goes on from NC_091245.1 coordinate 187,196,504, forward strand.
ATGACTCTGTATACTCTTGAGATAAAGGCCAAACATCTCTATGATCAGGCCTCTGTCCACGTCTCCTACCTTGTCTGTTGCTCTCCAATCCCTCATACCTAGTATTCCAGCATAATGAGTTTCTTCTAGTTACTCAGACTCTCCATGATCTGTTCTGCCTCCAGCCAAGCACTGTGCTCTTCTCTGTGCCTGGAATATTCTTCTCCTGACCTTGATCACTCAGTTACTTCTTAACCCTTGATAACCCTTCATGGGGTTGGTTCAGTCTCTCCGTTGTGTCCAACTCTTGTGACCCCATGGACTGTAGCCCACCAGGCTCCCCTGTCCATGGGATTTCCCAGGCAAGAATACTGAAGTGGGTTGCCATTTCCTTCTCTAGGGGATCGTCCTAACCCAGGGATCAAATCCACATCTCCTGTACTGCAGGTGGATTCTTTACCACTTGCATCACCAGGGAAGCCTGATAACCCTTCAGCTCTCAAAATAATAATGACCATTTTTTATTGTTTACTGAGGTACTGTGCTAAGCAATTTATATGTACTGACATTTATTTTCACAGAAAACCAATAAGATGAGTACTATTATTTTCCCCATTTCAAATATGGGAAAACTGGAGGTGGTAAATATCAAGAAATGTGTCCAAGGTGACAAGCTGGTAGATGTTGGAGCTGCAGCAGGACTGTGGCTCTGCAGAAGTCCTACAACAAACTGGCCAGACTTTATGTCACCCTTACGTCACTGCTCCTCACCCCTCAGCTGAGAGTTAAGTGCCTCACCTACATGCACCAACAGCTGCTTGTACTTCTCCCTTCATAGTTCTTTTTTTTGGCTGCAACTGGTTAAGTGCAGCACACAGGGTCTTCAGTTGCAACATGCGAAGTCTTAGTTGCAGCATGCAGGATCTAGTTCCCTGACCAGGAATTGAACCCAGGCCCCTGCATTGGGAGCACGGAGTCTTAACCCCTGGACCACCAGTGAAGTCTCTCCCTTTATAGCTCTTAACACAGAATTATAATTTCTTGCTTCCGTACCAAAGACTCTTTCTAGAACATGAGGTTCTTGAGGTTAAAAACTATCTATCTTGTTTTCTACTGTATCCACCTTACCTGACACACAAGAGTATACGATAAACATTTTTTGAAATGAACGTTTTTTCCCAGGATTGTAAAATGGGAGACTTTCTTTTAATAAGAGAACGTGACAAAGGCTTCCCTGATGGCTCAATGGTAAAGAATTCACCTGCCAATGTAGAAGACGCGAGTTTGATCCCTGGGCCAGGGTTATCCCACATGCTGCAGAGCAACTAAGCCCATGAGCCACAACTATTGTGCCTGTGCTCTAGAGCCCAGGAGCCGCAACTACTGAGCCTGTGTGTCACAACTACTGAAGACCATATGCTCCACAACAAAGGAAGCCACAGACAGCAATGAGAAGCCCAGGCTCCACGTCTAGAGAGTAGCCCCCAGTCACTGCAACTAGAGAAAAGCCTGCACAGCAACAAAGACCTAGCACAGCCATAAATAAGCAATAAATAAAATTACTTTTTAAAAAGAGAATGTGACAAGAGGTCAGAATCATAAAAGCCCTTCCCTCTGCTAAGGTCATCAGAAATCATAACTGCTAATACTGCTAAAATTTTATTAATGCCAAGTCACTCACCAGTACTAGAAAAGCAGTCCCATAAGAGCAAAAGTCCCACCAGAGACATCTCTTCTTTCTACCTGGGAGGGGTGAGGGAAAGGAGAAATGGAGGTTCTATGTTGTAATATAATGTAATAACATTATAAAAAATGGATTTCACATTTTAAAATTTTTAAATAGTTACTTTTAGAAAGACCTCTTTGGATACATGGGACCTACTCTATTAGACCACTGAATCCCACACAAACCGAATGGATTACTTGAAGCTAACTGAATTCAGATCTGTATGGCATCATTGACAGTTGTCCCAACATAAAGCAGGGCAGCAGGATGAATGCTGCTTCTCTGTCGCAGCTGCCACCATCCAGGGGCTCTGACCTCCCTCCTCTCCTCTAGTACTCCTTGGAGTAAGTCATCTACATGAATTTCAACAAGTTATCAGAACAGTAACACACTCATCCAATCTTCCTTAGTAAACTATAGTTCCTCTGCGTAATCGGTAAGGAGTTAAATATCCAAGCTCTTTGCAGATTGGGAACCCAGAAATACATTGAGTCTTTTCACTTCAACAGGTCTAAATCTTTGTGATCTAGGATTGGACAGTGCTTTCTTAAATGTGACACCAAAATCATAGGCCACTAAAGAAAAGAAAATTAATTGGACTTCATTAAAATTTAAAACTTTTGGTCATCCAGCAATACCACTTCTGGGCATATAGCTGCAGAAAGCCATGTTTGAAAGGATACCTGCATACCAATGTTCTTTGCAGCACTGCTGACAATAGCTAGGACTTGGGAAGCAACCTAAATGTCCCTCAACAGAGGAATGGATAAAGATGTGGTACATACAGACACTGGACTACTACTCAGCCCTAAAAAGGAATGGAATAGTGCCATTGGCAAAGACGTGGGAGACTTAGAGACCGTCATACAGAGAGAAGTTAGAGAAAGACATATCATATGCTATTGCTCATATGTGGAATCTTAAACAAGCCAACAAATGAACTCATGTATAAAACAGAAATACAGTTACAGATGAGAAAACAAACTTACAGTTACAGAGGGTAAGAGGTTGCAAACTCTGGGAGATTAGTATTGACATATACACGCTACTATATATAAAACTTATAACTAAAATAAGGGCCTACTGTATAGCACAGGGAACTCTACTCAATACTCTGTAATAGCCTATGCGGGAAAAGAATATTAAAAGAAGAGTGTATATATGTATATATCTGATTTACTTTGCTGTATACCTAAAACTAACACAACATTGTAAATCAACTCTACTCCAATAAAAATTTTAAAAACACTTTTGTATTTCAAATGATACCATCAAGAAAGTGAAAAGACAACACACAGCATGGGGTAAAATATTTGCAAATCATACATTTTATATAGGATTTATGTTTAGAACATATAAATAATTCTTACAATGCAATAGTGAATACAAGTGATTTTAATTATTTATTAAATTTAAAATGGGCAAAGACTCTGATTAGACATTTCTCCAAAAAAGACATACAGATGACCAATAAGCACATAAAAAGATGCTCAACATCATCAGCCATCAGAGAGATGAAAATCAACACCACAAAGATATACCACCTCACAGTTACTAATATGGCTAAAATAATACACATAATAGCAAGTGCTGAAAAGGATGTGGATAACTCACATACAATTTTATTGGAAAAGAGAATTCTATGATCCAGCAATTACACTCCTAGGTATAAACCAAAGAGAAATTAAAATATATATCCACACAAATACTCATATACAAATGTTCATAACAGCATTATTCATATAGCCAAATGGTCTTTTGCATTGGAAAAGACCCTGACACTGGGAAAGATGGAGGGCAAGAGGAGAAGGGGGCAACAGAGGATGAGATGGTTGGATGGCATCACCAACTCAATGGACAGAATTTTGAGCAAACTCCAGGAGATAGTGAAAGACAGGGAAGCCTAGTGTGCTGCAGTCCCATGGGTTCACAAAGAATCTGACGCGACTTAGTGACAGAACAATAACAACCAAAAAGAACAAAACAAGGCAAAACAAGAGAAAACTGTCTTCCCTAGTCCAAACCACAGATTCCTAATTGCGTTTAGAGACAGGCAAGAATGACAGCTTGAACTCAGTCCAGAGTTGCTTTCACTTTAGCTTTCTCACAAAGTAATAGATAAACAGGATAGAGAGTATAAATGAGAAAGAATGCAAGAGGGTCGGTTTGGCTTCCTATCAACCCTTTGTATGTCCTGGGTGCACACCCAAAATTTAGTGGTCTTGACAGTCCACGTGGGTTAGATATTGCAGGTCAGAGGAATACGAAACTGTAAACTTGCTGTTTATTTTGTTATAACCCATCAGGGTCGTTTCCAATGAGTCAGTTCTTCGCATCAGGTGGCCAAAACATTGGAGTTTCAGCTTCAGCATCAGTCTTTCCAGTGAATTTTCAGGACTGATTTCCTTTAGGATGGACTGGTTTGATCTCCTTGCAGTCCAAGGAACTCTCAAAAGTCTTTTCCAACACCACAGTTCAAAAGCATTAATTCTTTGGCACTCAGCTTTCTTTATAGTCCAACTCTCACATCCATACATGACTACTGGAAAAACCATAACTTTGACTAGATGGAATTTTGTCAGCAAAGTAATATCTCTGCGTTTTAATATGCTGTCTAGGTTGGTCATAGCTTTTCTTCCAAGCAGCAAGTGTCTTTTAATTTCATGGCTGCAGTCACCATCTGCAGTGATTTTGGAACTGAAGAAAATAAAGTCTGTCACCGTTTCCATTGTTTCCCCATCTATTTGCCATGAAGTGATTACAACATGTTAGAAATGTAAAAAACCAGTCTCAGGTTGCAGGCCATAGAAAAGACAGACCATGCCATCATTTACTGACACAATACTAGGCATGGGAGAGGGAGATTAGGTAGGTGGTGACCCTGTAACATAGGAGGAAAAGCCATTTTAAGAAAAAATTTTGAATTAAATTTTGGGCATGTTGAGTTTAAGAGATCTTTGGATCAGCAAAGTGAAATTGTCTAGTAAGTGCTTGGAGATATGTGTGAGGATTTTTGACAGTTAGAGACATACAGTTTGAAATTTTCAGCATCAAGATAACAAATGAAAGAGGTTATGAAAAGCATGTAGAGTAAGAAGAGAATCAATAACTCCAACATGAGATGGATAGGAAGAGAAGCATAAGAGAAAGTTCTGTATTCCTCTTTCCAACTCAGGCAAGGGAAACAAGGAGAGTTGAGGACACTATAAAATGTAACGAAAAGGAGGAGATTTTTGAGGTATGAGAAAAAAATCCAATGAATAAAAATAAAACAAAAATTTTTAATTAAAATAAATCTATAAGCTAAATTACATGAAAAGAGGTAATTGCTTTGAGTGAAAATGCTCAAGAAAAGTGATTAAAATGAGAAGCAGGTCTAAAGAGAATCCTGTGGTGAATGTCAGTGTTCAATGTCAGGGATGAGAAGAGGAGCCAATCAGGATGTTTATTTGCTTAAATAAAAACTATTCTTGTTAATTTATACAAACAAAATAAATTGGCTGTTGGGCAAATCAGGGAAGGGATTTATTGTGTGTATCTCACAAAACCAAAAAGAAACTGTTTGAGAAATCAGTTGAGTCAGAGAAGGAAAGGAACTGGGCAATTACAGGAACCTCAGCTAAAAAAATTTATGTACTTTCTCTTGGGAGGCTAAACATAATGGGATTGGATTACTACCAGTGATTCCTTGTTCCTGTCTTCATTCCAGATTTCATAATTTATTTTGTATGCATCTGATGATTCAGCTTGGGTCAGATTTCTAACCCTGAATCAATTAGTTATGACCAGGAAAGCTGGTCATAGAAACTCACCACTGTTGTATATCTAATACCATATATGAGATAAAGAAAGAAATGTGAGCTGACCAGCTACCCAAAGTGGGGACTCCTACCAGAAGCCTCTGAATAAATGGTATAAGAGACTAGAAGGGAACTAGGAAGGTATAATACCTAGGAAAATTGACAAGAGAGAAGACAACGTGAAGAAAGAATAGCTATCAGTACCAAATAGTGCAGAGACTAAGATAGGAACTGAAAAATATTTTCTCAATTTCAGTATAAGGACAGAGGCAGAAACCAGATTGCTCTGAGTTGAGAAGTGAGGGATGAAAACATAAGATTAAGAAATACGGGCTGCTATGTTGAGATGCTGGGCTATAACGGAAGGGGATCCTAAAGAGGGTTTTGTTGGTTTGAAACTTGAACGTGTTTAAAGTCAGCTGAAAGGTGTATTGATGATGGTAGGGGTAGTTGATGGTAATTGATGTGCAAAGCCCTGAAAAGTCATAAAAGGATATTTTAAAGGATGGATTTATTAATCAGATTGATTTAATTAATTATATTTCCAAAATTTAGGAGAGCAGTGTCATATTAATTCAACTAGATAATCAATAATATTAACAGTTTAGGAGAAATTCTTCAACTTTTAATTTCTTTAGATGCATCCATTTCAATACAAAATGCATGCAAAGTTCAAAACATTCTTGCCTAATTATCAAAAGAAAGTTTCTTAAAAATATAATTGACATTTCTTAAACTGTTTATTATCCCCATTCACCACCTAACACATCTGCTTTTTAAAAGGTGCTCCAATAACTTAAACTTTCTAATGCAGATGTATTGAAACATAAAAAACATATGATCATCTCAATAGATGCAGAGAAAGCCTTTGACAAAATTCAACATCCATTTATGATAAAAAAAAAAAAACCCTCCAGAAAGCAGGCATAGAAGGAACATACCTCAACATAATAAAAGCTATCTATGACAAACCCCAGGCAAACATTATCCTAAATGGTGAAAAATTGAAAGCATTTCCCCTAAAGTAGGAACAAGACAAGGGTGCCCACTCTCACCACTACTATTCAACATAGTTTTGGAAGTTTTGGCCACACCAATCAGAGCAGAAAAAGAAATAAAAGGAATCCAGATTGGAAAAGAAGAAATAAAACTCTCACTGTTTGCAGATGCCATGATGCTCTACATAGAAAACCCTAAAGACTCCACCAGAAAATTACTAGAGCTAATCAATGAATATAGCAAAGTTGCAGGATGTAAAATCAACATTCAGAAATCCCTCGCATTCCTATACACTAACAATGAGAAAACAGAAAGAGAAATTAAGGAAACAATTCCATTCACCATTGCAACATAAAGAATAACATACTTAGGAATATATCTACCTAAAGAAACAAAAGACCTATATATAGAAAACTATAAAACACTGATGAAAGAAATCAAAGATGACACAAATAGATGGAGAAATATACTATGTTCTTAGATTGGAAGAATCAATATAGTGAAAATGAGTATACTACCCAAAGCAATCTATAGATTCAATGCAATCCCTATCAGGCTACCTACAGTATTTTTACAGAACTATAACAGATAATTTCACAATTTGTATGGAAATACAAAAAAACCTCGAATAGCCAAAACAATCTTGAGAAAGAAGAATGGAACTAGAGGAATCAACCTGCCTGACTTCAGGCTCTGCTACAAAGCTACAGTCATCAAGACTGTATGGTACTGGCACAAAGACAGAAATATAGATCAATGGAACAAAATAGAAAGCCCAGAGATAAATCCAAGTACCTATGAACACCTTATCTTTGACAAAGGAGGCAAGAATATACAATGGAGAAAACACAATCTCTTCAACAAGCGTTGCTGGGAAAACTGGTCAACCACTCGTAAAAGAGTGAAACTTTCTAAAACTATACACAAAAATAAACTCAAAATGGTTTAAAGATCTAAATGTAAGACCAGAAACTATAAAACTCCTAGAGGAAAACATAGGCAAAACACTCTCCAACATAAATCACAGCAGGATCCTCTATGACTCACGTCCCAGAGTAATGGAAATAAAAGCAAAAATAAACAAATGGGACCTAATTAAACTTAAAAGCTTTTGAACAACCAAAGAAACTATAAGCAAGGTGAAAAGACAGCCTTCAGAATGGGAGAAAATAATAACAAACAAAGCAACTGACAAAGAAATAATCTAAAAAATATACAAGCAACTCCTGCAGTTCAGTTCCAGAAAAATAAAAGACCCAATCAAAAAATGGGCCAAAGATCTAAACAGACATTTCTCCAAAGAAGAAATACAGATGGCTAATAAACACATGAAAGGATGTTCAACATCACTCATTATCAGAGAAATGCAAATCAAAACCACAATGAGGTACTATTTCATGACAGTCAGAATGGCTGCTATCCAAAAGTCTAGAAACAGTAAATGCTGGAGAGAGTGTGGAGAAAAGGGAACCCTCTTACACTGTTGGTGGGAATGCAAACTAGTACTGCCACTATGGAGAATAGTGTGGAGATTCCTTAAAAACCTGGAAATAGAACTGCCATATGACCCAGCAATCCCACTGCTGGGCATACACACCAAGGAAACCAGAACTGAAAGGGACACATGTACCCCAATGTTCATCACAGCGCTGTTTATAATAGCCAGGACATGGAAGCAACCTGATGTCCATCAGCAGACGAATGGATAAGAAAGTCGTGGTACATATACACAATGGAGTATTACTCAGCCATTAAAAAGAATTCATTTGAATCAGCTCTGATGAGATGGATGAAACTGGAACCGATTATACAGAGTGAAGTAAGCCAGAAAGAAAAACACCAATACAGTATACTAACACATATATATGGAATTTAGGAAGATGGCAATGATGACCCTGTATGCAAGACAGGAAAAAAGACACAGCTGTGTATAATGGACTTTTGGACTCAGAGGGAGAGGGAGAGGGTGGGATGATGTGGGAGAATGGCATTCTAACATGTATACTATCATGTAAGAATTGAAGCGCCAGTCTATGTCTGATGCAGGATACAGCATGCTTGGGGCTGGTGCATGGGGATGACCCAGAGAGATGTTATGGGGAGGGAGGTGGGAGGGGGGATCATGTTTGGGAACGCATGTAAGAATTAAAGATTTTAAAATTTAAAAAATAAAAAACTAAATAAATAAATAAATAAAGAACTGCCATATGACCCAGCAATCCCACTGCTGGGCATACACACCGAGGAAACCAGAACTGAAAGAGACACGTGTACCCCAATGTTCATCACAGTGCTGTTTATAATAGCCAGGACATGGAAGCAACCTAGATGTCCATCAGCAGACGAATGGATAAGAAAGCTGTGGTACATATACACAATGAAATATTACTCAGCTATTAAAAAGAATACATTTGAATCAGTTCTAATGAGGTGGATGAAACTGGAGCCTATTATACAGAGTGAAGTAAGCCAGAAAGGAAAACACCAATACAGTATACTAACGCATATATATGGAATTTAGAAAGATGGTAATGATAACCCAATATACGAGACAGCAAAAGAGACACAGATGTATAGAACAGTCTTTTGGACTCTGTGGGAGAGGGCGAGGGTGGGATGATTTGGGAGAAGGGCATTGAAACATGTATATTATCATATGTAAAACGGATCACCAGTCCAATCGATGCATGAGACAGGGTGTTCAGTGCTGGTGCACTGGGATGACCCAGAGGGATGGGATGGAGAGGGAGGTGGGAGGGGGGTTCAGTATGGGGAACACATGTACACCCGTGGTGGATTCATGTCAATGTATGGCAAAACACTACAATATTGTGAAGTAAGTAGCCTCCAATTAAAATAAATAAATTGATTTTTTCTTAAAGAATTTAAAGCTAAAAAAATTAAAAATAAATAAAAAATGCTCCAATAACTTAGACTTTCTAATGCAGATGTACTGTTTTTCCCAAATTACTAAGGTTTTACTGTACTTGAAAATTCATAAGTTAATCATAGCCTTATGATTTGCAACATAATTTAGTTCTAATCTCAAAATTTATAATAATTTTATGGCTTTTAAGTCATCTGAAATATGAATTCCAAGCTATTAAAAAATGCTTAAATTAAACTCATTTTCAATTATCTTGGTTTCACTGTTGTATTAAAGCAAGAGATGCTAGGATTGCATATTGAAGATTAAAAAGTATTTAAGTGAAAATAGTTTCTGGAAAGAGGTGCACTGAAAAATAAAGCAATGTCACTTTGGTGAGTAAAGCATATGACAATTAATTCTGTTTGTTTGTCAAGTTACAACAGTATTCTGACTGATCCTGTCAATTTCTACTTCATATATCAGTTCAGTTCAGTTCAGGAACTCAGTCGTGTCTGACTCTTTGTGATCCCATGAACCGCAGCACACCAGGCCTCCCTGTCCATCACCAACTACCAGATCTACCCAAACCCATGTCCATCGAGTCGGTGATGCCATCCAACCATCTCATCCTCTGTTGTCCCCTTCTCCTCCTCTCCTCCATCTTTCCCAGCATCAAGGTCTTTTCAATGAGTCAACTCTTCGCATCAGATGACCAAATAATTGGAGTTTCAGCTTCAACATCAGTCCTTCCAATGAACACCCAGGACTGATCTCCTTTAGGATGGACTGGTTAGATCTCCTTGAAGTACAAGAGACTCTCAAGAGTCTTCTCCAAAACCACAGTTCAAAAGCATCAATTCTTCTGCACTCAGCTTGCTCTATAGACCCAACTCTCACATTCATATGACTACTGGAAAAACCTTAGCCTTGACTAGACTGACCTTTGTTGGGAAAGTAATGTCTATGCTTTTTAATATGCTGTCTAGGTTGGTCATAGTTTTCCTTCCAAGGAGTAAGCATCTTTTAATTTCTGGCTTCAATCACCATCTGCAGTGACTTTGGAGCCCAAAAAAGTAAAGTCAGCACTGTTTCCACTGTTTCCCCATCTATTTCCCATGAAGTGATGGGACCGGATGCCATGATCTTAGTTTTCTGAATGTTGAATTTTAAGCCAATTTTTTCACTCTCTTCTTTCACTTTCATCAAGAGACGCTTTAGTTCTTCTTCACTTTCTGCCATAAGGGTGGTGTCATCTGCATATCTGAGGTTATTGATATTTCTTCCGGCAATCTGATTACAGCTTGTGCTCCCTCCAGCCCAGCGTTTCTCATGATATACTCTGCATATAAGTTAAATAAGCAGGATGACAATATACAGCCTTGATGTATTCCTTTTCCTATTTGGAACCAGTCTGTTGTTCCATGTTGAGTTCTAACTGTTGCTTCCTGACCTGCATTCAGATTTCTGAAGAGGTAGGTCAGGTGGTCTGGTATTCCCATCTCCTTCAGAATTTTCCACAGTTTATTGTGATCCACACAGTCAAAGGCTTTGGAATAGTCAATAAAGCAGAAATAGATGTTTTTCTGGAATTCTCTTGCTTTTTTGATGACCCAGTGGGTGTTGGCAATTTGATCTCTGGTTCCTCTGCCTTTCCTAAAACCAGCTTGAACATCTGGAATTTCACGGTTCACGTATTGCTGAAGCCTGGCTTGGAGAATTTTGAGCATTACTTTACTAGCCTGTGAGATGTGTGCAATTGTGTGGTAGTTTGAGCATTCTTTAGCATTGCCTTTCTTTGGGATTGGAATGAAAACTGACCTTTTCCAGTCCTGTGGCCACTGGTAAATTTTCCAAATTTGCTGGCATATTGAATGCAGCACTTTCACAGCATCATCCTTTAGGATTTGAAAGAGCTCAACTGGAATTCCATTGCCTCCATTAGCTTTGTTCATGGTGATGCTTTCTAAGGCCGACTTGACTTCACATTCCAGGATGTCTGGCTCTAGGTAAGTGTGAGTGATCACACCATCATGATTATCTGGGTCGTGAAGATCTTTTTTGTACAGTTCTTCTCTGTATTCTTGCTACCTCTTCTTAATATCTTCGGCTTCTGTTAGGTCCATACCATTTCTGTCCTTTATTGAGCCCATTGTTGCATGAAATGTTCCCTTGGTATCTCTAATTTTCTTGAAGAGATCTCTAGTCTTTCCCATTCTGTTGTTTTCCTCTGTTTCTTTGCATTGATCACTGAGGAAGGCTTTCTTATCTCTCCTTGCTATTCTTTGGAACTCTGCATTCAAATGGGTATATCTTTCCTTTTCTCCTTTGCTTTTTGATTCTCTTCTTTTCACAGCTATTTGTAAGGTCTCCTCAGACAGCCATTTTGCTTTTTTGCATTTCTTTTTCTTGGGGATGGTCTTTATCCCTGTCTCCTGTACAATGTCACAAACCTCCATCCATAGTTCATCAGGCACTCTGTCTATCAGATCTAGTCCCTTAAATCTATTCCTCACTTCTTCAGTACAGCCATAAGGACTGATTTAAGTCACACCTGAATGGTCTAGTGGTTTTCCCCACTTTCTTCAATTTAAGTGAGTTTGGCAGTAAGGAGTTTATGATCTGAGCCACAGTCAGCTCCCAGACTTGTTTTTGCTGACTGTATAGAGCTTCTCCATCTTTGGCTGCAAAGAATATAATCAATCTGATTTCAATGTTAACCATCTGGTGATGTCCATGTGTAGAGTCTTCTCTTGTGATGTTGGAAGAGGGTGTTTGCTATGACCAATGCGTTCTCTTGGCAAAACTCTATTAGCCTTTGCCCTGCTTCATTCCATACTCCAAGGCCAAATTTGCCTGTTACTCCAGGTGTTCCTTGACTTCCTCTTTTTGCATTCCAGTCCCCTGTAATGAAAAGGACATCTTTTTTGGGTGTTAGTTCTAGAAGGTCTTGCAGGTCTTCATAAAACCATTCAACTTTAGCTTCTTCAGTGTTACTGGTCAGGGCATAAACTTGGATTACCATGATATTGAATGGTTTGCCTTGGAAACAAACAGAAATCATTCTGTCATTTTTGAGATTGCATCCAAGTACTGTGTTTCAGACTCTTTTGTTGACTATGATGGCTACTCCATTTCTTCTGAGGGATTCCTGCCCACAGTAGTAGATATAATGATCATCTGAGTTAAATTCACCCACTCCCGTCCATCTTAGTTCCCTGATTCCTAGAATGTCAATGTTCAATCTTGCCATATTGTTTGACCACTTCCAATTTGCCTTGATTCATGGACCTGACATTCCAGGTTCCTATGCAATATTGCTTTTTACAGCATCAGACCTTGCTTCTATCACCAGTCCCATCCACAACTGGGTGTTGCTTTTGCTTTAACTCCATCCCTTCATTCTTTCTGGAGTTATTTCTCCACTGATTTCCAGTAGCATATTGGGCACCTACCGACCTGGAGAGTTCATCTTTCACTGTCCTATCTTTCTGCCTTTTCCTACTGTTCATGGGGTTCTCAAGGCAAGAATACTGAAGTGGTTTGCCATTCCCTTCTCCAGTGGACCACATTCTGTCAGACCTCTCCACCATGACTCCACCGTCTTGGGTGGCCCACATGGCATGGCTTAGTTTCATTGAGTTAAACAAGGCTGTGGTCCGTGTGATCAGATTGGCTAGTTGTCTGTGATTGTGATTTCGTCTGTCAGCCCTCTGATGCCCTCTCTCAGTGCCTACCATCTTACTTGGGTTTCTCTTACCTTGGACGTGGGGTATCTCTTCATGGCTTCTCCAGCAAAGCAGTATATATATATATATATATGTATATATATATATATATATATATATATATATACTTCATATATACACATACATACATTACTTACAATGAAGTATTTTATATATTTTATGAAAGGGGATTTTAATAGCTACAGTATGTTAATATGAGTACTTACTGGATGTATATCAATATTCTAGCTCATATAATTATGATAATCAGAACTTCCACAATAATTGGTAGAAAGCAATTATAGCCTTAACACCCCCCAAAACTTTGGCCACCTGATGCAAAGAGCAGACTCATTCAAAAAGACCCTGATGCTGGGAAAAACTGAAGGCAGGAGGAGAAGGGGATGACAGAAGATGAGATGGTTTGATGGCATCACTGACTCATTGGACATGAGTTCAAGCAAGCTCTGGGAGCTAGTAAAGGACAGGAAAGCCTGGCCTGTTGCAGTCCATGGAGTCACCAAGAGTCAGACACAACTGAGCAACTGAACAACAATATCCCAAAACAACTTACAATAGAATAAACAAAAAAGTTACTTATTTTAAAAGACTGTTCAAAGAAACATTGAAAAAAAGTATTAAAGTATGACTCAGTAACCAAGAAAAAAAGAGGACACAATATTGGAAATTAAAAAGGAAAAATAAGCATATGTAGAGAAGATTGAAATAATATTATAAGAAAATACTTTATGCTCAAGAAACTTTAAATTTGAGCAGAAATAATTTCCTAGTTAAGTTGAATTATCAAAACTTTTTTCAAGTAGAAGGAGAAAATCTAAGTAGACCAATACCATAGAATAAATTGGAAGATTCTACGAAAGATCTGTACACACCACAACCATAACCCCTGCCCCCTCCAAGGACCAGACCATGAGGTTTTATAAGTGAGTTTTAACAAATCCTTAAAGGACAGATAGATCATATACAAACTATTACAGGGTATAGAAAAATAAAGTTTTTAAAAGTATTTTGTAAAGCTAACATAATCCTGACACCAAAAATTAATAAGTATAAAACAGGAAAAGATAACAACAGAGCAATCTTACTGATTAATAAAGTACAAACACCCTAAATAAAATATGAGGAACTTGTTCCAGAACTTCATTAAAAGGAAAAAATAGGATGACCAACTAAGATTTATTCCAGGAATGGATAACTGATTTAACATTTAAAAATCTCTTGATATAATCACATGAATAAATTAATGAGGAAAATATGATTATTTCAATAGAAGCTACAAATTATTTTATAAAATTCAAAGCCAAATAAAATCTCTCATAAAACAGAACTAGAATAGCAGATAAATATTCTTTTTCAAGGAACATTCTCCAAGACAGAACTTATGTTAGCCACAAAACAAGTCAATGAATTTGAAAGACTGAAATCCTAAAAAGTATCTTCTCTGATATATACCATAGAATGACACAGAAATCAGTAACAGAATGAAAACTGGAAATTTCACAAATATTTTTAAATTAAAGCATACAGTTTAAAATAACCAATGGATGGAAAAAATATTACAAGGCAAATATATATCTTGGGATGGATGAGAATACCATGTGATGGATGGAAATAAAAATACAACATACCAAAACTTATGGGATACAGGAAACACTAAAGTCCAGAGGAAATTTAGAGCTGAAAATGACTACATTAAAAAAGAAGAAATCTCAGTTGATAACTTTACATCTTAAAGAACTATAAGGAGAAGAGCAAACTAAACACAAACTAGAAGATGGAAGGAAATTCTATTCTAAAGAATTGAGCAGAGATAAATGAAATAATGTATAGAAAAAGAGAACCAACAAAATGAAAATTCGATTCCTTGAAAAGATCAACAAAACTGACAAACCTTGAGCTAGACTGACCAAAAAATGTAGTAGTAGCAAATAACTTAAGTCAGAATTCAAAGTGGGGACATTACTACCAACCTTATGGAAGTAAAAAGGATTATAAGAGAATACTATGAACAACTGCATAGCAAAAAAAAAAAAAAAAGAGAGAGAGAGAGACATAACCTGGATGAAATGGACACACTGTTAGAAACACATATTGTCAAAACTGACTCAAAAATAATAGAAAATTTCAACAGATCTATAACACATAAAAAGACTGAGCCAACAACAGCAAAAACAATATAATCAAAAAATATAAAACTACATGGCAAACAAGCCAGAAAACTTTATTTGCAATTTATATAGTGAAGAATTAAAAGTTTTAATACATAAAAAGCTCTCACAAATCAAAAAGAATAAGGATAAGACTAGAATATTTACTCCTAAAATCCAAGGTTATTAAACATGTAAAAAAGAATATAAATTAAAACAAAATACTATGTTTCACTTATCAGATAGGCAAAAATTAAAAAATATATACAGAACTGGACTCTATAGCATTCTCATAAATTACTGGTGCAGCTAGAGACTGGTCCAACTTTTCTGGAAGACATTTTTAAATATAGTACCTTCAAAGAACCAGAAAGAGCACATTTCCTTACCCAGGCAAATTTATCTCAAGGGAAAAATATAAGAAGCTTGTGAAATGTTTGTACAATCACAGTCAATGCAGCACTGTTAAAAGCAAAAAATGCATAAAATAAATTACATATATATTTAAAAATAGCTACTTTTTATGAAGCTTATATGAACTATATATATATATATCTCATTTTTTTCACAAGAATTCTGAGAAGTATTATATTATTTCCATTTTTATCCACAGATTAGAAAATTGAAGTTCAGAAAATAAAGAGATTTGCTCAAACTCAACAATCTGTTCAGTAAAAGATACAGAGTTGGAACAAACTTGGTCTAATGCCAAAAGCCAATGTCCTTTGGATTACGTTTCTTTACATAGAAGAACATTTAAACCATAGTTTTAAATCACAATGTAGTTTATAGAACAATTACATGGTTTGATTCCATTTTGTAAAATACATACCTATAGATATGGTGGCTCAGACAGTAAAGCATCTGCCCACAATGTGGAAGACTAGGGTTTGATACCTGGGTCAGGAAGATCCCCTGGAGAAGGAAACGGCAACCCACTCCAGTACTCTTGCCTAGAAAATCCCATGGATGGAGGAGCCTGGTGGGCTACAGTCCATGGGTCGCAAAGAGTCAGACATGACTGAGTGACTTCACTTACTTACTTACTTATAGATATTAAACATATAGATTTGCATGGGAAAAATTCTCGAAGGATATACATCAAAATGTTAATAAAGGTTATCCCTGAGTGTTTGGGGAGCTTTTTTAATTTATGCTTGTTTTACTTACTTTTCTACAATAATTATATTTAATTTATAAATGGAAAAACAAACCTACAAAACCAATATCCCTGTAAAGTTGCAAGCCATCACCCATCAAGGCACATCTTTAATATATTTATGTTCAACAAATACATCTTAAGCACCTACTTTGTGTTAGGTGTGTGTGTGGGTGTTAGTTACTCAGTCATGCCCAATTCTTTGTGACCCTATAGACTGTGGCCCACCAGGCTTCTCTGTCCATGAGATTCTCCAGGCAAAAATACTGGAGTGGGTTGCCATTTCCTTCTCCAGGGGATCTTCCCGACCCAGGGATCTAACCCATGTCTCTTATATCTCCTGCATTGGCAGGTGGGTTCTTTACCGCTAGCACCACCTGGGAAGCCCATGTGCTAGGTACTGTTAGGTAAATGATTTTATTTCAGTGTGTCTAAATTCTCCTGCTCATAGGTATGGCACCAAAGGTGCCCACTCTCCCTCTCACTCCTTAATTACTACTATTTGCGTTTGGATTTTAAGTTTTATCTCTAATTACTGAATGCAATTAAACCCATATTAAAAGAATATCTGGCATTATATTACCAATCCTCGGCCTGCCTCAGTGATTTAGGCTCTGGAAAGCCAAACTCTCAAGTCACCACCTCTGTACTGATCAGCCCCTGAGAATAGAGAGCAAGCTGGCCTGAAGTGGATTCTTAAGGTCTATTTCAAAAAGGGAGGGCAACTGTCAAAATGTGGACTCCACTGGCCACCATCAAGTGCAAATTCCCTACCTGTTAAATATTCCTTCTCCTATCTCTCCCTAGCCTTTCTTACTCCTTTTCTTTCTGGAACTCTGGCTCCTAACCCTAACACTCCTTTCTGCTGTAAGACCATTGGATGGTGTGATTTTAGAACCCATTCTCTTCCTGGTACCACCGAAAACAGTACTGTTTGTAAAGGCAGTGTTTTTTAAGATTTTTTTTTTTAAGAAAAAAAAAAAAACTGAGTTTGGTTTTCAATTAGAGTTTATAAAGAAAAATAACATTTAGCAGGACCATTTACAATGACAGTACCCAGCAGTAATATCATACTCTGCACTACAACTGTGGTTATATAAGTAGCCAATGAATCATGGTTCTGTTTGATGGCAGCAGTAACTTCTGTTCAGGTATGCCGCCCTCGTGTGGTTGGACGCGTGTTCTGTTGATTCCAGAGATACCTGTAGGATCCTATTTCACACACAACACTCTGGGCCTCTGCAAGAAAAAAACAAGGAGGGGAGCGCTCTAAGGCACCATTTCACAGAGCCTTGAGGCCTGCTCACTGGGAGGTTGGCGACACCAGCCTGTAGTCATCCCCTCTTCTTGGGAGAAGGTGAGCTGAGCTCGCATCTTGAGCTGGCATCCACGCTGAGCGCCCAGAGGCAGCTGGTCCCCAGGCAGCCGCAGGAAGTCCCGCTCACTGCCCGACACTCACTAGCATTCGCCAGCATGCCTGGAAGAACCAGCGCGGAGGCCCGGAATAAAGCCCATGGGCATTGTTATCACTCGCCAACGCTCTGATGGTTGCCTAGACGACCCAGGTCCGGCCCCACCCACAGAGTCTGGCAATCTAGACCAGTCGGGTACCAGGCAGAAAATGGAAGAGCCTCCAGAAGAGGCTCCCACCGAATCCTCGGAAATCCAGAGACCAGCCAAGCCCCCAGATGACAGCCAGACAGATGGCCAGGAAGACAGTGGGCAGAACCAGTATGAAGTGGAGGCAGATGACCCGACTGACGACAGAGCAGCTGACCAGACTGCCCAAATGGTGTCTGGCCTGGCTGAACCCAACATAGTTAATCGAGCTGACCACAAAGTAGATGAACACATGGGAGAAAGAACATCTGATCAGGCTGACCTCAGAGCATCTGACCATGCTAATTTTGCCAGTGGTAGAACATCCGGTCAGGCTAATCAGAGGATGTCAGAAGAGATGGACAGCAAGGCATCTAGCCAAGCTGATGGTGTCAGGTCTGAACAGACTGACAACCAGATGTCTGCTCTGCCTGAACAAGGTCCTTATGAGCACACTGAACGGAGAACGTCCAGCCTAGCTGAGAGAATAGCTTCTGAACAGTTTGACCAAAAGCCATCTGTGACATCTTTACAAAGAGCCCATGGGCAGAGTGATCACAGAATGCCCCGACCAGCCGACCAAAGAACTGCTCAACAGATCGAAAGTAGATTGTCCGGCCTGATTGAGAAAAAAACTTATGAACGAATTGATCAGAGACCTTCTGACCAAGCGGACCACAGAAGAGCTGCAAAGGTTCACCTCAAAGTGCATGACCAGGCTACTAAGCCAGCTGAACACCCTGAGACTGATGCTGACAAGGCTGGTGGCAAATCTGACCAGACTGATGGCTTACTGGACGAAGAGGATGATTACACAGAAGACAACCTCTTTGACTACAGAGAACAGTCTAATGACGAATTATTCAGACAGCTTGGCTATAGCAAGGAGGAAGAAGAGGATGACTTCAAAGTGCAACCCTGCAAATTTGAGCCTAGCCAGACAGATGCCAGCGTATCTAAGACTTCCATTGAAAGTGACACTGAAAGTGAAGCTGACCTGCGAGTCTTCATGCCATTTGATAACAGTACTTTCCAAACAAAAGAACAGGCCTACTCTGAAAAGTTTCCCTCCATTTCATCTAAACTGGACTATATCATCAGTCGAGAAAAACCTCAGCCCATGGAAGTCGAGCCTGTAGGTTAAAAGGATATTTGATACCCACCTGGGAGGCTGGGCTTCCCTGGCGGCTCAGAGGTTAAAGCGTCTGCCTGCAATGCAGGAGATGTGGGTTCAATTCCTGGGTCGGGAAGATCCCCTGGAGAAGGAAATGGCAACCCACTCCAGTATTCTTGCCTGGAGAACCCCATGGATGGAGGAGCCTGGTGGGCTACAGTCCATGGGGTCGCCAAGAGTAGGACACGACTGAGCGACTTCACTTTCACTTTCACTTTGGGAGGTTGG
Organism: Ovis canadensis; assembly: GCF_042477335.2. Lineage (NCBI taxonomy): Eukaryota > Metazoa > Chordata > Mammalia > Artiodactyla > Bovidae > Ovis > Ovis canadensis. The sequence continues at coordinate 187,215,930 of NC_091245.1, forward strand.
AGATCAAGCCAGGGTTCTGGGAGAGGATTCAGGAAGGCAGTAGTAGGGTGGGAGATAACGAGATGGGTTGCCTTCTCAGCTACCCTAAGTAGACCATTCAGGCAGGATCAATGAACCAGGATGCAGGAATCCTGGGTTTCAAGTCCTGGTTCTGCTGCTAACCCTGGGAAACTAACTCATTTCCCTCTCTGAGCTTCTGCCAAAGGAAAGGAATTTGGAGTCCGTTGGGTGTCTCTGTGAAGGGAAAAGTAGACTGGCAATGTCTAAGGCCTCTCTCAAGACCTGAGGTACATTACATTGCCGGGAGGATCAGCCAGGTCTCTCATAAGGTCTTTAGTTTCTAGAGTTCAGATCCCGTCAATACCGAATTCCACTGATAACATCAACAGTAGCAACAAAACTTCCAGGGAATTTTCTATTCATTAAAGACTTTCTTCGGGGATATTTCCATTTTAGGACGATTTTTCATCATACCAGGAAAGAAGGGTTTCTGACGCATACAGTCAACCTTTTAAGAGGCGATTCCCTCCTATAGTATATGAAGATCCTTATCAAGTTTCACTTCGATACATGGAGAAACACCACATTCTGCAAATATTCCAGGTAAACCTCTCAATCTCTTTTTAAAAATGTGAGTTTTAAAGTAATTATAATATAAAAGACAAACACTGACCTGGCTCTTAAAAGGTACAAGAAAAGGTGTTTGCTATAAAAAGGATATAATCTTAGTGTCAGTCAGTAAATGCATTAAGAGTATTAATCTAAGATAGTAAATGATAAACACCAAATGAATGATTCTTACCATAATATGAAGCCCTTTAGAGGAATTAGAGATTTGATAGGTTTGTTGCTAGGGGAATAAAATTGGTCAAGGGTTAAAGTTTGAGCTGGACTGAGGAAGGAGGGACAAAATATTGGCAATTAAAAAGGCGAGAAAAAGAGTTCCCAGGCAGGAATAGAATACTTTCAAAAGATGACCAACTTGTGGCCATCTAAGAAACCACATATTTTTTTTAATGTGGAGCATTTTTAAATTCTTTATTGAATTTGTTACAATATTACTTCTTATTATTTATTTTTTGGTTTTTTTGGCCACAAGGCATGTGGGATCTTAGCTCCCTCACCAGGGATCCAACCCATACCCCTCTGCATTGGAAGGCGAAGTCTTAACCACTGGACCACCAGGAAAGTCTCAAGAAACCACATAAAAATGAAGTAATTAGAAGTTGCTTCTACAACTGACCAAGAAATAATCTCAAAAATATACAAGCTGCTCATGCAGCTCAATACCAGAAAAATAAATGACCCAATAAAAAAATGGGCCAAAGAACTAAACAGACATTTCTCCAAAGAAGACATACAGATGGCTAACAAACACATGAAAAGATGCTCAACATCACTCATTATCAGAGAAATACAAATCAAAACCACAATGAGGTACCATCTCACGCCAGTCAGAATGGCTGCTGTCAAAAAGTCTACAAAAAATAAATGCTGGAGAGGGTGTGGAGAAAAGGGAACTCTCTTACACTTTTGGTGGGAATGCAAACTAATACAGCCACTATGGAGAACAGTGTGGAAATTCCTTAAAAAACTGGAAATAGAACTGCCATATGACCCAGAAATCCCACTGCTGGGCATACACACTGAGGAAACCAGAATTGAAAGACATACATGTACCCCAATGTTCATCGCAGCACTGTTTACAATAGCTGCTGCTGCTGCTAAGTCGCTTCAGTCATGTCCAACTCTGCGTGACCCCATAGACAGCAACCCACCAGGCTCCCCTGTCCCTGGGATTCTCCAGGCAAAAACACTGAAGTGGGTTGCCATTTCCATCTCCAGTGCATGAAAGTGAAAAGTGAAAGTGAAGTCGCTCCATCGTGTCCAACTCTTAGCGACCCCACGGACTGCAGCCCACCAGACTCCTCCATCCATGGGATTTTCCAGGCAAGAGTACTGGAGTGGGGTGCCATTGCCTTCTCCTTTACAACAGCTAGGACATGGAAACAACCTAGATGTCCATTGGCAGACGAATGGATAAGAAAGCTATGGTACATATACACAATGGAATATTACTCAGCCATTAAAAAGAATGCATTTGAATCAGTTCTAATGAGGTGGATCAAACTGGAGCCTATTATACAGAGTGAAGTAAATCAGAAAGAAAAACACCAATATAGTATATTAACACGTATATATGGAATTTAGAAAGATGGTAACAACGACACTATATACAAGACAGCAAAAGAGACACAGATATAAAGAACAGACTTTTGGACTCTGGGAGAAGGTGAGGGTGGGATGATTTGAGAGAATAGCATTGAAACATGTATATCACCATATGTGAAATAGATGACCAAGTTCCTGTATTTGAACTGTTTCATCTGTATGAAACAGGGCACTCAAAAGCCAGTGCACTGGGACAACCCAGAGGGATGGGATGGGGAGGGAGGTGGGAGGGGGGTTCAGGTCCGGGGGACACATGTACACCCGTGGCTGATTCATGTCAATGTATGGCAGAAACCACCACACTACTGTAAAGTAATTAGCCTCCAATTAAAATAAATTAATTAATTTTTAAAAATTAAATGAAGCTATAGTTCTCCTTTTACCTATCTGTTGATGCCTAATGACAACTATCTGAATGAAGATCTAGAATTACTTAGAGTCAATAAATAATCCACTGATACACTATTATGATTAAAATTATATCAACTGTCAGAAAAATCACTTTTAATTCTTGAAATTACAAATCTTACTGACCTCAGGATATGGAGCTGGAACCTTCCTTAAAGTATGACATTCCTTGACCAATATAGAATTATATATTATCACATTTAAAAGTTTTGTTGTTTTGTGGATTGCTTTTGTTTCTGTTTTCCTTGCATGTGTATTTTAATGTTAATATTATTACCCAGCAAGGCATATACACATATATAATAACATACATACGTGAAGTAACTTTTCATCGTATGATTACAAAGTTGTAAGAATGCATGCTTAGTCGTTCAGTCATGTCCGATTCTTTGCGACCCCATTGACTGTAGCCTACCAGGCTGCTCTGTCTGTGGGATTCTCCAAGCAAGAATACTGGAGTGAGTTGCCATGCCCTCCTCCAGGGGATCTTCCCAACCCAGGAATTGAACCCAGGTCTCTCACACTGCAAGTGGATTCTTTACCATTTGAGCCACCAGGGAAGCCCAGGTTAGAATGGCCCACCTCAAATGAAAACATTTAAGCTGGAAGAATTTAAGTTTAAAGAAGTAGGATGTAGAGGAAAGTGCACAAATTGTATAATCTATTAGCCTGAGTCTCCAAGCTAAATTTGCTCCTTCTCATCTTTGTAATTTGGAGGAGATTACCTAATTTCTGTGAATCTCAGTGTCCTCATATAACAAGGATAAGTGATATTTCCTTTATTAACATTGTTCTATGCCCCATCTTTCTTTAAAATGTCCTTTTGTGGGAGAATGCTAACTTCTGGGCTTTCTGGCTTTAACAAAGAACTACTAATTGTTAAACCGAAGGACAGAAGCCCTAGAAAGTAGAATTTTAATCATTCTGAAAGCAATTTTCTTCATCTGTCAAGAAAAAAACAGTGCTTATGCATTGAACACTGTTATAAAAAAACTAGTTAGAAATGTGTTCAGTAGAAATATATGTGAAATGATTAATGAGTATGCATGCATTAAACAGATCAGAATACTTTATACTAGAAATCTGCCCTATTGTTATTCCCTGCAAATGAGAATTCTGTTTACTTTATTAATAATTTTTGTTATTTAACAGCAACAAAACGTATGAAAGTGAGTCTCTGAAATCTTTGATATGCTTTCTCATTTATTATTACAAACACAGAACATCATTTTAACCTTTTAGAATCAAATGCCTTAGGAAGTTTCTATGTAAAAATCATAGTGTTTTAAAATTTTTACTTGAAAAAGTTTCACTGTTCTTTGAAGTAAATTATTTATTGATTCCTCAGTCTAGCAAAATCACAATTCTCAAAATAAAAACTTCCTCCAAACCTTCTCACTACCTCTTTGATCTTAGAAACTAGAAAAATACCCACTGCTATTTATTACTAAATCTTTATTCATCCACAATTTACCTTAATTTACCTAAACTTATCAGTAGTAAGGAAGTATAATCTGACCACATAGTTCAGTTCAGTTCAGTCACTCAGTCGTGTTCAACTCTTTGCGACCCCATGAATCGCAGCACGCCAGGCCTCCCTGTCCATCACCAACTCCCGGAGTTCACTCAGACTCACGTCCATCGAGTCAGTGATGCCATCCAGCCATCTCATCCTCTGTCGTCCCCTACTCTTCCTACCCCCAATCCCTCCCAGCATCAGAGTCTTTTCCAATGAGTCAACTCTTCGCATGAGGTGTCCCAAGTACTGGAGCTTCAGCTTTAACATCATTCCTTCCAAAGAAATCCCAGGGTTGATCTCCTTCAGAATGGACTGGTTGGATCTCCTTGCAGTCCAAGGGACTCTCAAGAGTCTTCTCCAACACCACAGTTCAAACGCATCAATTCTTTGGCATTCAGCCTTCTTCACAGTCCAACTCTCACATCTATACATTACCACTGGAAAAACCATAGCCTTGACTAGATGGACCTTAGTCGGCAAAGTAACGGCTCTGCTTTTGAATATGCTATCTAGGTTGGTCATAACTTTTCTTCCAAGGACTAAGCGTCTTTTAATTTCATGGCTGCAGTCACCATCTGCAGTGATTTTGGAGCCCCCCAAAATAAAGTCTGACATTGTTTCCACTGTTTCCCCATCTATTTCCCATGAAGTGATGGGACCAGATGCCATGATCTTCGTTTTCTGAATGTTGAGCTTTAAGCCAACTTTTTCACTCTCCTCTTTCACTTTCATCAAGAGGCTTTTTAGCTCCTCTTCACTTTCTGCCATAAGGCTGGTGTCATCTGCATATCTGAGGATATTGATATTTCTCCCCATGAACAGTATGAAAAGGCAAAATGATAGGATACCAAAAGAGGAACTCCCCAGGTCATTAGGTGCCCAATATGCTACTGGAGATCAGTGGAGAAATAACTCCAGAAAGAAACAATACCCAGTTGTGGATATGACTGGTGATAGAAGCAAGATCCGGGGCTGTAAAGAGCAATATTGCATAGGAACCTGGAATGTCAGGTCCATAACTCAAGGCAAATTGGAAGTGGTCAAACGAGATGGCAAGGGTGAACATCGACATTCTAGGAATCAGCGAACTAAAATGGACTGGAATGAGTGAATTTAACTCAGATGACCGTTACATCTACTACTGTGGGCAGGAATCCCTCAGAAGAAATGGAGTAGCCATCATGATCAGCAAAAGAGTCTGAAATGCAGTACTTGGATGCAATCTCAAAAATGACAGAATGATCTCTGTTCGTCTCCAAGGCAAACCATTCAATATTACAATTATCCAAGTCTATGCCCCAACCAGTAATGCTGAAGAAACTGAAGTTGAACAGTTTTATGAAGACCTACAAGATCTTTTAGAACTAACACCCAAAAAAGATGTCTTTTTCATTATAGGAGACTGGAATGCAAAAGTAGGAAGTCAAGAAATACCTGGAGTAACAGGCAAATTTGGCCTTGGAATGCGGAATGAAGCAGGGCAAAGACTAATGGAGTTTTGTCAAGAAAATGCACTGGTCATAGCAAACACCCTCTTCCAACATCATAAGAGAAGACTCTACACATGGACATCACCAGATGGTCAACACCAAAATCAGACTGATTATATTCTTTGCAGCCAAAGATGGAGAAGCTCTATACAGTCAACAAAAACAAGACCAGGAGCTGACTGTGGCTTGGATCATGAACTCCTTATTACCAAATTCAGACTTAATTGAAGAAAGTAGGGAAAACCGCTAGGCCATTCAGGTATGACTTAAATCAAATCCCTTATGATTATACAGTGGAAGTGAGGAATAGATTTCAGGGTCTAGATCTGATAGATAGAGTGCCTGATGAACTATGGAATGAGGTTCGTGACATTGTACAGGAGACAGGGATCAAGACCATCCCCATGGAAAAGAAATGCAAAAAAGCAAAATGGCTGTCTGGGGAGGCCTTACAAATAGCTGTGAAAAGAAGAGAGGCGAAAAGCAAAGGAGAAAAGGAAAGATATAAGCATCTGAATGCAGAGTTCCAAAGAATAGCAAGAAGAGATAAGAAAGCCTTCTTCAGCTATCAATGCAAAGAAATAGAGGAAAACAATAGAATGGGAAAGACTAGAGATCTCTTCAAGAAAATTAGAGATACCAAGGGAACATTTCATGCAAAGATGGGCTCAATAAAGGACAGAAATGGTATGGACCTAACAGAAGCAGAAGATATTAAGAAGAGGTGGCAAGAATACATGGAAGAACTGTACAAAAAAGATCTTCACGACCCAGATAATCATGATGATGTGATCACTAATCTAGAGCCAGACATCTTGGAATGTGAAGTCAAGTGGGCCTTAGAAAGCATCACTATGAACAAAGCTAGTGGAGGTGATGGAATTCCAGTTGAGCTGTTTCAAATCTGACCACATAAGTTTAGTTCAAAATCATAATGTAATATCTTTCTCTCTCTCAGCAGATCACTGAAAACTTAGTCTATGAAAAGCCAGAGGATCCCCTGAATTTTATGCTGTGCCAGGTATGGAATGGGAGAAAAAAACAACCTTGTTATTCTTTTTGTTATAAAATATAGCACACAAACAAGCGTACAAGACATGTGCAACTCAGTCAATGATCATGAAGTAAGCATATCTGTAATCACCATTCAGGTTTGAAAAAAAAGACAAAAAACTAAACATTGTCAGCATCTGAGAAATCCCCTTCGGTTTCCTCAAGGTTATCACTTCCTACAAAGGGACTATTATTCTGACGTTTATGGTAATGACATTCTCACTTTTCTTTTTAATTTTGCCATGAAACATGAATCATAAAACACTTTTGTTTAGACTTGTCAGATTTTTGAATTTTTTATTTTATTTTATTTAGTGGTTAAGAACATGACTTCTAAAACCAAACTGCTTTATTTTTTAGACTTAAAAATATTTTTAGTTTTAAATTTTTATGCAATTTTTAAAGCTTACTTTCCATTTACAGTTACTACAAAATATTGTCTATATTCCCCATGTTGTACAATACATGCTTGAGCCTGTCTTACACCCAGTCATTTGCCCCCTGCCCCTACATTGGTAACCACTAGTTTGTTCCTTGTATCTGTGTAGACTTGTCAACCTTTTAAACTTTTATAAAGGGAACCATGTAGTAGAGATTCATTTGTTCATTCTTTTACTCAAAACTATGTCTGTGAAATTAATCCATGCTATTGTGTGTGGCTGTAGTTCATTTATTTTCATTGCTATATAGCACTCATCACTTGAAATGCCACAAGTTATTCATTCTGTGATAGATATGGACCTTCAGGATAACCTATTACAAAACTTTTTCCTAGGAACTTTCATGCGCATGTCTCTTGGTACACATAAATACACATTTCCCTTGGATACATACCCACAAGAGAGAATGCTGGATTCTAAAGTATATGTAGCTCAGCTCTAGTAGATTACATCAAATGATCTTCCAAGGAAATTTCACCAATTTACACTCCCACTAGCAGTGTGTATTAGAGTTTTATTTGTCTTACATCCTTACCACTTACACCCAACAACATTACCAATCTTTTCAGCATTAGCCTTTTTAATGGATGAACAGTAGCAAATCATTTCAGGTTCAACTTATTTCTCCTGAGTACTAAAGCAGTTGCAGTCTTTTTCATTTGTTTATTGGACATTTGGAAATATTTCTTTTCTATTGTCTTTTTAAATCATTTGTAACAGTTTTCTATATATTCTGGTTATGAACTCTTTGTTGATGTGTTTGTTACATGTATCTTCTTCGACTCTTTGCCTTTGTATTTTATCTCTTAAAGATATCTTTTGATGAACAGGAATTTTTAATTTTTATATATTCAAATTTATCTTATTACTTCTGGTGTCTTATATTAAAAGTGTCTCCTTAACCCAAGCTCCTTACCTTAGTCCCTGTATTATCTTGTAGAAGATAATACAAACCTATCCTTTTTATAGGTTTTGTTTTGTTTTGCTTTTTACATTTATATCGAATCGGTTTGGAATTGATTTTGTGTAGGATGTGAGGTGAGGTCAAGCCTTATTTTCTTTCGAGCAGACATCCAATTGACCAAGCACCTTATAGGAAAAGACAGTACTTTCCACACTGTTTTTTTTATTTGACTCCTGTAGTATATTTGTTGACCCTTGCTCCACGACAAGAATCTCTTAGTTAGAATGCCCCATAGTAAGTCTTAATATCTACCAGAACAGGTCCTCACATCTTACTCTTCTTTTAAAGTATCTTGGTTGTTCTTAGGTGTGTGCATTTCCTTTTCAGCATTTAGAATTGTCAAGTTACACACACACACACACACACACACTAGCACACACTGAGGGGATTTTGTGGGGAGATTGCTTTGGCTCTGTTGATCAATTTGGGGAGAAGTATTGAATACCAGCTTGAAACAATAAGCTTTATATCCTCTCCATTTATCTAGGTCTTTAATTTCTTCCAGTATCATTATTATTTGCATAAAGATATTACATATCTTTTGATGGATTTATTCATAGGTATTTTATAATTTTAATGCTATTATAAATAGAAACCTTTAAAACTTCAGGTTCTAATTTCTGACATATAGATGTGTAACTAATTTTTCTTGATCTTATTTGCAGCAACCTTGTTAAACTCAATATTTCTAATCAAGCACTTGTAGATATTTAGGGTATTCCAGCATATACAATCATATCATATTTAACCTTTCCAATCCCTATCCTTTTCTTTCTGTCTGTCTTATTGCTTGTCTTATAACCCCCTCAGATCTGCCTTCATCTCTTCTTTACCCTGCAAAGAAGATAATCTGCATGGACTAGATCAATAGGCTCTCATTCCTTTTGATTCACAGTGGGTTAAGCCAGTAGAAACCCTGGAGAAAGATGGCAAGGAGGAAAGAGGATGAGATCAGATTTATTCCCCTGTCCTTTTCTCCATGATCTATCTGTCCTGAGTTTTCTGGAAGTCAGTGGTTCTCTTAAAGCATCTTACTTTATACAGCTCTTTTCTCCTGAATTACAGTAATGTTCCCTCCTCTTGGTTTTCAGTCTCAAAGTTCAGTGTTTCCTAGCCTTGGATTATTGCATTATCTCCTGTGACTACCTAATGCCTACTTCTTTAAAAACAGTTACCTTTTTTGAATAAACCTCTTTGAATTTTTCTGTTTTGAAAGTACTGTTTCCTCTTGGAATCCTGACTGATACAGAACACTGATACAGAATTGATGTTGAATAGAAGTAGCTACAGTGGTTTACCTTGCTGGCACTCAATCTTTTAAAAAAAAATTCTTATTTAACAGTTAATTATGGTGTTTATTGTGCTTTATAAATGCTACTAATAATATTAGGGCAGTTCCCTTTATAGTCTGTTTTCTGAGAAGTTTTGCCATGAATTATTAAATTTTTTCAAATTATTTTTCTATATCTATTGAGATGATTGTATGATTTTTCTTCCTTCTGGTAATATGGGAAATCATGTTTTCATTTTTAAAACTTTTCAAGCATACATACAGAAAATTACAGGGATCAAATCTGCACAACTTGACTATCACTACTTCAACAGAGCCAGGAAATCACCATTCAGGTCAAAAGATAGAAAGTTCGCATCTCCTCAGAATCCCACATGGTGACTATTTTCCGATCACTATCCTTTCTTTTCCAGAAAATAACCACTATTCTAACTTCTAGATTAGCTTGACTCTTTGGATTTTATATAAATGTAACCTGATAATCATACTATTTGTGGGCCGGCTTCTTTTGAGCTGACTGTGGAGCTGACTGTGGCTCGGATCATGAACTCCTTATTGCCAAATTCAGACTTAAAGAAAGTAGGGAAAACCACTAGACCATTCAGGTATGACTTAAATCAAATCCTGTATGATTTTACAGTGGAAGTGACAAATAGATTCAAGGGATTAGATCTGATAGAGTGCCAAAAGAACTATGGATGGAGGTTTGTGACGTTGTACAGGAGGCAATGATCAAGACCATCCCCAAGAAAAAGAAATACAAAAAGGCAAAATGGTTGTCTGAGGAGCCCTTACAAATATCTATGAAAAGAAGAGAAGCAAAAGGCAAAGGAGAAAAGAAAATATATACCTATTTGAATGCAGAGTTCCAAAGAATAACAAGGAGAGATGAGAAAGCTTTCTTCAGTGGTCAGTGTAAGGAAATAGAGGAAAACAATAGAATGGGAAAAACTAGAGATCTCTTCAAAAAAAATTAGAGATACCAAGGGAAATTTTCATGCAAAGATGGGCTCAAAAAGAACAGAAATGGTATGGATCTAACAGAAGCAGAAGATATTAAGAAGAGGTGGCAAGAATACACAGAAGAACTGTACAAAAAAAGATCGTCACGACCCAGATAATCATGATGGTGTGATCACTCACCTAGAGTCACACATCCTGGAATGTGAAGTCAAGTGGGCCTTAGGAAACATCACTATGAACAAAGCCAGTGGAGGTAATGGAATTCCAGTTGATCTATTTCAAATCCTGAAAGATGATGCTGTGAAAGAGCTGCACTCAATATGCCAGCAAATTTGGAAAATTTACCAGTGGCCACCGGACTAGAAAAGGTTAGTTTTCATTCCAATCTCAAAGAAAGGCAATGCCAAAGAATGCTCAAACTACTGCACAATTGCACTCATCTCACACGCTAGCAAAGGAATGCTCAAAATTCTCCAAGCCAGGCTTCAACAGTACATGAACCGTGAACTTCCAGATGTTCAAGCTGGATTTAGAAAAGGCAGAGGAACCAGAGATCAAATTGCAAATGTCCACTGGATCATCAAAAAAGTAAAAGAGTTCCAGAAAAACATCTACTTCTGCTTAATTGACTATGCCAAAGCCTTTGACTGTGTGGATCATGACAAACTATGGAAAATTCTGAAGGAGATGGGAATACCAGACCACCTGACCTGCCTCTTGAGAAATCTGTATGCAGCTCAGAAGCAACAGTTAGAACTGGACATGGAACAACAGACTGGTTCCAAATTGGGAAAGGAGTACGTTAAAGCTGTATATTGTCACCCTGCTTGTTTAACTTACATGCAGAGTACATCATGAGAAATGCTGGGCTGGATGAAGCACAAGCTGGAATCAGATTGCTGGGAGAAATATCAATAACCTCAGATATGCAGATGACACCACCCTTATGGCAGAAATTGAAGAAGAACTAAAGAGCCTCTTGATGAAAGGGAAAGAGGAGAGTGAACAAGTTGGCTTAAAGCTCAACATTCAGAAAACTAAGATCATAGCATCCAGTCCCATCACTTCATGGCAAATAGATGGGGAAACAGTGGAAACAGTGACAGACTTTATTTTGGGGGGCTCCCAAATCACTGCAAATGTTGAGTGCAGCCTTGAAATTAAAAGACGCTTACTCCTTGGAAAGAAAGTTATGACCAACCTAGACAGATATTAAAAAGCAGAGACATTACTTTGCCAATAAAGGTCCATCTAGTCAAAGCTATGGCTTTTCCAGTAGGCACATGTGGATGTGGGAGTTTGACTATAAAGAAAGCTGAGCACCAAAGAATTGATGCTTTTGAACTGTGGTGTTGGAGAAGACTCTTGAGAGTCCCTTGGACTGCAAGGAGATCCAACCAGTCAATCCTAAAGGTAATCAGTCCTGAATATTCATTGGAAAGACTGATGCTGAAGCTGAAACTCCAATACTTTGGCCACCTGATGGGAAGAGCAGACTCATTGGAAAAGACCCTGATGCTGGGAAAGATTGAAGATGGGAAGAGAAGGGGACAACAGAAGATGAGATGGTTGGATAACATCACCGACTCAATGGACATGAGTTTGAGTAAAATCCGGTAGTTGGTAATGGACAGGGAGGCCTGGTGTAGTCCATGGTGTCACAAAGAGTCGGACATGACTGAGCGACTGAACTGAACTGATGTTTCTGGGATTCTCTCATCTTGCGCATATTATTCATTCCTTTTCATTTTTGTATTCTGTATTCTGAGTTAGACGTTTGATTGTTGGTTTGGTTTTTTTTTTTTTTTTTTTTGGTCGTTATGAGTAATGCTGTGGTGAACATTCGTGTACTTGTCTCTTGGCGCACATGTGCACAAACTTCTATTGGGTTCAGACCTAGAAGTGTAATTGCTAAGAAATAGGTTATTGACAGAAGTTCAGCTTTAACAGATGGCTGACCAAAAGTTTTCCAAAATACTCAGACAAGTTTACACTACCACTTAAAGTGGTATTGTTGTAGTTTTTTTCATGTTTCGTATGCTCTGGTGCTTTGAACTAAGAAAGTTAGTTATGGGCTTATGGTTTTCAGCATATTTGGAAATTTGGTAGCCACTGTTTCTTCGAACACTTATCTATCCCATCCCTCTCCTCTGGGAGCTCCAATCACATATATATGGGGGCATTTGAAGTTGTCTCACAATTTCCTAATTCTCTGTTAATGCTTTTTACTCTTCTTTCCCCTTTCCACATATCAGTTTTCTATTGCTGTCTTCAAGGGTATTGATCTTTTGTTGTGCAGTGTCTACAGTACACTTTTCATCCCCAATTTAGTTTTTATCTTTTCTGTAGTGTCAGTATCTTAACTTTTTTAACATAGAGAGTATAGTTATAATAATTGCTTTTGCTGCTTGTTTTTATGTCTGGTAATTTTTTTATTGAGATATAGTTGACATATAACATTGTGATAGGTAGGTGTCCTGGAGCCTCAGATGGTTAAAAAAAAAAAAAATCTGCCTGCAATGCAGGAGACCCAGGTTTGATCCCTGGGTCAGAAAGATCCCCTGGAAAAGGGAATGGCAACCCACTCCAGTTTCCTTTCCTGGAAAATCCCATGGACAGAGAAGCCTGGTAGGCTATAGTCATTAGGGTCACAAAGAGTCGGACTAACTCTGAGCGACTAACGCTTTCACACTGTCACTTTCATGCCTGGTAATTTTTTATTGGTGCAATATATTATAAATGTTACCTTAGTAGGTACTGGATTTTCTTTTCTTTTCTTTTCTTTTCTTTTTGGCATTCATGTAAATATTCTTGGACTTTGTTTGGGGACCCAGCTGATTTAGTTGGAAACAATCTGATCCTTTCCAGCTTTGCTTTCAAGATATTTTCTTGAGAGAGGCAGAACAGTGTTCATCTTGGACTAAGTACTCCTTACTCCTGAGGCAAGACCCTTGTGAGTACTCTACCCAGTGCCCCATGAATCACGCTAGGTTTTCCAGTTTGGTGATACTAGGCAATATCCTTGGCTTGGTTCTTTCCATGGCCTCAGGGGGTTTCCTCACACACATGTACTGATCCACACACAGGGCATTATTTCAAGGGGAACTTCTGCAGATTCCACAGTTCTTTCTGCACAGTTCTCTCCTCTCTGGCACTCTGTCCTGTGAACTATGGCTACCATGCTTTCCTCAGGATCTCAGCTCCATCTGCTCAACTTAGGGGTCTGCCAAGGTCTTCTTGGGTTCACTTTCCTGGCCATGAGGCCAGGAAGCTTTCTGAAAACAGTAGATAAAGCACTCATAAGGCTCACTTCATTTCTTTCCTGACTCTCACAAAGCACTGTCCTTTGTTGCCTAATATCTTGAAAACCGTTGTTTCTTATATGTTGTTCATTTTTTTAGTTGTTTTAAACAAGAGGGAAATTTGGTCTTAGAGGAAATAGGAGTTCCAGACCTTTGGGTTTTAATGTTTTTCATCTATTTTGAAATTTTTGGCAGCCAGTATTTTTTCAAATACTGTTTCTATCTCTCCCCCCTTACCCTCTTTCTTCTTCTTCAAGGAACAAAATATGTTCTGGATGTTCTTTTTATGCTGCTTGTCTGTAAATTTTCTTCAACTGTTGAACATTTCAAACATATGCAAAAATAGAAAATAGTATATTTACTCTCCATGTGCTCCTTGCACTGGAAGTCCTAGCCAGAGCAATTTGGCATAAATAACTACTTTAAATTAAAAAAGTAAAAGCCTTCCAAATCAGAAAGGAAGAAGTAAAGATTGTCTTTTTCATTTAAATGAGTTGCATTCTCAGAGGAGCCTGGTGGGCTGCAGTCCATGGGGTCACTAAGAGTCGGACACAACTGAGCAACTTGACTTTCACTTTTCACTCTCATGCATTGGAGAAGGACATGGCAACCCACTCCAGTGTTCTTGCCTGGAGAATCCCTGGGACCGGGGAACCTGGTGGGCTGTCGTCCATGGGGTCGCACAGAGTCGGACACGACTGAAGCGACTCAGCAGCAGCAGCAGCAGCAGCAGGTTTTCTGTAACTAGGATAATTTCGATTGCATCTTGAACATCATAAACATTGTGCTGTGCAGACTGTGCTCTGTCATATTCTTCTGCCAAGTGATGGTGTGCTTGTGTCTGTTTACCTGGCTGTTAACATGGTTAGATTTGAACTGTGCGCACTCTCTCTTGCCTTCTGTGGCCACTTCTTTTTGCTACTGCTAGTTTGAATCTGACCTATGAATGCATGATTCAGAAGGCAGCCTAAGGCGTGTACAGAGTTCATGCACAGACCTTCCCTCTTCGAGGATTCCCCCTCACTCTTCAGCATCTGACATTTGACCAGGCCACTTTCTGTGATTTTTCCCTCCAGAAAAGCAATGGGTTTTCTATCAGAGTTTGAGGTATTCTGGTGCAGCCACAGCTATGTCTGTGGGTCATGACTGTCACTGGGTCAAAATTATGAAAACTGAGGAATTCATTCCATGTTGATCATTTGTTCTACATTTAGACTCCTCTTCAAAACCTACCTGTATTTGCTTAGTGTCCAGAACCTTCATGTAGTTGTTAGACCTTTTGTTTTCTTTCAGTTTGCAGCCTTTTTCTTTTAGAAAAAGGGTTTGTATTTTGTCCACAGTACACAGGTGTTATTTGAAGAATTCATTTTTTAGTGTTTCTTCTTGCATATAGGAAGCAGATCGTCATATATTAAACTATATATTATTAATATATATCTTCACATATTAAACTATATATTATTAATATATAATATATGCTTTTACGGTTTTATCATATAGATTTAAGTGTGTGGTATTTTTACTTTATTTAGTTCAAAATAGTTTCTAATTTTCTTTATGACTTATTCTGCAACATATGGATTTTTGGACAGTAGATTATTTACATAAATACCTAAATATTGGTTTCTTGTTGCCCTTTGGTTATTGATTTCAAAGTTGATTGCACTTTACTCCTAGAGCAAGATTTCAAATCTTTGAAATGTATTTACTTGCTTTATGATGCAGCATATAAGTTAATTGTTGTGAGTGAATTAATTGGGATTGAAAAAATGTTTATTCTTCAGTTATTGAGAAGTGTCTAAATACATCCACTGGATCAGGTTTGTTAAACATGTTATTCAAGTTTTCCAATATTATTGTCAGTTTATGCTGTATATATGTAATTGAGGCTATGTTATTAGGTGCTTATAAATTTATTTTTCTGGTAAATTGAATTTTTTATCATTAAGAAGTATAACATGAACTCTAACTACTCTTTCCAATATTGTTATAGCTACACCAGATTTATTTTACTCAATGTTTAAATGGTATATATTTTCCATCTTTATGACTTTTAAGTTTTCCCTGTCCTTACGTTTTAGACATCTTTCTTATAAATATTAATTGCATATAATTTTTATAATTATTCAAATCTGGCAAGCTTTTAATTAGAGTAGTCCTTTTATATTTGATGTTAAAGATATATTGGGGTTTGAATCTATGCTATTTGTCACGCCTGTGTTGTTTCTTTTCCTCTACTTTTTGTCTTCCTTTATTGTTCCATTTTTCTATTTAGAAGTTACACTCAGTTTGCTTTTTGGTTTTACATTGAGGTGATTTTTTAAAATTAATATGCTTTATTTTTTAGAATAGTTTTAGGTTACAGAAAATTTAAGCAGAATGTACAGTGAATTCCCACTTACTCCCATCTCCTCCCCCCACTTCCTCTATTATTAATATTCTGCATTATTATGGTACATTTGTTACAATTGGTCAGCCAGTTTGATACATTAACTAAAGTTCATGATTTACATAGAGTTTCTTCATGTATGGGCTTCCCTGGTAGCTCAGCTGGTAAAGAATCCACCTGCAATGCAGGAGGCCCTCGTTCGATTCTTGGGTCGGGAAGATCTGCTGGAGAAGGGAACGGCTACCCACTCCAGTATTCTGGCCTGGAGAATTCCATGGACTGTATAGCCCATGGGGTTGCAAACAGTTAGACACAACTCAGTGACTTTCACTCATTGTGTTTTACATTATAGGTTTTGACTAACGTATATGCTATGTATTTACAGTATCATACAGAAAAAGGTCACTACCCTAATAATCTTCTTAATATTATACTTTTAGTGGTTCTCCTTGAGTTATCAAAATCTAAATTATTTGTATCAAGTCAATATAAGGATGTCTATATTTTGATTTTCTATATATTTTAACCCTAAAAGATATGATAGTACCAAGTAGATCAAAACTTCGAGTGGAAAAAAATTTTTTTTTCATTCTCCTCAGGTACAGGACATGATACAAAACAGGAAGAAAAGTGAAATTTACAAAGAATGAATCTCTCCTCAACATTGTTTACAACCAACGGTGTCAACACTATGTTCTGTTGCCCACTCTGAAAAATCATTTTTGAATGGTCATTGTAGTGACTCTGCCTAAATATGTTTTTATTTTTTAAGTAAAAATCTGCTGAGTATCTTTGTAAAATTCATAGAACAGTTACAAATACTTCTGGTTAATCATACAAAACATATACACGTATACTTATCCGTGCATTGATATTTCAATACTCATTCCTCCAAAGCACTGAACAGAAACATGTTCACAAATCCCAAAGAGGATAAAGAAAAGAATATTAGCAATTTATATGCAGTTCCCCAAAGCATACAAATCCATCATATCTCAAAGCTGTTTATAGAATTTTCAATCAGAAAACATGCAGAAAATAATTTGTAACAGTACTTTTAGGAGATAATTGGTGTAAGATCTCTTTCCTTATTTCTTAACACCTCCAAGATATTTTTACTATTTTCCCCTTGACCCTGCCTGTTATAGTCTGACATTAGTGGATGCAATTTAATCTATTCCTTGGAATAGTCTTCTTCTGATTTTTAACCTACAGCAAAACTCAAACATGTTATACTACTCTGTACACACCTGTGGGAGAGGCAAAATGTCACTTCCTTATTACCTTTATCCTCTGAAGAGTGTCTACATTGTGTGGAATGTGCAACCAGTCAAACTGGTATTTAAAAGCTAAAAACCTTAACGAGGTCTACATGGTCTGAGAGTACCCAGCAATCATAACTGAGATGATCATATGATACTACTATTGTCTGAACCTTTCATTTAATTTCTGTTTGAGCATTAAAACAGACTTGATTGTTCATATTGTTTCCCTGGTGACTTGGTGTAATTACATGGTATATTACAATGAATTAAGCTCCTGTTTGAATAGTCATGCACAAATCCCTTTTTTATACCTGAATTTTATGTCTAACAATTATATTTTTTAAATCTATGCTTAGAACTTCAAAGTTTCTTTTGTTTTTCCTTCAGTTGTCCGTAAAATGTGCCTGTGCCTAGACTCAATAAATGTTCTCCAGGCAGATAAGCACTCTTTCTGTTGACTGTTGGCTAGCAAAACTAGGTGAAAGCTGATAAACTTACAGTGAACCTGTGGGAGAACTTTGAGAGACATGACTAAGATATAATTAATCAGCTGGTAGAACAAAATTGACTCAAATATTGAAGGGTCAACAATATTCAGTTCGGTTCAGTCGCTCAACCGTGTCTAAATCTTTGTGACCCCATGAATCACAGCACACTAGGCCTCCCTGTCCATCACCAACTCCCGGAGTTTACCCAAACTCAAGTCCATCGAGTCAGTGATGCCATCCAGCCATCTCATCCTCTGTTGTCCCCTTCTCCTCCTGCCCCCAATCCTACCCAGCATCAGGGTCTTTTCCAATGAGTTAACTCTTCGCATGAGGTGGCCAAAGTATTGGAGTTTCAGCTTCAGCATCAGTCCATCCAATGAACACCCAGGACTGATCTCCTTTGGGATAGACTCGTTGGATCTCCTTACAGTTCAAGGGACTCTCAAGCGTCTTCTCCAACACCACAGTTCAAAAGCATCAATTCTTCAGTGCTCAGCCTTCTTCACAGTCCAATTCTCACATCCATACATTACCACTGGAAAAACCATAGCCTTGACTAGACAGACCTTTGTTGGGAAAGTAATATCTCTGCTTTTTAATATGCTATCTAGGTTGGTCATAACTTTCCTTCCAAGGAGTACACGTCTTTCAATTTCATGGCTGCAATCACCTTCTGCAGTGATTTTGGAGCCCAAAAATATAAAGTCTGACACTGTTTCCACTGTTTCCCCATCTATTTCCCATGAAGTGATGGGACCAGATGCCATGATCTTAGTTTTCTGAATGTTGAGCTTTAAGCCAACTTTTTCACTCTCCTCTTTCACTTTCATCAAGAGGCTTTTTAGTTCCTCTTCACTTTCTGCCATAAGGTGGTGTCATCTCCATATCTGAGGTTATTGATATTATTATTATTAGATCAAAGACTTGGATGTTATCAGTAACATCTGAAATTACTGAATTTAGTCGATTGGTTTTCAGCCCTAACACTTTGCTGTGTTCCATGAAGCAGATCACCTCAAACTACTCCTCCACAGTCACTTCAGCCCTTCTCACTGGCAATCTATATGCATTTCAGAGCTGTCCGTTGACCTTTCACAATGAGGCAGTGAGCCAGAGGGGATGCACTTGGTATGGTCCAGTGCTCCTGACTCAATATGTTGACTGAAAGAAGAAGGGAGAAAATGGAGATCCAGCCTCACACTCAGTGACTCAGGCTCAGAGCCTGAGTCAATCAGCAAAACGTATGTTCAGTTCTTAGTCCCTGCGTGGTAGGAAGTAGTTCCAGACCACGAGTAAACATGAAAGGTGCGACTCTGGGTGGAGCTGGCTGTCCGCTAGAAAAGGAAGAGGAGTCCCTGCCTTTTCAGAGTAAAACTGACAGAGGACATGACACACAGGGGAAAAAGGTGATGGGAATAAAAGTTTCCATGTCAGAGCAAGCAGGGCTCATAAGCATGACCTCCCTTGAAGGAATCAATCCCTTAAGAATGCTTCTAAAAGAGGAGTTATTCCTATAAATATGAGGTGTGAGTGCCTCAAATGCTATTGAATGAGATAATATGGAAAAGCACCTACAAAAGTACCTGGTACTGTAAGTTCTTATTATTTTAGCAATGTTATTATCAATAGTATTGATACTAGATTCTTCCCTGAGCAATCCTGTTGACCCTCACTCACTGTCTTCCTCCATCTCCTCACAGTAATTGAGAATCAAGCTACTAGAACACTTTTCTGGGGCACATCCCTTTCCCTCCTCCATTTAAAGAATAAACATGACATCATTTGTCATTAGGGAAATGTAAACCAAACCACAATGAGGTGTTACCTCACATCCACTGGGATGGCTGTAACCAAAAAGACAGATAATAACAAGTGCTGACAAGGCTGTAGAGAGATTAGAATCGTCATACTGCTAGTGGAAATGTTAAATAGAGCAGCTGTTTTGGGAAACAGTTTGGCAATTCTCCAAAAACTTTAACGTTATCTATGACTCAGCAATTCCACCCTTAGGAATATATCTAAGACAACTGAAAATATATGGCCATTTAAAAACTTGTACAGAATATAAAATGGATACCCAGCAAAGACATATTGTGGAGCACATGGAACTCTGCTCAATGTTATGTGCCAGCCTAGATGGGAGACGGGTTTTGGGGAAAATAGAGATACGTATACGTATGGCTGAATCCTTTTGCTGTTCACCTGAAACCACCTTTAATCAGCTACACCCCAATACGAAATGCTTTTGGTGTTAAAATTTTAAATTAAAAAAAAGAACTTGTCCAAGAATATTCATAGCAGTGTTCATAATAACCCCAAAGTGGAAATAATAAAAATGCCCAGCAAGTGATGAATGGATTTTTTAAATGTGATGTCTGATAGATGAATGGATAAATAAAAATGTAGCTTGTATATACAATGAAATGTTATTCAGCTTTGAAAGGAATGAAATTCTGACACATGCTGCATCATGGATAAACACTGAGGACATTATGCTAAGTGAAATAAGCCAGTCACAACAGGATAAATACTGTGTGATTCTACTTCTATGAGGTATCTAAAATTGTCAAATTCATATAGAAAAAGTAGGATGGTGCTTATTAGGGACAATGGGAGGGGAAATGGGGAATTGTTTTACAGGTAGAGTTTCGGTTCTGCAAAATAGAAAGGGTCTGGAGATCTGTTACACAGCAATGTGAATATATTATACTTAACTCCACTGAACCTTACACTTACAAATGGTTAAGATAGCTCAGGGCTGGTGCACTGGGATGACCCAGAGGGATGGGGTGGGGAGGGAGGTGGCAGGGGGGTTCAGGATGGGGAACACATGTACACCCATGGCAGATTCATGTCAATGTATGGCAAAACCAATACAATATTGTAAAGTAAAAAAAAAAAAAAAAAAGTTAAGATAGTAAATGTCATATGTTTTCTACTACAACTTTTAAAAATTAAAAATGAAAAAAAATTTATATATACATACAATGGAATATTGTTTGGTAATAACAAGGAATGAAGTATTGATATATGACTATGACTTGGATGAAACTTAAAAGCATTCTGTGAAGTGAAAGAAAGCCAGTAACAAAAGGCCACATAGTGTGTGACCCCAATTAGGTGAAATGCCCACATAGGCAAACCCACAGAGATGGAGAGCAGATAAGTAGTTGCCAGGGGTAAGGGAGCAGAAGTGGTGGGGAGTGAATGCAATGAGAAGGTTTCTTTTGTGGGTGTTGAAAATGTTCTAGAATTAGATAGTGGTAATGGTTGCACAATTCTGACTGTCCTAAAACCACTGAATTGTACACCTCAAAAGAGTAAAGTTTGTAGTATATGAATTATATATCCATAAAGCTTTTTTTTTAATTAATGTGAAGATTAATGTTTTAAGTCCATTTATGACACAGGAAAGTGAAGGAGAATAGCTATGAGGCTCAGACACAATAGAAACAGGAAGACTCAGGCTTCTAGAATTATTCTCCTATTTCCCCCACTCTTTATGAATTCCCTTGTCTTACTCTGGTCTCCTGCATGTGTTTCATTTTCTTTTAAATTAGCATTCTGTTCTTTCATGTTTGTGAGTGTGTTTCCAGCTCACTGAGATGTAATTGACATATATTAATAACATTGCATAAGGTTAAGGTGTACAATGTAATGATTTGATATATGTATGTATTGGGAGATACTTTCCATAATAAAGCGTCCTATTATTTCTTTCTCCCTTTTTTTACTGTATGGTTTCATTTATTTTAAATTCTGGATCATGTGAGCTAATCTATAGTGGCAGGAAGAAGATCAATGGTTGTCTGGGGGGAAGGGGACAGGAGCAAGGATTACAAAGGCATTAGGAGGACACTTTCAGGAGTGACCGATTGGTGGTTCACCATCTTGATTGACAGGATGCTTCCATGGGTGTGTACATGTCAGAACTGATCAGACTCAGTTTCACTCACCCTATCTCTTCCATTTACCTTCTTTTGCTGTTATGGCATCAGCTTTTGTGCTAACACTGTGTAAACCACCTATTCTTGTGAATAAAAGGTGAGTATGTAGGTATAAGAATGTCTGCTGATGTTTCTGTGCTCACATGTGTGCGCATAATTTCTGTATAAGGGGGACGTGAAGGTATGGTTGTCAATGGCTATGCACGTGTGCTTGAAATGTCATGCCAGTTATTTGGCTGGAAACATTATAAAGCTAAAACTCAGACAAAGAGAGTTATATCATTTTAGGTGGCAAATAATATGTGTGCCAGCACCTTATTAGGCTCTGAAAAGGCTATTTTATTTCTTGTAGTATTAGGAGAATTTTCAGTAAGTTGACACCAGATAGACAGTGGCTACTGTAGCTTATTCTTATGAACAGATAGGAGTCCAATAGGACAGAGTTGAGTTGTCTGCCTAATTCTGTGTTTTTAACTTTTTTTAAACGCCCAAAGCAGTCCTCCTGAAGCTCCTTTAAAATTACAGTCAATATTTACAAAAAGAAATGTCTATTTTAATACTCAAAGCAAAAGAGAGAGAAACCTAGATTTTTATAATTTCTGGAGACAGAAATCAGATGGGACCCAATAATGGATAAAGCAGGACAGCTGGCCCACCTCAAAACCAATAGAGGCGACTAACTGTAGGAGTTTCTCCAGGCATAGCCTCAGACAGCTCCAGACTCAGAGTGGGCAGGTACAGAGGAGATTAGTATGCTCTGAGTAACAAAGGACTCCTCCTTTCTTGTGACCTTAATGCTTTATTTTAGTTGCCTACCACTGGAGCTATACCTTGTCATCACCAAAACTGCCCCACAATGAAATCATGTATGAAGTCAAACCATGCTTCCAACCATGACACTGAACATGGAGAATTTCATAGAGAAGATTTATGTCAAATTTTTATGAGAAAAACATGGGGATAATTGTCCAACCTCAAAATTGTCCAACCATAAATTGATCAAATTTATCCATGCAATAAAATTCCAGGTGTCCAATTAATGTTGCTGTAATTATTATTTAATTATTTGGATCTACCCCATAACATCGGAGAAGGCAACGGCACCCCACTCCAGTACTCCTGCCTATAAAATCCCATGGACGGAGGAGCCTGATGGGCTGCAGTCCATGGGGTCGCTAAGGGTTGGACACGACTGAGCGACTTCACTTTCACTTTTCACTTCCATGCATTGGAGAAGGAAATGGCAACCCATTCTAGTGTTTTTGCCTGGAGAATCCCAGGGACAGGGGAGCCTGGTGGGCTGCCGTCTATGAGGTCGCACAGAGTTGGACATGATTTAAGTGACTTAGTTTAGCTTACCTCGCAACATATAACAATATACATACAAAACAATATATATGGAAAAACATCTACTTCTGCTTTATTGACTATGTCAAAGCCTTTGACTGTGTGGATCACAACAAACTGTGGAAAATTCATCGAGAGATGGGACTACCAGACCACATGACCTGCCTCCTGAGAAATCTGTATGCAGGTCAAGAAGCAACAGTTAGAACTGGACATGGAACAACAGACTAGTTCCAAATAGGGAAAGGAGTATGTCAAGATTGTATATTGTCACCCTGCTTGTTTAATTTATATGCAGAGTATATCATGAGAAATGCTAGACTGGATGAAGTGCAAGCTGGAATCAAGATTGCCAGGAGAAATATCAATAACCTCAGATATGCAGATGACACCACACTTATGGCAGAAAGCAAAGAGGAACTAAAGATCCTCTTGATGAAAGTGAAAGAGGAGAGTGAAAAAGTTGGCTTAAAGCTCAACATTCAGAAAACTAAGATCATGGCATCTGGTCCCATCCCTTCATGGCAAATGGATGGGAAAGCAATGGAAAGAGTGACAAAATTTATTTTGGGGGGCTCCAAAATCACTGCAGATGATGACTGTAGCCATGAAATTGAAAGATGCTTGCTCCTTGGAAGAAAAGTTATGACCAACCTAGACAGCATATTAAAAAGCAGAAACATTAAAGTTATAACCAATCTGGACAGCATATTAAAAAGCAGAGACATTACTTTGCCAACAAAGGTCTGTCTAGTCAAAACTATGGTTTTTCCAGTGGTCATGTATGGATGTGAGAGCTGGACTATAAAGAAAGCTAAGTGCTGAAGAATTGATGCTTTTGAACTGTGATGTTGGAGAAGACTCTTGAGAGTCCCTTGGACTGCAAGGAGATCCAACAAGTCCAGCCTAAAGCAGATCAGTCCTGGGTGTTCTTTGGAAGGACTGATGTTGAAGCTGAAACTCCAATACTTTGGCCACCTGATGCGAAGAGCTGACTCATTTGAAAAGACCCTGATGCTGGGAAAGATTGAGGGCAGGAGGAGAAGGGGACGACAGAGGATGAGATGGCTGGATGGCATCACCAACTCAATGGACATGGGTTTGGGTGAACTCCAGGAGTTGGTGATGAACAGGAAAGCCTGGAGTGCTACAGTTCATGGGGTTGCAAAGAGTCAGACATGACTGAGTGACCGAACTGAACTGAACTGAAGACAGCATATTAAAAAGCAGAGACATCGCTTTGCCAACAAAGGTTTGTCGAGCCAAAGATTTGGTTTTTCCAGTAGTCATGTATGGATGTGAGAGTTGGACTATAAAGAAAGCTGAGCGCTGAAGAATTGATGCTTTTGAACTGTGGTGTTGGAGAAGACTCTTGAGAGTCCCTTGGACTGCAAGGAGATCCAACCAGTCCATCCTAAAGGAAATCAGTCCTGAACATTGATTGGAAGGACTGATGCTAAAGCTGAAACTCCAATACTTTGGCCACCTGATGCGAAGAACTGACTCATTTGAAAAGACCCTGATGCTGGGAAAGACTGAAGGTGGGAAGAGAAGGGGACGACAGAGGATCAGATGCTTGGATGGCATCACCGACTCAATGGACATAAGTCTGAGCAAGGTCCGGGAGTTGGTGATGGACAGGGAAGCCTGGCATGCCTCAGTCCATGGGGTCACCAAGAGTTAGACATGACTGAGTGACTGAACTGAACTGAACTGAATGTGGTTTGAAAAGATTCATGTTTTCTCCCCACATAATCCTAGTAATAGAACATACATTGCCTAAGATATGAATGGAAACATGTCCTTGTCTGTATCCTTGCTACTTTACCACACAGATGTCCAAAAGAACACATTTTTAATAATTTACATATTTCTCTGTAACATAGATCATTTATAAATATAGGAGCTACCAAAAAGTCATTCATATCACATCACCCAGATAAAATCCTGGTATATTTAATTTCTTTCTAACTTTTTTAAATCTTTTTCTTTCTAACTTTTAAGTTCACTTACATATACATACTTAAAAAAATACATATACATACTTAAAAAAAAGTGTGTTGAATTGTACAAACTATTTTATAACCTGCTTTTTTCATTTGTAGTACTTAGGAAGTATTTGGCACTTCATAAGTTCTTGATGCATATTTATGTAAATAAATATTGAATAAATAAATGAACATATTTCCATGTAATGAAGTGGTTTTCTGTGACCTCATTTTTCCTATCACAATTGTACAGAATTCCACTGTGTGAAAAATTCTCTCCCTAACCAGGCCCTGAAGAGCTGAGGAGAAATAAGTTGTGTGATGGACACAGAGATGCGCCGTGCAGGCGCCTTCAAGGGGGAACACGCTGCCCAGCTCCTGAGAGTACCACAGCTCCTGTCTCCCCTGCCCACCTACTTCAGGGACAGCCTTTGTTACAAAAAGCCAATTCCCAGGGCAACCTGTGTCTAAGGACTGATTATAAAGGGAACCAAGTCACGGTGACTGTAACATGCCATCTTCCTCCAGGGTTTCCTCGGCTGTCCCGCCTGCATGGCAGATTGACCTCCCTCTCCAGCCAATCTTGCTCCTTCCCTCTCCCTTCTCTCTTCCCTGGGTATTTACTCACTAATAAATGCACCCTGTACTCAGTCTCCAAGTCTGTTCCTGAAAAACCTAACCTGTTAGAAGGATGGTCCTGACCCACGAGAACCCCGAAAATCTATTGATTAAGGCATTGAGTAAATCCTAACATCACTGCCACGACCCATCACTCACACCAGGCTAAGTAAACTATCATGCGTGTATCCATGGCGTGTTATGCAACCACTGAAATAAACATTTTCTTCAGACATTGTTGGTGCTGGTGTATGATACCTGGCTCCAGAGGAAAGGAGGAAAGAAAAAGGGAAGGGGAGAGAAGAAATGGAGAAATTAATTGGATAACAGGGGATGATCGATTGAGCCCTTTCTCTCTCAACCTCTTTGTTTCCAGGTTTCCCGACCCTTATCAGTCTTTGGACCAACTCAGTGTGGCATCCCTTGGGCAATTCTTATCCCCATAGACATAGCATCTGGAAGTTATAGAAACTGAAACTAGACATGACCCTGGACACGTAAATGTGTACCAGCATGACTGAACAGTCAGGACAACAAAAACAGGCCTTTTTAATGCCCAAGAGCAAAATTAAGGATTAAATCACACTAAGAAAAACAAAACAAATCAAAATCAAAACAGAAGCCCTGAGTGTGTGCTCAAGGAAGCCCAGACCTACGAGGAATCCAGACGTGTGATGAGATGAACCCTGTCCAAGTGCTTCCATCTGTCAGAATTACACATTCCAGAGCAGCAGAAATCTACTGGCTGAAAGTTTCCTGTTACTTCCGGCCCTAGAGAGGCAGGCTTAGGCAGCATCAGGCTCAGCCCATGCGAGATGCCTTCTCCCAATCACAGACCACCCTTCCCTGGTCCCAGAGGTTCAAAGGATTGGTGCAGGGTAGAAAAGCACCTCTGGCCAGGGCAGCGTGCAGAGGGAGCCGATACAGTACCAGGAGGAGGAGGAGAGGGTAAGGTGAGTAGACCCATTCCACCACGCAGGGAAGATACCTGCACTCTTTGGGGCTGGGTTGCTTTCCTGGGAAGGGAGTGAGCTGTCTGCAAGGGAGAGGGGAAGAAGTTCATTTCCTGATGAATAGAGTCTGTCATTTTTTTGTAAGTTAGGATATTGCGGCTGTTCACAATATCTTTTACTTTAAACTGTACAACTGCTTTCTCAGACCCTTTGTTGTGGTTCAGTTCTCAGAACTGAGATAAAGTTCTTCCGTCGGGTATTATTCACCCATCCTGATTTCCACCTCACATTTCCTCACAGAAAAACCAAGAAAATTCCGAGAACCCTGGGAAAACCTCTATCTCCTGACTAAATCTCAGATTGACAGGCACTTGTGTGGGCTTCCAGTTTCCTTGTAGAGTCAGAAAAGCAAAAAAAAAAAAAAATTAGCCTAGCAGAGAGAAAGTTTCCCAGCCTTCTTGTCAGAAATCATTTGGTCCTGCCTATTCATAAGGGGATTTGTGAGGCAATTTATTCATGTTTCTTCTCTGCAAACAGTTCTGCTTAATAAATGTTGAAACAGGTCAACAAATTAGCTTCATCTACACAATGTTATATTTACATAACTTCTTTTCACTCTGCATCAGTTGGTGGTTCCATCAGGGTTTGCAGGTTGTATTTTTTGTTCTAACAACACTTCCACACATAATACAGGTTAAGATTCAAATAATATGAGCGCTACTTTACATTTATGAACTTAAAACCCCACTTATAAATAGCTTTAAAGATACTAAAGACATTTTGAATTTTTATGATTTTTAATGTTTTTAAATTAAAGAGCATGTTTATTGATTTTTTGCCTGAATAGAATTGCTAAGCACTACAGAAAGAACTCACTTAGATTGTACATAAATACATATTTCAGTTATGTATATAGGTTGGGTTATACAGTTTTCAAGCCTTGTAAGGAATTGTTTAGTTCTAGTAATTAACCTTTCTCCATGAGGAGAAGTATTTCTTATTTTGCTTTCTGTTACAACAGAGTTTTTAGTTTTTGTTTTCATTTGTGTGTGTGTGTATGTGTGTGTGCGTTTTGCTTTCTGCAAAAAAAAAAGGGGGGCAGCATAAAAATCAGCTCACCTGGGAGTTTTTAGCTATCTGGAAAGATTCACAGACTTGTAAATACAAAAGGGATCTTTGACACCATCTAGTCAAGGAAAGCAAATGAAATCTCAGAATTTCTTTCGGCCCCTCCTGCTTACATTCTCACCCAGGGCAAACAGTGGTCAGTCCTAGAATATGCTTCACCCTGATGCTGGAGTCTGGGCCTCATGTCCATGCAGGCTACCCACACCCCTGATGCGTCACTGTTCCCTCGCTGGGGCAGAGACCAAGTTCGTGGGGAGGTACCTTAACCTCACCTCCCCCAAGGAATCTCCATAGTGTTCCTGCCCTGGGGTTGGGCATACCACTTGCATTGCCTGCACCTGAGGCCCTCACTGGGCTGAGAACACCTGAGCCACTGCTTACAGCTTAGTGCTTGACTTCAGGTTGGAGAGTGACTCAGATCAGCACAGCAAGCATCAGGAGGCAAGAGTTCACTGTCCCATAGAACTCTCTGCAAAGATGGAAATGTTCTATACGACAGCCACTAACCACATACAGCTATTGAGCATTTGAAATGTGGCTAGTGCAACATAAGGATTGAATTTTTTTTAACAGGTTGAACTTTATTCTTTAAAAAAAATTAATTTATTTAACTGGAGGCTAATTGCTTTACAATATTGTAGTGGTTTTTGCCATGGGTGTACGTGTGTCCCATCATCCTGAACCCCCCTCCCAAGGACTGAATTTTAATTGAATTTAATTAGAATCTAAATAGTTTCAAGTCTCTACTAGTTACTACATGAGTCAGAGCAGGTTTAGAGTTTTAAAGCAAGAAAAACTAAGGGACGCTCTGAGCAATGGGGGTCATGGCCATGAGAACAAGTGCCTTCTTTCATCATTCATCATTCCCAGGGACTCATCATACCCTAAATGTAAGCAGACCAGCAATTCTCCTGATATAATCTCCACAGACATCTTTATCGTCACCTCTGAGTCGTACAAGCGTCTGATCTAGTTCTGGGTTTCAGAATCTGGGCTAAGGCAATGGCCTATTGTCTATTTTGTCCTCTCCTATTTCTGCTTTTTTTTCTTTTTCTTTGTCAAATTTCACTAGCAGGAGCTAAAATGGGAGGTGTGGTTTGTGTGTTCTCTGGTCCAACAAACCTGGGTGAGGAAGAGGTAATGAACTTGAAAAAATGATCTCATGCTTGGTGGGTGAGTCTCTCTCCTTTTTCTCCTGCTTTGAAAATTGGTTTGTTTAGTGAGCAATGATTTTTAGACCTATTTTTCATTGTGTCTGGAAACATCAACACTGTGTAGATGAATAATTTTTAGAAGAAAACCAACTGAATGAAGACACAAGGGGAAAAAAAAAAACACATAAAGAAAACTCCAGCCTCTTAAAAAAAATCTGCACTCCTCAGAGCAAAGGAACTCCCAGGATGTTGTGCAATTGGAATAAATCATCATGGTGCCAGGCCACTGGGCAG
Source organism: Ovis canadensis (assembly GCF_042477335.2). Lineage (NCBI taxonomy): Eukaryota > Metazoa > Chordata > Mammalia > Artiodactyla > Bovidae > Ovis > Ovis canadensis. The sequence goes on from NC_091245.1 coordinate 187,245,163, forward strand.
TCTTCCACAGGGTGGGGCTCACAGGGGCCTTACTATGTGTGGAAAATATTTTGAGGTGAACTGAGTACTTTCAGCCGGGGGCAATGTCATTTCTAAAGAGGACAGCAGCTACTCCATCCTCTGCCACTACCAATTCCACTTTCTAAAATTCACTCCATCCCATCTGCTTCCTTTACTACCCCTCCCAAATAACAACAAAAAAAAAAAAAAGGAAGAAAGAAAAAGAAAACATTTCAAATATATTTGAGGGAAGCATTGCTTTGAAATAATTCAGGAAAGTTTCAGGAAACCGCCTATCTGAAAAAGCTCACCCATACTGGGAGCTAAGTGGAGAGGGGCAGACACACTCACAGTATCAGCAGTCAGTCCCTACCCACAGCCCCAAGCCCCCAGATCATGAGGCAGGGAGTTCATTGGTTCGGCTCTTCCCGCTCCTTGGGTCTCTTTCCCTCACATGGGGTCTCCCCTCTTCCTGTGGAAATTTGGATTTCTACTCAAATCATTCACAATGAGGCATTGATATTGACGGCTTGTGAGGCTCATTGCGCTTTTTTTACATGTATTTGCATTCTAACCAGGAGCAAAGGAGTGATTCTCGATTTGTGGAAATTTAGAAATTAAGATGAAGAGTGAGGAAGACTTTGACTGGAGAGCAAGGGTAGAAAGTTCTCACCTTGTCAGCTTTTGCTTATGTGACTGCCCTTCTGGCAGGGCGTTAGGAGTTTCTCTTCATTTTAAGGAAATATAAAGGGAAGTAGTATCTCCCTACCTTAGAAAGAAGAAAGATGAGTCCTGGTTTAGGAGTCAGGAGACCTGACTCAGATCCTGACTCTGAAAATGACACACCAGTGACCTTGAACAGGTCGCTTTCCCTTACCAGCTTTGGTTTCCTCGTCTGCACCAAGATGGGACTGACTATACAGCCCCCCGGTCTGCAGCCAGAGCTGATACTGGATCATACTACGAAAGGGCATGTAGCCAATAACGACCCTGGGGTGCGTGACACCTTAATTTCTCCGCAATCACATACCTTCTCAGTAAGACAAAACTACCAAGAGTGTAGTCATTGACTTCGGAGTGTGTCACTGATCAAGTAATTTGAACGTTTCTGATTTTGTTTCTTTAATGCAATTATTTGTCAAATGACTTTTTAAAATGTACAGCAATCTATTTGTTTTGGGGTTCAGAATTAACTTATTAACAAATGTGGGTAAAGAAAAGAAGTAACAAAAAAGAAAGAAAAACAGGAACAAGGTGTCAGCTTGGGTTGTCATGGCAGAGGCAAATAGGGAAGAAAAGCTCCCCCCGCTCACACACACACACGTACACACAAGTGCACCAAACAGGACCCAGTGCGGGCTGCCCTTGAGAACTGTTTGGGCAGAGAGGGAAGTAGGGAAGGAAGGATAATTCTGGGCATGCGTGCTTGAGGAAAGGAAAGGCTTTTCAGCTGAGCTTCAGAAGATAGTAAAGAGTTCAAGAAGCAAAAATGAGACACCACACAGAGGAGCACAGGAAAGTGAGTGCGAGGCCATCAGAACATGGTTGGTACGGAGTGAATACAAACAGGAGTTTGTGCTTTATCTCTTTGGTTGACCAGCCTCTCTTCCCTGGGCCAGAAGGAGAATAAAATCAGACTGGACCAAAGCTATAGACACAGGCAAAGGGAAGTTATTAGTCTGTCTCTAGGAACTGAAAAGCCAAAAAGGTCTCAAATTCAAGTGCAACAGAGAAGGAGAGGAGAAATTTGAATTTGCAGAGATTGGTGAGCAGGAGAGGATGGGTGGACAAGTAAAGCCATCTGGAATGAGGAAGCAAGAAGGCGCCTGCACCTGAGCTTGTGCTGGGGTGGGGACTCCACCCCTCCCCATCCCACTCCCACCCCCACCTTGAACTGAGGATGTAGGGAGCCTTTGCAGGTGTTTAAGCAGGGGAGTGATAGAAAACCAGAGTTTGTTTTAGGACAGTGCATCTCAAGACTAAGTGACTGGTACTTGGGCTCTGCTTAGTCGCTCAGTTGTGCCCGACTCCTTGCGACCCCATGGACTGTAGCCCGCCAGGCTCCTCTGTCCATGGGGATTCTCCAGTCCAGAATACTGGAGTGGGTTGTCATGCCCTCCTCCAGGGGATATTCCCAACCCAGAGATCAAACTCAGGTTTCCTACATTGCAGGCAGATTCTTTATTAACTGAGCTACTGGCCAAATCCAGCCCACCGCCTGCTTCGGTAGAGCCGTGCTGTTCATTTCTGTGCCCTAACTTGGTTGCATGTCATGGCTAGGCTGAGTTGTGACAGAGACATTATCACTACAAAGCCAAGAACAGTTATTATCTGTCCCTTAACAGAGGGTTTGCCAAGGTCTGTGTTTACTCGCTCAGTGTCTGTGTATTGTCATTGTTTCTTTGCCCAACCTTTGAGATGTCTTGATCCTGTGGCCCTGAAGACCGCAGCAGGCATCTATCATGACAAGGACATTGTCTGAGATGGCTGCAGGCCGTCAAACCAGGGAGCTTTGAGCTTTGACATTGATGTCCCCCTCCCCAAATGTCCCAGCAGCATCCTTTACAGCAACCTTTCCCACCCGGAATCCCAGGTGTGTTTTCCCTAAGCCAGCCCCCCGGCACCTGTTTGAACAATTTTGCCTCATCACATCTCCAGTTCTGGGACTATGGGAGCAGGATCACAGTGACAGGTTATGCCCGGTCACACCTGGGGCCAGGCTGCTGGTCAGGAAGGCCCACTGAGCTGTGGAGAGGAGGTGTCTGCCTCAGGTAGAGCTATTGTAACATTGTAGCATTTAAAAAGAACAAGAGTAAAACTCAACCTGAAGAGACATTTGCACTGGGAGCACTCTCTGCTGTCTCCTGATGGAGGAAGCCCCAAGACCAGGGTCATTATTAGTTTTCTGGGTCCAAACAGCTGAAAGAGTAGGTGTCAACGTTTTACTGATAAAAAGCCCTATTACTTCCTCATCCCTCTTATGCTGCTGCTGCTGCTAAGTCGCTTCAGTCGTGTCCGACTCTGTGCGACCCCATAGACGGTAGCCCACCAGGCTCCTCCTTCCCTGGGATTCTCCGGGCAAGAACGCTGGAGTGGATTGCCATTTCCTTCTCCAATGCATGAAAGTGAAAAGTGAAAGTGAAGTTGCTCAGTCATGTCCAACTCTTAGCGACCCCATGGACTGCAGCCTACCAGGCTCCTCTGTCCATGGGATTTTCCAGGCAAGAGTACTGGAGTGGGGTGCCATTGCCTTCTCCGCATCTCTCTTATACTGTGCCAAAATTCTGGGGCAAGCCGCACCCCCACCCAGGAGAGCACAGAGGCCCAGTCAGACAACTCCTGGAGGGGAGCCAAGGGTGGCACAGCGCGGGGATGTGTGGGAGGGAATTTGGGGGCTAGGTTCAGAGAAGTGGAACTCACCTGAACAGCCAGCCAGCCCTCTGCCTGACACTTAGAAGGCATGTTAATCTTTGTGGAACACCACAACAATTTGATGTATTCGATTTAAAATAACTCAGTAAATCATGTTGGCCTAAGTTCATACTATAAACTAGAATTCAGCTAGGCAGGTAGTAGCGGGCACCCAAGATTTAAGGAAAAATCTGTGGGAGGAAAATGCTTAAAATGACCAATTCTGATCATTCATTTCTCTTCAGCTTAGGAAATGACTGCCAATTATTCAATTTCGGCATCAAAGAAATGTTGCCCCAGTAGGTGGAACATCCGTGTTCTATAGGGTGGTTTAAGAACCCCTGCTCTAGAAACTTCACTCTGAAGGAGTGGAAAGGAAACAGAAATGGGTGGATCCATCTGAGCCAGAAGTCAGGATCTGGAAGTGGGAACTGGAAAGAAAGGGTGAAATATTCTTAGGAAATACCAGAAAATGATCGCATTTGTTTCTACCAAAACTATAAATCAGTTTAAATCAGGGGCGTGCATCTTGCAGAGTTCTCCACAGAAATAAGAGCCAATAGGATATATATATAGGGAAAAAGATTTATTTTAAGGAATTGGCTTATGTGGCTGGGATGGGGGTGGGGGGCTGGCAAGTTTGAAATCTGCAGAGCAGACTAGCCGCCTGAAAATTCAGGTGAGCTGGTGTTGCAGTCTTGGGTCTGAAATCTGCAGACTTAAAACTTGTACAGGGTTTCTATGTGCAATCTGGAGGCAGAATTGCTTCTTTGGGAAACCCCAGTCTTTGTTTTTAAGCCCTTCAACTGATTGGATGAGGCCCACCCACATTATGGGAGGTAATCTGCTTTACGCAAAGGCAACTTATTTAACCATTAATTACATCTAAAAAATGTCATCACAGCCATACCTAGACTGGTATTATATTTGACCAACAACTAGGCCCCATATCTAATCAAAGTGAAAGTGTTAGTCCCTCAGTTGTGTCCAACTCTTTACAACCCCATGGAAAGTAACTTGCCAGACTCCTCTGACCATGGGATTCTCCAGGCAAAAATACTGGAGCAGGTTGCCATTTCCTTCTCTGGGGGATCTTCCTGACCCAGGGATCGAACCCGGGTCTCCCACACTGCAGGCAGATTCTTTACCATCTAAGCCTCCAGGTAAGCCCTATCCTAATCAAGTCAACACATAAAATTAATCATGGAAGGGTATTCATTGTGGTACTTCCTTATCAGGCAGGCCAAGACAAAACTCAAGAAATTTACTAACTTTTTAAGGCACAACTACTCCAGGCAACAGAGACCATCACAGCTTATATTCCTTATGCAGAAAAGGGCCCACTTGTCCCCCTCTTTTGGTCTCTCTCCATGCCTGACCTCTATGGAAAGGTCAACAAATTCATAATGTCTTTTTTTTTTTTAATAACCATCAGCAGGGCACTATGTCAGAGTTTTTCTTTTTCTTTGTGCAACCTAAATAAGTTTATTAGTTTACCCCTGTGCACAGGCATTTACAAGCCTTCCAAGAACTTCAAAAGATTAACCAGGTCTGATCCTTTTCTTTCACAGAAATCACATTGCCTTTGTTCTAAGTGATCCAGTAACACAACCCCTCCAAGAGGTTTCTCCAGCTAGTCTACTAGGGAAGTAAACTCACTTGCCACCATTTTCTAGGAGGCTTTCCTAGGAGTTTAGTTTCCCCTTGAGAGATTGTGTAATATCAGCCTACACATTAAACCAGAGTTTTCCAATGTCACTCTTGAGCACCTTCTAACTTCTTTGGTAACTGCATTTTGAGCAGCAATCTGCCTCTATGTTTCTTTTCTGTTAGTTCTAGAAATAGCAGTTTCCAACCAATCTGGGGCTAGCCTTGTGGTTAGGAAGTTTAGAGCTGAAGAAGTGAAGCTCTGGGAAGCTCAGGCTCCGGACTTTTGCTTCAGCCAGATTTTGATCTGAGCTTGTATGAGAGTTTCATATTGAAGTTGTATTTTCATATTTCCTTTGAAAGTGTGGCTGTTTGTTTTTAATTGAAATATACTGATGTACATTATATAAGTTACATGTGTACAATAATAGTTATTCACAATTTTTAAAGATTATACTCCACTTATAAGTATAATAAAATATTGGCTGTATCCCCACGATGTACAATGTACCCTTATAGCTTGCTGCTGCCTCTAAGTCACGTCAGTCGTGTCTGATTCTGTGCGACCCCACAGACGGCAGCCCACCAGGCTCCCCCATCCCTGGGATTCTCCAGGCAAGAACACTGGAGTGGGTTGCCATTTCCTTCTCCAATGCATGAAAGTGAAAAGTGAAAGTGAAGTCGCTCGCTTATTTTATACCTAATACTTTGTACCTCCTAGGCCTCTCCCCCTCCCCACTGGTAACCACTAATTCGTTCTCTGTATGTCTGTAAGTTTGCTTCTTTTTTGTTATATTCACTAGTCTGCTGTATTTTTTCCGATTTCACATATACATGATATCATATTTGTCTTTCTCTTTCACTGAGCACAGTAACCTCCAAGTCCACCCGTGTCAGTGCAAATGGCAAAATTCCATTCCTTATAGATTCTATCTTCTTTATCCATTCATCTGTTGATGGACACTAAGGTTGCTTCCATATCTTAGCAATTGTAAATAATGCTGCTGTGAACAAAGAGGTACATTTAATTTTTTGAATTAGTGGGGCTTTTTCTTTTTTCAGAATATGCCCCAAAGTGAAATTGCTGAGTCATATGGTTTAGTTTAGTTTTTTGAGAAACCTTTCCACAGTGGCTGCACCAATTTAGATTCCCAATGTGCTTCTGTTTTAAAACAAAATTAAGTCACTAGTTTTAGGTGCCTTAATCATTCACTATTTGTTCTGGCCTGTCTGCTTCAAGAAACTGAGGCAAAGGTAAAGAAAATAAATATTGGTTGGGTAACTGATACTGTGTTAGAACTTCACTCATCAGTTCAGTTCAGTTCAGTTCAGTCGCTCATTCATGTCCAATTCTTTGTGACCCCATGAATCACAGCACGCCAGGCCTCCCTGTGTATCACCATCTCCCAGAGTTCATTCAAACTCACGTCCATCGAGTCAGTGATGCCATCCAGCCATCTCATCCTCTGTCGTTCCCTTCTCCTCCTGCCCCCAGTCCCTCCCAGCATCAGAGTCTTTTCTAATGAGTCAACTCTTCGCATGAGGTGGCCAAAGTACTGGAGTTTCAGCTTTAGCATCATTCCTTCCAAAGAAATCCCAGGATTGATCTCCTTCAGAATGGACTGGTTGGATCTCCTTGCAGTCCAAGGGACTCTCAAGAGTCTTCTCCAACATCACTGTTCAAAAGCGTCAATTCTTCGGCGCTCAGCCTTCTTCACAGTCCAACTCTCGCATCCATACATGACTACTGGAAAAACTATAGCCTTGACTAGTTGGACCTTTGTTGGCAAAGTAATGTCTCTGCTTTTCAATATGCTATCTAGGTTGGTCATAACTTTTCTTCCAAGGAGTAAGCATCTTTTAATTTCATGGCTGCAGTCACCATCTGCAGTGATTTTGGAGCCCAAAAAGATAAAGTCTGACACTGTTTCCACTGTTTCCCCATCTATTTCCCGTGAAGTGATGGGACCAGATGCCATACTTTCACGTAATTTTCATAGTAATCCTTTTAGTTATGTTACCCTTTTAGAGAAAGCTCAAAAAGATTAATTACCAAAGGCCACAAAACCACTAAGTGGTAGAGCAAGATTCAAACCTAGATCCAACCAAAGCCCATGTTTTTCTCCTTCACTATAACCTGTTCTGCAGTAAAGGTCTAGGCCAATAATTCACTCATTTATTCTTCTCATGCAAATACACATTTTAAAAATGCACTTCATTTTTTTTTTTAAAAACATCAAATCAAACTTTATTGTATTTCTCAATAAGCTAAATCTCAGTGCAAGATAAATAATAAAAATGACTACAGTTGCCAAACAAACAGTAATAAGAAGAAAATCTTAGAAGCAGTCAAGTTATTAAAATAGAAAAAAAAATAAATAAATAAAAATGCACTTCATATACTCTTTTACTGAGTAAAATAATTTATTAAGTGCCTACCACGTGTAAGGACCGAAAAAGGCAAATTAAACAGGGTTCCCAGGGCCTTCTCTTGCTTTGGAGACTCTTGCAGTAAAGTGCAGGAAGCCTTTCATAGGCTTACACTGGGAGGAAAGAACACACAAGAGCAGCAGAACAGAGTACTCCCTGAGTCACTTCTGTGTCAGAGAGGAAGCGGCCCCAGCATAGAGGAGGAGACTTGAGGGTCATCTCTGCATCACCTCACAGTCTGGATCAGAGGCTCCAGAGCACCCCAGTGCCAGAGGGATGGGGCCTGCCCCGTGGTGGGTGTTAACCACTGAGGAATGCCGGTGGAATGCACAGAGGGCCCCTCCCACATGGACGTGCAGTTTGGTACCTGACTCTGGCCATACCCCAAGCATGTCCGGGAAGCTTTTTCCCTCTCCCAGTGAGCTCCCCTCCACCCCGGACCATGAATCCTTCCATAGAAAATAAAAAGGAGCTCAGATGGGAGATGGGTAGGGCTTTCAGGACTCTCCAGCAGAGCAGCCCTTGAGCAGGGAGCAGGGGAAGGTGAAAGAGGCTGCTTCACCCCAACCTAGAAGCCTTTGGTTGTAGCATCAGTAACCACTGAAACCAGCTTCCTAGGGTCCAGGAGTCACTGGTACATAAAGCAAAGACACAGCCCAATTATTATTCATAATTTCTTATGTTAGTAAACAATCTTGGTGTTTACCTATCACCTCCCCATCTTTTATCTCGGTAATCACAACAATCCCACCAGACAACTTGTATTCTATTCATTTTATACATGAGGATTGAGTAGACACTGAGTTGCATTGCCCAGGATTACACAGTAAGGACTGGGCAAGACTGAGTTTGAACCTTGGCTTTCCAACATCAAGTCTGGGATGCTCACCTAACCACAGCCAGTAGATCACACTGTGAGCTGCTAGAAACCTACATTTGGGCCCCTAACTGCCACACCTCTTGACATTTGTGGCTGTTTGGAGGCTGGAATAAATAATTTAAGTCTTCTAGACACCAACCTAGTCTAACTACAGGTGGCCAGGGAGAGTCTATGAAATGCTGACTCTCATGTTAACCTGCACGTCTGCACCTCTTACTTCTAAAAATTTTGGTACCAAAGGGTGGGTGGGAGAGCTCCAGGTCTGGGATGCATCTAGACAGGTTTTCTAGAACAACTTATGGGTGCAGCCTTGGGTTTAGGGAAAATGTGCAAAAGTTAGTGCAGTGTTGAGGGGTTTAGGAGGCAAGAACTTAGGAGAGTGAAGAGAGACCTAGTAATTCTGACCTTTGCAAAGACAGGATCATCTGAGCAGGAAAATGTAGCCTCTCTGCTCCCGGATAGACAGGACAACAACCCAGGTGTTTCTTTTCCTTCTCAAAGTGTCAGCCACGTGGCGGATCTTTACAATCTGCCCTGGTAAGTGAATGATCTGGATCTGGGCAGAGCTGGGTTTGAGTCCCAGCTTTTGCCTTTTGCAACATGGCCTTGGGCAAAGTAATTAATCTCTTTTGCTCTCTTTTTTTTTTTTGCATCTGCTAAATGGCAAGAAAACAGCTTCTCCCCTAGATCCTCCAGGGGAGAATCAGCTCAGCTGATACCTAGATTTTAGCCCACTGGGACTCATTCCATGCTTCTGACCCCCAGAACTGTAAGATGAAACCTGGGTGTTCTTTGAGGTCACTAAGTCTTTGGTAATTTGTTACAACAGCAACAAGAAACAAACACAGATTTTGGTGAAAATCCCCATCTCTCAGGTCTGCTGAGAGGATGAACACAGAATGCCAGCATGTGCTGAGGATATCATTAAGTGATCGCAACATGACAGCTTTCACCATCGCTTTGTTCTTTTGTGCCATTATCTAAGTGATTAAGCACTGCTGAAGGAGGAGAAGAGAACTCATAGTGGAAAAGGAGAAACATCTAGCCGGCAGCAAGCTGAGGGCATTCCCTGCCCATCCACACAGTCCTGCCCTCCTCAATCAGTCGCCGGCCGGCCTCCCTGACATCTCCTACCTCATGCTTGTCTCGATTTCTTCATTTCATTCTCCTTTCCCTAAAACCAAGCTCCCACCTGCCTCCTCCCTTCCTTTCTCCCACTCTGGTCCGCATTTTCCCGCCCTAATTTTGAATTGCAATTCTCCCACAAAGTATTCCTGGGTCTCTTCCCCTTCTTTAAAACTCTGTGTGGCAGAACTGTCTTTGGGATCTTGTGGGATATATTTAGGCCACTGGGGCCAGGTCCTTTGTTCAGGGTCCCATGAGCTCCCCCTCTTTCTTTGGAGACCTACCTGCTTTTTCCCTTTTCCCCTCTACTTTCCTTCTTTATTCTATGGGAGTACAGTCATTTTTGCTTTGAATCCACATTGCTATCATCACACTTTAAATCCCTTAAAGGAACAAACTGCCTTCTTTCCGTTCTTTAAGCCCAACTAATGACCACAACTAAGTTGCCCCTGCAGATGGGTGCTGGGTGCTCACGAGGCTGCTTCCGGCCTCTCTGGACATTCGCCCTCTACTCTCTATCTGTATCTGTGTTGCCTGAACTTCTACCTTTCACGGTCTGTGTATCTGTGTCTAGTGTAGATGGTAACCCAACTGGTCAGGAGCAGTATCTGCACATTCCAGGGAGGGACTTTATAACATGTTGAGCCGGCTATGTGAGTGAGGCTCCCATCTGTGGAGGTTGTGCATTAACTCCAGACTGGCTCCACTCTGTCTCAGGGCAACCGTCTCAGGGAAGAAATGACACTTCTAAGCCTGAAATGACATTTCCAACCGGAAAGAAATGAATGGCATTTCTAATCAGAAGCTCCGCATAGCAATCTTATAACAATGGCCCCGTTTCTTCCATCCACTCAGCCAACACTGATGACACTGGTGATATCCACCGTGTGCCGCATTCTGGGCCAAAAAACACTCATAAATTTCAACTCCTTCAGTTTCTACCACTAGCCAAGTGAAGGGTAGGGGGAAATATTTAGAGATGTTTAAGATTACTTGGAAGGTTGTAAATACTTACATTTGAGTGTAGCAAAGAAGTTACAATTTAGCAAGGTCTGAATCAGATGGAAGGCTTGCTTCCCACGGATTCAGGACACACACCAGGACTTCGGCCAAACTGGCTCATTTGTTATCTCCCAGGCTCTTCACTCTTCTAAGGCTCTACTCCCTGATCTTTCCTTTCCTTTTACCTGGAATGTCACTCCCACTTTCCTCCCACACCCACACACATCTATTTGATACACGGAAACCACACAGACCCTGAGAGCATTATCTCTTCCCTCCTCAAAACTCTGATGTTCTTAAGATCTTATTACATGCGTTATAATGATTTGGGAACACAGCTTCCCTACTAAAGCCTGAAAGTCTAGAATGCAACAATCTCCCATATGTATCTTTGTATACCTCAAAATGCAAGTTGTGTCATATAATACATTTTGATTTAGAGCCTGAGTGCATGAAGTGGATAGTTAATTAATTTAATAAACAAAACACTGAGATGTGGATAGCTATAATTCCAGTGTAAAAGCCAAAATAAATCACCCAAACACTTACCCCGCATTCCTTCCAGAGAATCCTCACCAAGGGAGAGACACCTTTTTTAAAGCGCCGGACACAGCATTAAACCTCGTAAATACTTTCTGGGAGCCACATGGGCTAAGAAGAAGCTCTTGGGCTCTGGAGTCACGTAGACCAAGCCTCCAGCCCAGCTCTTCCATTTACTGGGTGTGAGATCCCAGGGAATTTAGTTTACCAATTTAAGCTTGAGTTTCTTCATCTGAAAAATGGAGCCTCCTCATCCTTTTTCTTTTTCTACCTTATTGGGTTATGAAAATCAGATATGTGTATGTCAAGCCCCTAGTAGAGTAGCACATAAAAGGAACGGTTAGCCCCTCTTTCTCCCACCACCCCCCTGCTCAACGTGACAGAGTATGTTTAATTTGCCAGCTATATTTGAAGACAATAAGACCTCCTGAAAATAATGGTTTTTAACAGCTGCCCAGAGTCTAAATGGGAACCAACTGCCCACTCCACCCACGTGTTTTTCCTTTGGGCTTCAGCTTGCCATGACCAAGGGCAGGAAGAACCATATCAGGGACCTCAGGGTGCTTCGTCACCACCTCAGGTCTGTCCTGAGTGACTTGGGGCCTCAGTTCATCACTCAGAAGGATGCAGTCTGTGTGTTGCACATCTTAAAGAACTCCTAAAAGCTGATAATCAGGCTCAGACCAGCTTTACCATTTTTTTCCTTCTTTATGAAATTACAGTGATTACTGAACATAGTAACGAAACATCCTCCATTGCTAAATGACCGCCTGGCTTAGTTTGGCCTCCAGAACACAAGGAGGCACGATGGTGTGAGCCAGCTCTGCTGGGGAGCTTGCAGCAGTCTTTATTCCCTGCTCCTATCCGGTTGTAATGTTCTCAACTGTGTCCACAGCTTGGGGGAAATCCTGGAGATGGCGAAAGACGACTCCACTGTTCGTTGCTTCCAGGGCCTGCTGATTTTTGGAAATGTGATTATCGGTGTAAGTAATGAGTATTTTCCGGGAAATTCTGCTCTTTCTGTAATCATGATTTTAGATCCAACAAAAGTGAGACTTTAAAGGAAAATAATGCGATAGAGACTGGTTCCCTTCGTCTTTTCTCCCTTTTAAGAAATGTATTAGTAAAACATGCTAGCTAGAATTTAACAATATGAATAACCCTATGTAACTATGTAAGAGAGTTTCCTGGTAGCTCAGTAGTAAAGAATCTGCCTGCAGTGCAGGAGATGCAGGAGACTTGGGTTCGATCCCTGGAGTCGGGAAGATCCCCTGGAGAAGGGCACGGCACCCCACTCCAGTATTTTTGCCTGGAGAATCCCGTGGACAGAGGAGCCTGGTGGACTATAGTCAACAGAGTTGCAATGAGTCAGACATGACTGAAGTAACTTAGCACACACCCAAATATGTAATATATCAAAAGACCACGTGGAAAATGAGAGCTACTTCCCTCCAGGCTTTAAACACCAGCATCTGAAAGGAGCCATACCTACCATGGCTAGTGTGCAGGTATCCTCAACACACACACGGCGGTGTGTCTTTCCTTTCCCTCCTGGGTTTGATTTCCATGGACTCCACTACTGGGGGCAGGTGTCTGCATCTTCCTGTTCTGGTCACACAGAGGCCAGGACCAGGATGTGAGAGTAGCTCAATGGCCGGGCTGCACTGGCACAGTGAGGTGAGAACTCTTAGGAGTTAGGATCGCTGGCTCTGGGCCCAGCCCTGCCTGACTCCGCGTGACTCTGGACAGGTCATTGTCTTTCTGGGCCAAGATCCTTCATCTATAAAATCCAGGGAGCAGGAAAGATAACCACCAAGGTTCCTTCCTCCTCCTACATTGCCTGGTTCTCTGGCACTGATAAACATGACCAGGTCCAGTTTAAATATTTATTACAGTCCAGGAATTTGGGTAGTGGGCAGCGGGAATGTAAGTGAAAGATGAGCTTCCTACAAGAAGTCATTGTTCGAGTGGTCCATGCCCCCAAGGGTTTTATGGATGGTCTGAAATTGGCTGGGTCTCCTCCCAAAGACTAAAGTAGAGAGAAATGTGGAAGGAGGCATGAAACCAGTTCGCAGGATGGAAGGAGCTGTGTGGTTGCCTGGCAGTGAGGAGTTTAAGTCAGCTGCTTACAGCCTATGCAGGGGGCAGAGTTAATCCTCCCAGCACTGCTGCCTCCTCCATCCCTTTCCCAATGCTGCTCTCTGGGCCACCAGCCTGACTGAACCCCCTCTGCCCACAGATGTGCGGCATCGCCCTGATGGCAGAGTGCATCTTCTTTGTATCAGACCAAAACAGCCTCTACCCGCTGCTTGAAGCCACCAACAACGACGACATCTATGGTGCAGCCTGGATTGGCATGTTTGTTGGCATCTGCCTCTTCTGCCTCTCTGTCCTGGGCATCGTAGGCATCATGAAGTCCAACAGGAAAATTCTTCTGGTGGTAAGACCTGAAAACTCTGTACATTTCTTTCCTGGACCAATTTTGATGGACTGTTTCTTCTTCCCTAAGCACAGTGCTTTGGTTTTCAGCAGGGTAGGTAGAAGCAGGTGCCAGGTGAGGGGTGAATAGAGGGGAAGACCCTCCCTGCATGTGGGGGCAAGGATGCTCTCCTCTATCGCAAGTCTAGAAAAGTCCAGTACAGAGAGGCTGAAGGGGAGACACCTGGGGGGTCACCAAGATCTAATTCTAGATCTTGGCTTCTCTGAATGGTGCCCAGCAGATACAGCCAGGAGCTACATGGGCCAAAGGAGAGACAAAGTGAGAACTCAATGATAAGATTTTTTTTCTCCTGAAAAAAAGGTAGTTTAAAATCTTATTATAATAGTAATCAAGTGTTAATATATTAGGATATAAATCACAAAATATGCATAAAGTTTTAAGAGAAAGCATGAGCCTCCTTAGACATTTTTGAGCTCAAGGCTGATGATTTTGTGGAATGGCCTACACTTCCCATCTCATGCTTTCACTCTGCTTTTTAGGGACCCTGGAAACCCTTGGTGGGCTCCAGGTAGAGATGAGTTTCAGCTCCCACCTACCTATGAAGGCTCTAATTCTGGGCATCCGTAGGGAGGTTTCTGCCCCACACTGCAGACAGCAGGTTGTGCCCTGACTTTGCAGGTAGAAGCAGGTTTTCAGCCAGCCAGGCTAAGAACCCTCGGTACTAGGTCTAAACTTCCACTCCCTCTGCCCATGTTCAGGACAGCAGTTTCTCACCCCAAGATGGGGCCCCACTTCCTACCCAGAAATACCTCTCCTAGCCAAAGGCTGCAGGACCTGAGTTCCATCTTCATGGAACGAGTCCAGCAAGCGAAGGTGCCTGTTGGTTTGCTTTTCCTGTGGACTAACATCATGCTGGTACCCAGGGAATGTAGAATATTTACATTCTCTGGGTCCTTAGTGTGAGTTAGTCCCAAGGCAAAAGCACCCACCTTTTCAGGGTGGGGAAAGGAATGCAGGGAAAGGTGTCCTTAGAGGTGAGCTTCAGCCGCGTCCTGGTCTCACTCTGAGCCAGTCGTGTGTGCACGGCACAGCTGGGAGCACCCTTGGCCATGCCTGGCAAGGAGACCGAGCCATGCACCCTCCATGCGACTGAGGAGAAACACCTGCACCCTGTGTCTCCTTTCTGGAGCATCTCTAGGGGGATTCTGAGCCTTTTTAAGGGGAGCAAGCAAAGCTCTCGACAAATAGCAAGGCAACAGCTATTACAGCAGGGACACTGTCATGACGCCTCTGAAGGGGCTCCTGCTGTTAACTGGGAGTGAAAAGTAGCCAAAGCCTTTTCCTGGGCAGAATGGTTAGGGCGGCAGAGGTCCAGCTCTGAGAACCAATCGCCCCTGCCCAGGTAGGAAGAACAGTTTTCTCTGCGCCCCGCCCCAGAAGAACCCGAGGACAGTAAGCACTATGCAAGGCTGAGGACGGCAAAGTAGTCCCCGGCCCATATCCAGAAGTCATTTGTCCTTCCATTATTCTCCAGCCACAAACGGGGGCAGCGCGCTGTGGAGGCATCATGAGCACACACATACCCCACCACACACACACACACACACACACACACCAACAACAACAACAAAACTCACAATATGCTGTTTTACTCAACTGACCTGATTCAAGTAGGGTGGGAGTAGGTGAGAGAAGGTGCTGTCAGAGAAGATACATCAGCGGGTGTATCAGACACTAGGTAGAGCCCGTTCCTCTCTGATAAGACTGGACATTGTCAGGAGGCAGGATAGATATTAAACATGGCCCTATTCAGCTTTTTGTGTCCCCGGTAATCCTAAATCTTCAGTACCATAAAGATGTTCCCCAAAGAGAGGGAAGTTAGGAGGCTCTACCTAGCATGTGATACACTAAGACTCTCTTGCCAGCCACTGAATGAACACACAGAAACACCAGTTCATTGTCTTGTATGTTTTCCCCCAGTTTAAATGGAAATGCAAGGTGCTGAACTGAGAAAGCTCTGTATTCAACAGTCTTCTATTCTCTGGGAAAAGAAGGGACTTGAGCTGATTAGAACCTAGCACCAAGTCTGGCTCCAATCACTGATCAGTGAGGGTTTGTTGAATAATTGTGTAAATGATTGCATAATTATATTTAGGCAAATGTACTACAGAAAACATAATAATTATTTGTTTTAAAAGAACTCTTTGGAGGTAGACATAATTTTTTAATACCATTTGTTTCCTTTCCAGTATTTCATCCTGATGTTTATTGTATACGCTTTTGAAGTAGCATCTTGTATCACAGCAGCAACACAACGAGACTTTGTGAGTACAGCCTCCCCAAGTGGAGCAGAAACGACTGTATGAATCATCATTACCATGATAACAATACAACAACTGACATGCATTAAGCCTTTACCCTGCACCAGGCATCGTAATATGCACCTTCATAATAAATATATAATTCTTCTCCTCACGGTAACCCTCTGAAATAGGTATTAACACTACTGTCATTTTATAGATAAAAAGAAAATGAGACTTAAAAAGTAATTTGTCCAAGGGTACACAGCTGATAAATGAAAGAGGGGAATCCTGAGTCCAGGCCATGTCCAGGGCCCAAGCTTGCACCGCCATGCCCTTCACACTCTGTCACAGCCACGGGCCTTCCACCAGGATGATCAGTAACCCACTGTATCTAAGACATCTTCCTAAGTCAGCATCCTGCTTTGTTTCCTTTCTCCGTTCCCTGGCTTAGGTCACCCTCCAATGCCTGTCCACCCGGGTTTCACTGGGATGTGTTTGGAGATGGGAGTCTTCTCCTAACACAGGCACTTCAGACACCTCGAACAACCTCACACCTAATCCCAACCCCCACCCCAGCCTCTGAGCTCAGTTTTATTTAGGAGATAATGTTCAGTGCCCCCAGCCATGGGCTAAGCATCACTTTGCCTCCTTGAGGATTAATATGCTAACTCTTCCTCTTGTGTTGCCTCCTCCCACCATAGTTCACACCCAACCTCTTCCTGAAGCAGATGCTGGAGAGATACCAAAACAACAGTCCTCCAAACAATGATGACCAATGGAAAAACAATGGAGTCACCAAGACCTGGGACAGACTTATGCTCCAGGTAATACCTGCTGGGGAGATTCCATTTTATACCTAAACCAGTATCCAAGGTGTATGGGTGGCTAGGAGTGAAGTCAAAGTTTGGGGACCACAGCCTCCAAAGGGGCCTCCTTCAGCAAAGACTTGAGAGACTTCCCTGGCACTGCAGGGGTTAAGAGTCCACCTTGCAATGTGTCGGCTTCCCTGGTGGCTCAGATGGGAAAGAACCTGCCTGCAATGCGGGAGACCTGGCTTTGACCCCTGGGTTGGGAAGATCCCCTCAAGGAGGGCATGGAAACCCACTCCAGTATTCTGGTCTGGAGAATTCCATGGACTAGTCCATGGGGTCGCAAAGAGTCGGACACAACTGAGCAACTTTCACTTTGCAATGTGGAGGACACAGGTCCAATCCCTGGTCGGGGAGCTAAGATCCTACATGCCACAGAACAATTGAGCTTGCCTGCAGCAACTACTGAGCCCGATACCTCGACTAGAGTGTCCATGCACTGCAGCAAAAGATCCTGCACAACACAACAAAGACTCCATGTGCGCAGCTAAGAGCTGATGCACCCAAGTAACAAAAAATTAAAAACAAGGGAAACTTGACATAAGCAAGTTCATCTATTTCCTCTCATTTACTGGCAGGGACATATGACTCAGTGAACCCCTAGATCTATATTTTATTTTAAACCATGATGTTGATTCACATCCATTTATAGGAGTAAAAAAAAATGTAGATTACTCATATGCTCTACTTCTTAGAACTCAGACATCACTTATTAAGAAAATGTTGCCTCTGCCCCGCAGTGAACTCAAGTGGAAATTATTATCTACCTTGCTTGCTGAGTGCCTTTTCACACCTGTCTAGTCCTGTTCTAGACTTGATCACCCAGTTTTTTCTAACTGGCAATCATAAAGATATCCAAAGTTACCTCAAATACCATCAAAAGTACAAGTCTTACAGAATACCCATTATCATACCCATATGGCTATAAGAATATACATACTTATCTCCTACATATGCCCTTATCTGACCCAACTCTGTATAGCCCTGTCCTCCTTCCCAACCAGCTTCCAATGTTTCCCAGTCCGTCATCAGCAAACTCCTTAGAGCCTCCACCCCTTCTCTGAACTCTCTTTACACTCTATCTTCTAAAATTTCCTTCATTTAGTCTCATTTCCTGTTCTGTAGATTTTAGCCCATTAGGACCTCCAGTGTCTTGGTCCCTTTCTCATTTCCTATTACTACTCTGACTGTATTTTTTCCCCCCACTCAATTAGCAAAGGACTGAGCTTTTCAAATGAAAATGTGAATGGTCACACTTTTGAAAGATCTACTTACCAACTTTTTAAAGTCTGCTCTGAAACAAGTCTGGTTCAAATTTAACCAATTCCCCTCAAAATTCTCACATCAAATTACAGAACGACTATTTCCTTTGCTGAGATATTTTCCATAATCCAGCGCCAAAAACAGGACATGCTTTTAAGGTAGTTGCTTTATCACCAAGTTTGCTGAATATGTTTGTCTTAAAAGTTGAGAGATGGCATAGTTTTCATTCCTTCCCTTGAAACATTTTTGCAGATTTTATAAAAAGGAAGGAAGGTGATATGAAATGTGTTTTATCCTCTATCCTCAGTTCTATCTAGTACTGGAGTGGGTTGCCACTGCCTCCTCCGAGAGTGCCATGAGCTACGTATTAAGTGATCTTTCTTTCCTATGTAGAGGCATAACCATGTGCCACCAGGTTTTGTTGTTTTTTTCTAGTTTATTTTCTCCCACTGTAAAAATAATGCATAATTGCTCCAGAAAAAGTTTTTTTAAAAATAGAAAAGTAAAACAAGAAGAATTTCTCATAATTTCTTCACCACAAAAATTTTAATTTTCTGATTCTCAGTTTGCTCATATGTAACATGAGAATAATTATAACTCTCTCACCTTATTGCATCAAGATACTAAAAATGATGAACATTTATTAAAGGTTTACTAGGGGCCAGGGGCTGTGTAAACACATTAATGGTATTAGCTAATTTAATCTTCACAAGCTTATGAGTCAGGTACTCCATCTGTCCCAGTATTGAGGCCTGGAAAGTTTAACTTGCCAAAAGCTACAGAGCTCATTCAGAGAAGGCAATGGCACCCCACTCCAGTACTCTTGCCTGGAAAATCCCATGGACGGAGGAGCCTGGTAGACTGCAGTCCATGGGGTCGCCAAGAGTCAGACACAACTGAGCGACTTCACTTTCACTACTTTTTCATGCATTGGTGAAGGAAATGGCACCCCACTCCAGTGTTCTTGCCTGGAGAATCCCAGGGATGGGGGAGCCTGGTGGGCTGCCGTCTATGGGGTCCCACAGAGTCGGACACAACTGAAGAGACTTAGCAGCAGCAGCAGCAGCACAGAGCTCATTAATGGCTAGTAAAGTAGTAAATATAAATGTATTTTGAACACTCTAAAATGTAATACCTTAAAAATACCTTCAGCTTTCATTTGCAGATTTCTAGTAAACAGTAAATAGGGTACACTTTCCATCTCTTTTCTCCACAAAATCTCAGTTGCTACATTGGTGGTTTTGTCAAGAATCATGGAAGAGAATTTTGTATCTCGTGTGCTAACAGGACAATTGCTGTGGTGTAAATGGCCCATCAGACTGGCAGAAATACACCTCTGCCTTCCGGACTGAGAACAGCGATGCCGACTACCCCTGGCCTCGTCAGTGCTGTGTTATGAACAACCTTAAGGAACCTCTCAACCTGGAAGCTTGCAAACTAGGAGTGCCTGGATACTACCACAATCAGGTGAGTCGTTCCACCCAAGACCTGCCAGAAGGTTTATCTGCTCTTCATGAAGAAAATACTAATTAACTGTAGGTAATAGTCTCTCATTAAGGAATTCTGCATCCTTTTTCCTAAACCTCATGTTGACTATTTCCTTCTCTGTTAATAAAATGTAAATGCTAGTCCAGGGCTGATCTAGGAAAATTCACATTTTAATGAATTGAACAGAACATGAGAATTGCAATAGTAAAATCCAATTTTATTTAAATGAAAACTATTTGTACAATGTATAGAATTAGTATTTTGAAAAATATTTACATCAAACAAAGATTTGCTCTATTTTTGCAAAATGTAAATTGAAAAGGATGACATACAAAAGTGCCAGGGTCCAGCCCCGGTGGATCCAGGGTGATTTGAAGGTGGGGACGGAGTCGGCGTCTTTGGAAAAATACATATTTAATCACAGATATAGAGAGATTAGAAATGGATAGTGTAGTAGGAAGATTGGTGGAGAAAAAGAGGCTGAATAACTTGGATTACGTGGAATAGCATCCATGTTCCAGATGGGAATTCAGCCAGAAAAACAAGGGCAAGAAAGAAGCGACATGGGGGAATCAGTCTTTCCGGAAACTGATCCGATTTCTTTATTTTTGGGTTTGCTTATATACCTTTTGTTACACATAGGGATGAATACAGAGTCACGCGGGGGTCAGCAGTCCTGACCTTTATCAAAATCAGGTGCTTCACATAAATGTATAAAAAAAAGGTCTTAGGGATATTACATCATCTTCTGGCCATGAGTGAGACCTGCTGACATTTTATGATCCTTTCTTTCTGATAACCAAAAAACTTATTTCTTCCAAGGGTGTTTTTTCTTAAACCAGGCACCACCCTCCAAATAAAGTTACATTCCTATAGGGTGAGGGTGTAGTGAGTTACAATCAAGAAAGGAATTTATTTAACCCAAGGTTAACATGATTAATCTTAAAGGTTAATACTTATTTCTCCTATATGCTTAAAGGTTAATACTTATTTCTTCCTATATGCTAGTTATATTTATTATAAGGGTAGGGAACATGGAGATTTAGCAGCAAACATCAGCCCAACAAATGAAAATCCTTTCACCAATGCTCCCCTTAAGATCTATTAAGTCTTAAGATATGATAAAGTTACATTTTTACATAGCAAGGACATAGTGATTTATAACAAAGTACAGTGATCTATTACAAAAGAGAAAATCCATTAACTCAAAAAGTCTAGTATTGCTAACATCAAACTACTATATTTCCTTTTCTATATTCCAAATACATTGATTAATATATTCCCAGGTGCTTAAGGATATGGAGGCCTGGTAGCAATCATTGACTCAAGAAGAAGAAAAAGCCCTATGCTAATTAAGACTCTCAAAATACTCCAAAACTCTCTGTGCAGTTTATGGTTAAGAGGTAGTAAACAATCATGTGCATAGTGGCAGGAATATGGATAATCCTGTCACACAAGCTAGTCTGTCAGCAGAGAGGTTTGACCTGAAACATCCTTGTCCCACCCAGAGCAGGGAATTAGCAGCAATTATTGACACAACAAATGAAAAAACCCTTCACCAATATAATTCCTAACCAACACACTATACTAATAATTTCTAACTCCCCAAAAAAATTTGCCTTTAATAAGTCTAAAACATCTCATGCCTCTCAGGTTGGGAGGCTGTAAACAATCACATGTGGCCGGACGAACCTATACAGGCAAGCTAGATAACCTTCAGAGGAGTCTGTAAGCTGAAACACTCTTGTCACGCCCAAGAATTTTTATTGCCTTGGAGCTGCACGTTTACTCCTTCCCAAGAAAAATGGTTATGGAGGAGAGCATAAAACAGACTCTGGTTTTGGGGTTAGATGCTCGGGAACAGGGGGTTTCCTGAGGCTTGATCACGCCTTTGCGTATGCCAAGCCTCGTTCTTCATGACCTTTGCCATGGGCAGAGTTCCTCACGCTGGCTCCCGGCACAAAAGGAACATTTTGCCAGTTCCAAAGCAATGGTGATTGCTGAGGGTAGATGCAGTAATGATGCATCCCCTTCCTTACTCAGTGGTAAGCTGGGATAGTCTTCCTGAAACATTCAATTGGTGATTTGGGTAAAATGTGGTTTACATATAAATGGTTTTTGAAAAAGTGTTTCCAGCCTGATGAGAATGATATGATGATCATGAAAACTAACGTTTACTGAGTACTTATCAAATACCAGACACTATTCCAAGTGCCATACAGATATTAACTCATTAAGGCTCATCAGGTGGTGCCATTTTGATCCCTATTTTACAGAAGAGGAACTAAGATATAGAGATACTAATAAGTGCTTGCCCAAGTCATGCAGCTGGTAGGTAGAAGAGTCAGGACTCAAATGCTAGCAGCCTGGCTGCAGAGCCCAGACTCTAAGCCAAGGAGGAACTTGGCGATCATCCCAAAAAGCCCTGAAGAGAATCCTCATACACTTGAAGTCGGCCTCTAAAATGCTTACACTGCTGTGCCAGTTACCACTTTGAGCAAAGCTAGTTGTGTGCCAGTACATTAAGTAATTGAGAAATGCCAGACTCTTCAGTCTCAGATGAAATAATATGTACTTTCAGAATGAAGGACAAAGCACTGCTGGTCATCATGTCTCCCCTCCTCCCGCCCTTAACACCACCCCCCACCACCTCTGGAAGGGTGCCTGGACTAGGATTGGTTGCATTATCCCAGAAAAGGACATGGGAGTGATACAGATTATGTTGTAGAGTTGTTCAAAGAAACTCCCACTTAGCCTTTCAGCAACATTGTTTTGGTATCATTTTAATTATATTCAGACTGCTAAAAAAAATTTAATGTATTGCCTATAATCACAATATGCAATCTAATGATCACTTTGAAGAATAATAAAATGCTTTTAACATTTCAGCCTTGGAACTAGCCCATGCAGATGTAACTTGACTGGACTGTAATTCCATACACACTGATCATGTCTTTGAAAGAGACCAAAAAAGAGGTCTGCCATCAAAAAATTGGTTTGTTTCATAGCCACGCCATTTTCCCTTACACATAGAATATTCTAGTAATGAAGGAACTCTACACTCCTTTTGACACTTTTGTCTCGCCCTCCCTAACAGTCCTTGGCCTTACCACCTCCTCCACCCACTAGCTACATCACAACTACAAATTCACGTCATTAAATCACGCTCTCGCACCCAGTTCCTGCATTCTAAAATTCCTCTCTGTCTGACTCCCTGTGCTCCTACTTTCTCAATCCCCCTCTCTCACCCCTGACTAAATCTCTTATCTACACTTTCCTCCTGATTCTCCCTTCTCTGATCTCCCAGATTCCCACACACCACCACTCTCTCCAAGTGACAGGTCCTGCTAATTCTCCTATAGCACTCCCTTTCCACAAAGCAAAGTATGCCACCCCAGTACCTCATATACTCTACTTCTATTATTGCAGCTGATACCTTGAAAAATGAGTATTTGCTTGCAAGCCTGTTTTGTCCATTAGTCTCCTTGAGGGCCATGTATCATTCAATTCTGTATCTCAGTACTTAGCATAATGCCTGGCACAAAACAGGCATCAATAAATGTTTGCTAGGTGGTCAAATGAAGAGGTGAATGACTTTTTCTCATCCATATTGTATTGGGCTGGCCAGAAAGTTTATTCACTTAATAAATACATTGTTCAATGAAATTATTGATGAAAATGAAAAGTTTATCTTTTATCTTCATTTAAAATTGAACAACCCAGTTTTGAGGCAATCCAACAGCTTTATGAGATCTGCAATTCACAAAGAAAGGCTAACAAAATGAGGGGCATTATCAAATGGGTAGTAATAATA
Source organism: Ovis canadensis (assembly GCF_042477335.2). NCBI lineage: Eukaryota > Metazoa > Chordata > Mammalia > Artiodactyla > Bovidae > Ovis > Ovis canadensis. The sequence continues at coordinate 187,268,375 of NC_091245.1, forward strand.
GAAACCCACCAGAATGTCACATAGCATGTCAGATGCAAATACATACATTCTTACATCATGGTTCATCTGCCCCTAAAATGCTATGTGCAAATTCTGATTCACTACATCTCAAGAACATTATGATGGAACTAAGGAAGATGAAGGTAAGCACCGCTACAATGAGAAAAAGGCATCATGAAAGGTACTAAATGAGAAGGGGTGAAAACCTGGGACTTTTGTCTGTAAGCTTCATGAGGGCAAGACTCATTTCCGCCTTGTCACAGTTGAATGCCCAGCCTGGAGCCTGGCACCTGGCGTAAGTGGGCTTTTAAACATATTACTGGACAAATGACCACCTCCCAGGATTGTCAGGTGGACCAAGTGAGAGATGGATACAAGAGTGCTTGTGAAGCATCAAGTGTGTCATAAATAATACCATCGTAGTTATTACTTTCTATCCTGTTCCATTCATCCTAACCAGGTGCCCACTTTGCGCCAGGCACTTTTCCTAGGTTCTAGAGATTCAGTAAGGAGTAAGATAAAGTCCATGCCCTCATAGAGCTTGCATTGTAGTATGGGAGACAGACCACAAACAAGTTACCAAACCAATACACAATCAATGCCAGCTAGTGGTAAGTGCTATGAGCAGAAATAAAGCATGATAAAGATATAGAAAATGATGGGGAGAGAGTTTTCTCTGGTTGTCGGGAAAGGCTTTATTAAGATACTTGCACAGAGTTCTGAATTAAGTGAGGAAAGGAGACCCTCAATTAAAGAAAATTGAAGACAGTTCTGAACACAGGAAGTAGCAAGTGAAGAGGCCCTAAGGTGGGGGCTCTCAAGGCAATCCATTTGGCAAGGCCAGAACAAGTGAAGAACAGTAGGAGTGAAGAAGGTAGATTTCTTAGGGCCTAAAGCTTTTCAGATTTGCGGGGAGGTATTCTCCTTTGGTGGAGAAGGCAATGGCACCCCACTCCAGTACTCTTGTCTGGAAAATCCCATGGACGGAGGAGCCTGGTAGGCTGCAGTCCATGGGGTTGCTAAGAGTCGGACACGACTGAGCGACTTCCCTTTCACTTTTCACTTTCATGCATAGGAGAAGGAAATGGCAACCCACTCCAGTGTTCTTGCCTAGAAAATCCGAGACACGGGGGAGCCTGGTGGGCTGCCATGTATGGGGTCACACAGAGTCGGACACAACTGAAGTGACTTAGCAGCAGCATTCTGCTTTGGAAAAACAATTTAAATGTTTTTGCATACTATGAATACAAAATTAGGTACAGGGCTTTGAAATGGTCTTGCAACTAAGGAGCCCTGAGCCCAAGCTTTGCAGTGAGACAGCTTCTGCTAGCAGTGGCTGGGGCCACAGACAGAGGCAGGGCCGTATCCTATAGCACCTCACAGGCCATTGTGAAGACTTAGAATTTCATCTTAAGATGGTGGGAAACCTTCAGAGGGTTCTGAGCTCCTACTCAGAAGAAGGCGAAGTGATCTGACATGTTTCACTAGGACCCCTCTGGCACAGTATGAAAACTAGTTGGGTGCCAAGGGTGGACTTGGGCCTCAGGGAAACCAGCGAGCAGAGACTGTAGGAACCCTGGGGTGAGGCCATGGTGGACTGAGGTGGTAGTAGGAAGCAATACATGTTTGGGTTTGAAGTGTATTTTAAATCTAAACAGATGTGCTTAAGAGAAAAACAATTAAGCATAATTCCAAGACTCATCTGAGCATCAAGGTGAATGGAGGTGTCAGGTGGATGGAGTACGGTAAATGGAGAGAAATCAAGGCATGTATAGCAAAGCCAGGGCATGGGAGTGGATGAGCAAGAGATTGGGGCAGGGTCGGAAAGGACTGTAGACACTGGGCAGGGCCTAAACTTCAAGCTCAGCCTTTCGAAGACATTTCTCTCTAGATCTCAGTATTCATAAAACCAATCTGGTCACTGCATTTCCTAGGCATTCCTGTGATTTCAAGGGCTTTAGCAGAGGCCACTCAGATGGCAGGTCTAGCCCTATGCACACGTGTTACTCCAGCACTTTGCATGGCGACTAGGACAGAATGTGCTATGTGTAAAACTAACCAGATTATGGCATACGTGAATGAATGAATGACTCGAGTAAAAAATGAATCACTCTTTCGCACACACATGGTGGCTCTTCTAGAATCCTGTAAAGATATGTTGAATACAATGTCAAGTGAGAATTCAGACAGCACTGTGTAGGAGTTCCTTTAATGATTAAAAAGTAAAACCTCTAATTCTCATTCACTAGAAGCACTTTTATTGAAAAACAAATCAAAAAGTGACTCTGCCTTCAAACAAATCACCAATGGAATCTTTAGGGAGAGAAAAACACCTCAAATTTTATGAAGAATACTTTACATTGCCACATATTCAATATGAGAAAAAGTTTTGCTAAAATAGCAGCACCTCAGTTAGTTAGATCAAATGAAAAGAAACAGAAATAAATATGATATAGAATAGTTGTTCATCAGGATTATTCCTATTTCTTCAGTAGAGCACAGTTGTCCGGGGGGCTGTCCACAGGGATATAGAAATAGCCTGGTCATGTTAAACTGGACTTTGGGCTGGCATTGATTCAAATCACCTTCCCACCATCTTTTACCTCTTTTTTCTGGTCCCTTTCACGCGGATGGGGAATTGCCCCCTCCTTTCCAGGGCTGCTATGAGCTGATCTCTGGACCAATGAACCGACATGCCTGGGGAGTTGCGTGGTTTGGATTTACCATTCTCTGTTGGACTGTAAGTATTTCCCATTGCATGTTTTATTTCTGAGAGGATAGTGATGAGGAGAGACCTCGAGACTGTCCCTGGTTAATTCAACCACACTAGACAGTCTAGAAACAAAAGCTCAGACCTGAGGGCTTGTCAGCAGGGTGCTGGCACCAGGGGAAGGAGAGTGAATTTCCAGGGGGGAGGTAGGCGTGAACCTCCCCTACCAACCAGCTCCTTCTCTGGCTGATTGGGGTGTGCTTGCACTTCTCCATCTCTCTAGATCTTATAAATTCATTACAAGTAGATATCAAAGACTGTCATTTCTCTAGATGCCTCCTGCCCAACTCTCACCCGCCTCCCTCCTTACAAAGGGCTGCCTTCACCATTCCCTGCTGGTCCTTCTGCCCGCCTTATCTGACGCACATGCAGACAGGAGGGTATGACAGTGGGTCTCAGTCCTAACTGCACATTAAGACCGCATGGAGGAGTTGGAGGGGGGCATACCTGAGCCCCAACCTCTGAGCTTCAGATTCCAGTCGATTTAGGGGCAGGACCCAGGTCTTTCCTTTTAATTTTCCAGATGATTCTAATTTGCTGTCAGGATTAGACAGCAAACCCATCGCATTCAGGAAGCAGTCTCAAACTTTTGGCTTCAGAACCCCTTTTCACTTTCTCAAAAATTACTGAGGACTCCAAAAACTTTTTATCTATGGCGAAAATTAACCAACTAACCCTGTTACAAATTAACACAGAATTTTTAAAAATATGTGTTAATTCATTTAAAATAACAATAACAAACTATTTCATGTTACTGTGAACAATATATTTCTGTGGGAAAAAAAGAGACTATTTTCTCAAACAAAAAGAAAAGTAGCTTTCATTTTTTTTTACATTTTTGGAAGTCTCTACAATGTCTGGCTTTTTCTGAAGACAGTTGGCTTCCCATATTTCATCTTCATTTAATCTGTTATAATATGTTGCTTACATTGAAAGATTTGAAGGAGATCCATCCTACACACTGATATGTAGTTGAAAAAAAAAGAGGAATATTTTGGTAGCCTTATCTGAAAATAACTGAATATTCTTCTTTGGCACTACCAAAAACTGGTCAAGTAGTAGTAGTTTCTTAAAGGTTAGTTGCAATATGGAATCTGAAACTTCGTCAAAGAACTTTTAGGACTCTGTTACATTAAAGGACATTACATTGGTGTGTCTTGCAATTTGTACAAATCTTTTACCCACTCATGACTGGCCATTTGGGAAAATACTGGTTCACTGCGTGACAGGATAAGCTTCCACGGTGGCTCAGTTGGTAAAGAATCCACCTGCAATGCGTGTAACAGGATGGACTCAGTCACCTCTGCCCCTGTGATGCTTAAGGCAAGATTATTCTTAAAAATCCAGTGTCACCTAAGCTTGAATGAACCTAACATAATTTCACCCCCCCCCCCAACTCCAGTGTTTCTAGAACAATTCCTTATTTATTTTTATTTTTCTTATATTCTAGTTCTGGGTTCTCCTGGGTACCATGTTCTACTGGAGCAGAATTGACTATTAAGAATGAGATGTACGCACCATACCACTCCCCACAGTGACTTCGGATTTGGTGCTGGAAATGCTCTCTCCTGATGTTCTGCCTTTGTGCTGCCTGGGAACTTACGCATTCTTCCTCACATTGCCAAATCAGTTGGTGTGGAGTTCCTTTAGCCTCTCAGACTCCTGAAATTTTCAGCACATCTGTTTTCACCCTGATCTAGGATTCTGCAACATTGTTATAGGCTGTAGGAAAGGGAGGATTTAGGATAGTAGGTAATAACTATTCCCATCTTTGTTTATTTTTAATATGGGGGCATCAAGGCATTCCTGGGAACCTGTGTTATACTGCAAGTCATGTCTGTATTGGGATAGCAAATCTGCCTGTATTTCTCACTGCTTTCTAAAAGTACCCTTCAAAGGCTTTCATTGTGTCAGTATTGTCCCAGTGAGAGAACTAAGGAGAAGACTGCTGAAACATATCTTTTGCCTTTGTTCTGTGCTGGCTTCCACCTACAGACTCAAGTGATTCTCTTAAAGCTAGCTTGGGAACCCTTTATTATCCAAGGCAAGGCCTGATCTTGATCAAACCGTGGTTGAAATTTCCTCTCAGACACTGCAGAGTGATTCATGCTGGTAACCTCAATTCCCCCACTAATTAAAATATATGAACTTTTGGGACAAAGGAGAGACCTGTTACATATTTACCACCTTCAACCTAAAACTGCTTTCCAGCAGGGAAGAAGCAAGCCAGCTGTTATTTAGGTGATTTAGGGTGATTTGTGCACTGAAAAATATTTTTCTTCTGATCTGTTTCCTTTTGTGATCCTGAAGGAATTTCTTATAACAACATTTGTCTTTATATAAATAAAGAGGATTTTAAATATGTCCACTTACTTTTCTTTTTAGCACTGTCATAATTGGTCATGTATGAGTCTAGCAAAATGGGTTTTCCAACAGAAGAGCATAGGAGGCTGGTGGGAATTAAAGTTTAGGAGATGGAAAATGCAGTACAGTGTGGCTTCCCATGGATACTGGGTAATCCGACTATACATTTAAATGGTTGGAACTTCAAGTTTCTGTTAACAATTTGCGGGGCTGCTGCTCCTCAAATCCTTTCCCCCTGCATCTCTGACTCCAACTGCTCAGCGGTACCCCGCCCCCTGCCATGAAGAAAATGTACCTGGCATTTCAGGTACTCTCATGCAGTAGCCGGGTTCCAGGCCTTGGCCTTTCTTGTGCATCAGACTGAGCCCCAGGGCAGGGAGGGACAAAGCAGGGGGGATGGCACCTTGGCCTGCACCTGGGTGGTAAAGCTGGAGGAGGAGCCTATTCCCCAGACAGGGGTCAAAGGCTCCTGTCATGAGACACCACCAGCCTGCCCCTCCCCGGCCTCACTTGCCTCTCCAGGATAGAGCTTGGTGTGTCAAGATAAATGACACCGGCACATGGCTGAGAAGTCTCTCTCTGGTCTCTTTGAAGAAAGGAAGAGAAAGGAGCTTTACTCTGGGCAAAGCTTTGAGACGCCTCTCCCATCTCCCTTTCCATCCTCTCTCACTTGTTCCGGTGTCTTTTTCTTTTGCCACTAATTGGATTTCCCAGTGCCCTCAAGCCTGAGCAAATCCTGTCTTGGACCTACTCCTGCCTTCCCTCTTGAAGGCTTCAGAGCTTCAAATTCTCTCTCCCTACAAAATTCCATTCTCCTGTGACTTGATCTCAGCTAGGTTAAGGGAAAGCGTTTTTTGTAAACTAATTCATACTAAGGTGTGAGTGACAGCTAATCCACACTCTCTTAATCTTCTCTGTATATTTTTTTTCTGAATAACTGAAATGGATCTTTGTTGGTAGAATCCAGTGCAGGAATGCAAGCTGGAAAGAGCTATTGTGGAGAAAGATGGCCTACTGGCTGCTCGTTAAATTTTACCCCTGCCTTCTCCACCAAGAAGTAACTAGAAAAATAATGGGCTTCAGTTGGTCACTACCCACCACCCCCTCTCCAGATAGCCTCCTACCAAGTAAGACCCTGAGCCCAGGTACTCAGAGTGTTTAGCCCCTGGCAGCTGGAGGACACATCTTTCAGCTGAGACAGACCCGGGCCTGAGGGCTTCCCTGCAGAGTCCAGCCGTTCAGGACTCCGCACTTCCTGGTACCGGGTTCTGTAGTTTAACCTCAGAGCAGCTCCTCTACCCAGTTCCTGCGTCCACCCTCTCCACCTGCCCTGGAAGCCAAGCCCTGCCCCTCTTCCTTCTGGGATGGAAGTGGGGCTCACAGCAAGACCCAAGCCACACTGTTCAAGGGGAATCCAGACCCAGCCTCATTAAGGGGCCCACCCACCCACCAATCCAGGGAGAGGGTGACAGCAGGCGAGCTGGGCTCTGGATTGCTGGCTGGAGACACACACAGACAAAACCATCTCAAGAAATCTCCCGCTTCAACGGCCTGCTTATCGGGTGGGTGAGGAACAATTTACCACCAAACTGACACTGAAAATGTGTCAGGCTGACCTTGGGGTAGCTCTTACTCAATTGCAATACTGGACGGGTCATCACGCTCCTTGGTTGGCCGTCTCCTCCCCACACTGTTACTCAGGCTTCTGGCAGGCTGTTCACCCTGAACATTAGGAAGCTCAGTTTTTTTAGCCCTCTAAGTTTTTCCCACTTCAGCTGGAATAAACAGGGACTACTCCTAATCTACGCAGCAGACCAGGTAGTTTCTGGCTACCCATAAAGGCAAGAAGAAATAGCACCCATCACATGGGTTTGAAAGTTGAATCTCCTCTTAACCTCTTCTTAGTGAAGTCGCTCAGTCGTGTTTGACTCTTTGCAACCCCATGGACTATAGCCTATCAGGCTCCTCTGTCCATGGGATTTTCCAGGCAATAGTCCTGGAGCGGATTGCCATTTCCTTCTCCAACCTCACTCCAATTCCTACCCTCACCAGACTGACCGACAAGCAGGCTGTGGTTGAGGAATTGGAAGCTAAGCTGCTTTCTCATTTCTATAGAATCAACAGTCTCCTCTCCTGTGCCTTGTTTCTCTTCTCTGCTTCACCTCACCCAGATCCTTATCACCTCCTGTATGTGAGGCTCAATCAAAGAGGAAATGTGGCTTTTTCGCAACGGGTTTGCCTCCAGGACACAGGTGTCGTGAAAACCACCATTAAACCTAAGCCAAAATGGGAAAGGAGAAGACCCACATCAACATCGTTGTCATTGGGCACGTACATTCAGGGAAGTCTACCACGACTGGCCATCTGATCTACAAACGTGGTGGGATCGACAAGAGAACAATTGAAAAGTTCGAGAAGGAGGCTGCCGAGATGGGAAAGGGCTCCTTCAAATATGCCTGGGTCTTGAACAAACTGAAAGCTGAACGTGAGCATGGTATTACCATTGATATCTCCCTGTGGAAATTTGAGACCAGCAAGTACTATGTTACCATCATTGATGCCCCAGGACACAGAGACTTCATCAAAAACTTGATTACAGGCACATCCCAGGCTGACTGTGCTGTCCTGATTGTTGCTGCTGGTGTTGGTGAATTTGAAGCCAGTATCTCCAACGGGCAGACCCGTGAGCATGCCCTTCTGGCTTACACCCTGGGTGTGAAACAACTAATTGTTGGCGTTAACAAAATGGATTCTACTGAGCCACCCTATAGCCAGAAGAGATACGAGGAAATTGTTAAGGAAGTCAGCACCTACATTAAGAAAATTGGCTACAACCCGGACACAGTAGCCTTTGTGCCAATTTCTGGCTGGAATGGTGACAACATGCTGGAGCCAAGTGCTAACATGCCGGAGCCAAGTGCTAACCCGCCATGGTTCAAGGGATGGAAAGTCACTCGTAAGGACGGCAATACCAGTGGAACCACCCTGCCTGAAGCTCTGGATTGCATCCTGCCACCAACTCGCCCAGCTGACAAACCGTTGTGTTTGCCCCTCCAGGACGTCTATAAAATTGGTGGTATTGGTACTGTCCCTGTGGGTCGTGTGGAGACTGGTGTGCTCAAACCTGGCATGGTGGTCACCTTTGCTCCAGTCAATGTAACAACTGAAGTGAAGTCTGTAGAAATGCACCATGAAGCACTGAGTGAAGCCCTTCCTGGGGACAATGTGGGCTTCAATGTCAAGAACGTGTCTGTCAAAGATGTCCGTCATGGCAGTGTGGCTGGTGACAGCAAAAATGATCCACCCATGGAAGGAGCTGGCTTCACAGCTCAGGTGATTATTTGGAACCATCCAGGCCAAGTCAGTGCTGGATATGCACCTGTGCTGGACTGTCACACAGCTCACGTTGCTTGCAAGTTTGCTGAGTTGAAGGAGAAGATTGATCGTCGTTCTGGGAAAAAGCTGGAAGATGGCCCTAAATTCTTGAAATCTGGTGACGCTGCCATTGTTGATATGGTTCCTGGCAAGCCTATGTGTGTCGAGAGCTTCTCTGACTATCCTCCCCAGGGCCGTTTTGCTGTGCGTGACATGAGACAGACAGTTGCTGTGGGTGTCATCAAAGCAGTGGACAAGAAGGCAGCTGGAGCTGGCAAGGTCACCAAGTCTGCCCAGAAAGCTCAGAAGGCTAAATGGATGTTATCCCCAATATCTGCCACCCCAGTCTTAATCAGTGGTGGAAAAACGGTCTCAGAACTGTTTGTCTCAATTGGCCATTTGAGTTTAATAGTGAAAGACTGGTTAATGATAACAATGCATCGTAAAACCTTCAGAAGGAAAGGAGAATGTTTTTGTGGACCATCTGCTTTGTGTGTGGCAGCTTAAGTTATTAGTTTTTAAAATCAGTACTTTTTAATGAAAACAACTTGACCCAAAATCTGTCACAGAATTTGAGACCCATTAAAAAAAGTTTAATGAGAAAAAAAAAAAAAAAAGAGGAAATGCGGAGGGAATTCCCTGGCAGTCTGGTGGTTAGGACTCCACTGTCTCACTGCAGGGAGCCCAGGTTTGATCCCTGGCTGAGGGAACTAAGATCCTACAAACCACACACTGTGACCAAAAAATTAAAAATTATAAAAAATTTTAAAAGAAAGAAGAAACACAGGGGAGACTAGTTGTGAGCTACTGAGTTTGCTTTCACATGTGACATTTTTATCACAAAGCTCGAATGGCCACATCTACTGAGTAGATCCAAAACCTCTTGGAAAAAGGTGCATTGCTGAGAAATGCAGAGCTACCAATCCCTTTCCCAAGCCACCCTCCCCCAAGACCCCAAATAACTCCAAAAACAGACGCAAACATCTTCTTTAAATAAGACAAATTGCCAACTTCTCGGGTTAGACAGAAAGTTGCTGCCATGCCCTACTTTCTAGTGGTATCCACCCTGAGTCCCTCTCGAAAAAAGACAGCCCCTGACTTCCAGAAGCCAGCCTGGTGCTCACAACCACGCCTTGCTATTCTCCTGCTAGACCTAAACAATTCACAGAATATCAGCTTCAGATGTCTCATGAAATGAGACAAATCAAGGCCACTTCATAATTCTGTCCAAGCACAAAGATAAGGTCACTGTGCCACTCACAAAATGCTAAACACACCCTTTTTTGGCTAAAATAAGTGACTGCTACGTGTTTATAATTACAGTTCTATTCTTTCACTAGTCCCCTGTGGGTAAAATGTGTTGATACACAATCGCAGAACTGCCCCTGCTTTCTGACAGCGTCCACTACAGAGCACGTCCGGCTGGCTTAAACCCTCCCCAGATGATCCACCCCAAACCCAAATGCTCTGATAAGACTTGGTCTGACTCCCTTTTCCTGAGACACCTCGAGGTTCCCCATGGTGTGTTCTCAAGAGCTTTTGCAATGAGTCAGAATCCCACTTACTTATCTGCAGATGTGTCCCTGGGCTTCTTTAGATAGACAGTCTCCAAATAACTCTGCCTACCCTTATTTCCTCTCTCTATTTGTTGTTTTGTTATCATGAAGTGGGGAAGAACACGAGCCTTGGAATCAAAAACCTGACTCCCAACCCCAGCACTTCATAACTCTGGCAAGTCAGCCTCTTAGAACCTGCTTCAGAAACACAGGTCTCACGGGGGACTGGGAGGATTCAGCGAGAAGTATGTGTCTGAACAGCTAAGAGCCTGTAAGAAATACCAACAGGAAGTTATACCATAAATCTCGTCTGAAAATCTCTGTTTGGCCCATAATCCCACATGCCAACTAATAACCTGTTACTTCAATTCACTGTGATGTTTAATGACCAAATATACTGGTCTAAATTCACTGGTCCTCAAACAATAGCTGTGAGTAAGAGTTTTTCAGCAAAACTCCTACTCAATAGCGAAAGAATATACTAGGACATCAAGATAAGGCATTTTAATGGGTACATCTCAAGTTTTGCATATTATTTCCAGAGTCCTATATTATTGTGTATTATTATTCCAGAGTCTCATTAATACAAAGGAGATCGCTGCCCTTTCTGCCTTCACAGAGAAACCTCATAATCTCCTGAGTGTTCTAAGGGGGAAAAACAAGACAATGGAGTCAAGAAACTTGGGTTCAAATTTTATCTCTTCCTCTTATCAACTTTGGGAAGTTACTTGAATCTGTATTTTCTTTACAGTACTACATATTTACCTATAAGACTACTGGAAAGTTAAAATTTATAAACTGAGGAAAATTGAAATACAGAGCCAGCATTCAATTATTGTGTCCCACCCTTCACCAACCTCTCAGCCCACGGCCCCAAACTGCACACACACACACACACACACACACACACACATCACACTCCCCACATATGTACATAAGATTCAATCTTATTTGAGTTTTCTACTTCAGCAGCTGCCAGTGGAACAATGGAGGCTTACCTGTACAGGTGCACTCCCGGGGGCCAAGAGGCCCCCTCCTCTGTGAATATCTTTGAGAGACTGGTCTGACCCTCTCAGCAGGTATAAGACCGTCTTCAAACTGTATTTGAAGCTAATGAAGGTGGCAATAGCCTATCTTGAAAAAACTTTTTGGAATGTGATGAGGGAAGAACTTATCAAATGTTCCTGAATATGCTCCATTTTGTGAGACATCTTAATGGCTTTTGAGAGAGACTATATACACACAGGACTTGAGGAAAGTGGATGTTGTTAGTCTAGCAGAAAATGTCTTTCCTCTCTCCCAAGAGTCCATTCACAGGGCAGTTGGGGCCCCAGGAAAAAGCAAGCCCCCTAGGGGCTTGAATGGAAGTGAGGGGGAAGAGGGCAGAAAAACCAGAGAGGGAATCAGGGAAAAAATGATGAGAATGGAATATACTTTCAAGTCCAAAAGAAACCAAACTTCTCTAGGAGCTGGGACAAGGATATAGAGATAAGAAACCTTCCTTAAAGAATAAGAGAAGTCCAGAGAATCCCTGGAGGTTCAGTGGTTAGGCCCTGGTGCTTTCACTGCTGGGGCCTGGGTTCAATCCCTGGTCAGAGAAAAAAGATCTCACAAGCCATGTGGCACGTCTTAAAAAAAAAAGAATAAGAGAGGCCCAGATGGAGACAATATTGTGTAAAAGGACCTCCACATCCTCTTCTACCCTACTTCTCTTGACTCAAGAGCGTCAATAAAGTTTGTGTAAAAATGTTATAAACCATAAAGCACTATAAAAAGGAGTGGTAGTATAAGTGAGAAAAAATCAATAAAAACTTTTATAGCAGTATATTCTTCATGTTAAGTATCTGTGGTGTCCAAACAGACTGTACCCATATAATCCCCAGCAAGAGGAGTAGTCTTATCTACAAAACTCAAAAAGCTTGGCCTCTTTGTGGCAAATGACAACAAAGGGCGGGCAACTGGGAAAGCTGGGCTGCTCTGAGGCCAACCTTCCCGGCAGAGCAAGCAGAAGCCACACCTCCAGTGTCATGGGCTTCAATCCCCGGTGCAAGTACAGAGGCAGAGTGGGAAAAGAAAGGTCTTAAAAAACTATCTTCCACCACAAGAACTTTCATAGCGAGTCCTTCAAATGACTTGCATGTTACCTTGGTTGAAAGAATTACATGAAGAACATCAACAGGCATGGGATGGTGGTTTCCAACCTTTAAAAAAATGCACATGCCTTGTTAATACCTGAAAATACATAGGGAGTTTCCTCATAGTACCTATTGTATTTTGTTTCCATGGAATGAGAAATTGTTCTCAGCTGGGATCCTCAAATTCCTTGCATACACCATTCTCTTCCTTTACCTTCCCCAGCCATGACCAGGGACCCACAGCCTCCAAACTGGAGGGCCCTAACATAGGCTGCTGGCAATTACAAAGGTTCAGCCTGAACAAGATTATAATTGAGAAAATTGGGATCATTAACAGATACAAACTACTACAAATAAAACAGATCAGCAACAAAGATTTACTGTATCGCACAAGATACCTGTATCTTGAAATAACCTGTAATGAATATAATCTGCGAAAAAAAAAACAAAGCCTGCTGTACACCTGAAACTAACACAATATTGTAAACCAACTATATTTCAATTTTTAAAAATCAGTATGGAATGCTTGAGGAAGATTCTTCAGAAGAGACAAGAGGGTATGGGGAGAATAAAACCATTATTACAATATTTCTTTTCTAAAGAAAGAAAAAGGAGACAGAAAAAGATGGCGGAGGAATAGGACGGGAAGATCACGTTCTCCCTCACAAATTCCTCAAAAGAACATTTCAACGCCGAGCAAACTCCACAAAACAACTTCTGTAGGCTGGCAGAGGACATCAGGCAACCAGAAAAGCAGACCATTGTCTTCAAAAACAGGTAGGAAAAAATATAAAAGACGAAAAAGGAGACAAAGGAGGTGGGGAGGGAGCTCCGTCCCGGGAAGGGAAGCCCGTCCCGGGAAGGGAATTTTAAGAAGAGAGGTTTCCAAACACCAGGAAACACTCTCCCTGCCGAGTCTGTGGCGAGCCTTGGAAACACAGAGGGCAACATAACAGGAAGGAAAAATAGATAAATAATTAAAACCAAGAGATTACAAGCCCACCAGTAACTCCCCCAGCGGAAAAGCAGCACAGACGCCTGCATCCGCCATTGGGAAGTGGGGGCAGGGCAGGGACGCGCGGGAGGCGCGGGCTGCAGAGCTTTGTAAGAATCGGGCAGGAACGCCCCACGCGCAACCAGAACGATCTAATTGGGCTAGCAAACCAGACTGTGGGATAGCTACCACGCGAAGGGCTCGAACATAAGACACCGCCAGGACCGAGCACAGAACAAAGGACGGAACGGATAAAGCCGGCTGCAGACCATCCCCCGCCGGGGACAGGCAGCCAGAGCCGTAAGGACTGCAAAGGGGCAATTGCAGACCCGGAGAGACTTTACGTACCTAACTGCAAGCAGGCTCCTTTGCTAAGATTTCTGGGGGTGCTGGACAGTCACAGTCTGCCTCACGGGGTGCGCCAGCGGTCCACCCAGAGAGCTGAGCGGTAGTGGCGGAAAAGGTGACAAGCCCCGGCGATCGCGCTCGCCAAACTCCTGAGCTACTCGGACCTGGGAAGGGCACAAAGCGCAGTCCCAGCCGCATTTGTGCCTCTGAGGGCTGCCTGAGGGCCGAACCTGAGCGGCTTGGACCGGGGAAGTGCACACAGCCTAGGGCCGGCCCCAGACGGTTCCCGGCTGAGCATCGTAGAGCCGGAGCGGTTTGTACGCCGCGAGAAAGGACAGGTCAAGCGGGGCAGAGATACTGTGTACACACGACAGTGCTATTTGTTTGCAGCATCCCCCCTCCCCACAGCGCGACTGAACTAGTGAGCCTAAAAACCAGCAAACAGAAGAAGTTAAACAGAGGGAACCACCTTGGAAGTGAGCCCACACGGCCCATAACATCAGAGAAGAGCCAGATATATTTTTAATTTTTTAATATTTTTAAAATCATTCTTTTTTTTTTTGCCTTTTGCTTTTTTTTTCTTTTTTTTCCGAGCTTTTTTTTAATTGTTAAGTCTTCTATTTCTCCTCTAATTTTTATTTCTATAACCTAGTATTACTATTTTTTTAAAAAAAAGACTTTTTTTTTTTTAAGGCAAACACCATATATACTCTTTGGATGGTTGTTGGTGTTTTGTTTTTTGTTTGTTTGTTTGTTTGTTTTTTAATAATTCCTTTTTTTTCTTTCTTCCTTTTTCCTTCTGCTTTTCCTTAATATTGTATCTTTGAAAATCCAACCTCTACTCCAGATTTTTAATCTTTGTTGTCAATTTTGTACATTTAAAAACCCAAACTTCACTACCCAAGTTTACCTGAGAGCGAGATTACTGACTTGTCCACTCTCTCCTCCTCTGGCCTCTCCTCTTTCTCCACCAGGTGGCCTCTGTCTCTTTTCTCCCCCATCTCTTCTCTATCCAACTCTGTGAATCTCTGTGTGTTCCAGACGGTAGAGAACACCTAAGGAACTGGTTACTGGCAGGATTTGTCTCTCTCCTACTCATTCCTCTCTCTTATCCTCCTGGTCACCTCTGTCTACTTCCTCCCTCTCCTCTTCCCCGTATAACTCTGTAAATACCTCTGAGCGGTCCAGACTATAGAGCGCACATAAGGAAGTGACTACTGGCTAGCCTGCTCTCTCCTCTCTTGATCTCACCGCATCTCATTCCAGTTACCTCTAACTACCCCCTCCATCTTCTCTTCTCCTTGTAACTCAGTGAACCTCTCTGAGTGTCCCTCAAGGTGGAGAAACTTTTCATCTTTAACCTAGATGTTTTATCATCGGTGCTGTATAGATGGAGAAGTCTAGAGGCTACTGTGAAAATAAAACTGAAAACCAGAAGCAGGAAGCTTAAACCCAAAGCCTGAAAACATTAGAGAACTCTTGAATTCAGGGAGCATTAAGCAATAGGAGCTCATCAAATGCCTTCATACCTACACTGAAACCAAGCTCCACCCAAGGGCCAACAAGTTCCAAAACAAGACATACCACGCAAATTCTCCAGCAACACAGGAACACTCCCCTGAGCCTCAATATACAGGCAGCTCAAAATTATCCCAAAACCTTTGATGTCTCATAACCCATTACGGGTCACTCCATTGCACTCCAGAGAGAAGAAACCCAGCTCCACCCACCAAAACTCCAACACAAGCCTCCCTAACCAGGAAACCTTGACAAGCCACTGATAGAACCCCACCCAAAGTGAGGAAGCTCCATAATAAAGAGAACTCCACAAATTATCAGAATATAAAAAGGCCACCCCAAACGCAGCAATATAACCAAGATGAAGAGACAGAGGAATACTCAGCAGGTAAAGGAACAGGAGAGTTGCCCACCAAACCAAACAAAAGAGGAAGAAGTAGGGAATCTACCGGAGAAGGAATTCCGAATATTGATAGTGAAAATGATCCAAAATCTTGAAATCAAAATGGAAACACAGATAAATAGCCTAGAGACAAGGATTGAGAAGATGCAAGAAAGGTTTAACAAGGACCTAGAAGAAATAAAAAAGAGTCAAAATATAATGAATAACACAATAAATGAGATCAGAAACACTCTGGAGGCAACAAATAGTAGAATAACGGAGGCAGAAGATAGGATTAGTGAAATAGAAGATAGAATGGTAGAAATAAATGAATCAGAGAGGAAACAAGAAAAACGAATTAAAAGAAACGAGGACAATCTCAGAGACCTCCAGGACAATATGAAACGCTCCAACATTCGAATTATAGGAGTCCCAGAAGAAGAAGACAGAAAGAAAGATCATGAGAAAATCCTTGAGGAGATAATAGTTGAAAACTTCCCTAAAATGGGGAAGGAAATAATCACCCAAGTCCAAGAAACACAGAGAGTCCCAAATAGGATAAACCCAAGGCGAAACACCCCAAGACACATATTAATCAAATTAACAAAGATCAAACACAAAGAACAAATATTAAAAGCAGCAAGGGAAAAACAACAAATAACACACAAGGGGATTCCCATAAGGATAACAGCTGATCTGTCAATAGAAACTCTTCAGGCCAGGAGGGAATGGCAAGACATACTTAAAGTGATGAAAGACAATAACCTACAGCCCAGATTACTGTACCCAGCAAGGATCTCATTCAAATACGAAGGAGAAATCAAAAGCTTTACAGACAAGCAAAAGCTGAGAGAATTCAGCACCACCAAACCAGCTCTCCAACAAATTCTAAAGGATATCCTCTAGACAGGAAACACGAAAAGGGTGTATAAACCCGAACCCAAAACAATAAAGTAAATGGCAACGGGATCATACTTATCAATAATTACCTTAAACGTAAATGGGTTGAACGCCCCAACCAAAAGACAAAGACTGGCCGAATGGATACAAAAACAAGACCCCTCTATATGCTGCTTACAAGAGACCCACCTCAAAACAAGGGACACATACAGACTGAAAGTGAAGGGCTGGAAAAAGATATACCACGCGAATAGAGACCAAAAGAAAGCAGGAGTGGCAATACTCATATCCGATAAAATAGACTTTAAAACAAAGGCTGTGAAAAGAGACAAAGAAGGCCACTACATAATGATCAAAGGAACAATCCAAGAAGAAGATATAACAATTATAAATATATATGCACCCAATATAGGAGCACCGCAATATGTAAGACAAATGCTAACAAGTATGAAAGGGGAAATCAACAATAACACAATAATAGTGGGAGACTTTAATACCCCACTCACACCTATGGACAGATCAACTAAACAGAAAATTAACAAAGAAACGCAAACTTTAAATGATACATTAGATCAGTTAGACCTAATTGATATCTATAGGACATTTCACCCCAAAACAACGAATTTCACCTTTTTTTCAAGTGCTCATGGAACCTTCTCCAGGATAGATCACATCCTGGGCCATAAATCTAAACTTGATAAATTCAAAAAAATCGAAATCATTCCAAGCATCTTTTCTGACCATAATGCATTAAGATTAGATCTCAATTACAGGAGAAAAACTATTAAAAATTCTAACATATGGAGGTTGAACAACACACTTCTGAATAACCAACAAATCACAGAAGAAATCAAAAAAGAAATCAAAATATGCATAGAAACTAATGAAAATGAAAACAAAAACACAACAACCCAAAACCTGTGGGACACTATAAAAGCAGTGCTAAGAGGAAAGTTCATAGCAATACAGGCATACCTCAAGAAACAAGAAAAAAGTCAAATAAATAACCTAACTCTACAACTAAAGCAACTAGAAAAGGAAGAGTTGGAGAACCCCAGAGTTAGTAGAAGGAAAGAAATCTTAAAAATTAGGGCAGAAATAAATGCAAAAGAAACAAAAGAGACCATAGCAAAAATCAACAAAGCCAAAAGCTGGTTCTTTGAAAGGATAAATAAAATTGACAAACCATTAGCCAGACTCATCAAGAAGCAAAGAGAGAAAAATCAAATCAATAAAATTAGAAATGAAAATGGAGAGATCACAACAGACAACACAGAAATACAAAGGATCATAAGAGACTACTATCAGCAGTTGTATGCCAATAAAATGGACAACGTGGAAGAAATGGACAAATTCTTAGAAAAGTACAATTTTCCAAAACTGAACCAGGAAGAAATAGAAAATCTTAACAGACCCATCACAAGCACGGAAATTGATACTGTAATCAGAAATCTTCCAGCAAACAAAAGCCCAGGTCCAGATGGCTTCACAGCTGAATTCTACCAAAAATTTCGAGAAGAGCTAACACCTATCCTACTCAAACTCTTCCAGAAAATTGCAGAGGAAGGTAAACTTCCAAACTCATTCTATGAGGCCACCATCACCCTAATACCAAAACCTGACAAAGATGTCACAAAAAAAGAAAACTACAGGCCAATATCTCTGATGAACATAGATGCAAAAATCCTCAACAAAATTCTAGCAATCAGAATCCAACAACACATTAAAAAGATCATACATCATGACCAAGTGGGCTTTATCCCAGGGATGCAAGGATTCTTCAATATCCGCAAATCAATCAATGTAATTCACCACATTAACAAATTGAAAAATAAAAACCATATGATTATCTCAATAGATGCAGAGAAGGCCTTTGACAAAATTCAACATCCATTTATGATAAAAACTCTCCAGAAAGCAGGAATAGAAGGAACATATCTCAACATAATAAAAGCTATCTATGACAAACCCACAGCAAACATTATCCTCAATGGTGAAAAATTGAAAGCATTTCCCCTAAAGTCAGGAACAAGACAAGGGTGTCCACTTTCACCGCTACTATTCAACATAGTTCTGGAAGTTTTGGCCACAGCAATCAGAGCAGAAAAAGAAATAAAAGGAATCCAAATTGGAAAAGAAGAAGTAAAACTCTCACTGTTTGCAGATGACATGATCCTCTACATGGAAAACCCTAAAGACTCCACCAGAAAATTACTAGAGCTCATCAATGAATATAGTAAAGTTGCAGGATATAAAATCAACACACAGAAATCCCTTGCATTCCTATACACGAATAATGAGAAAGTAGAAAAAGAAATTAAGGAAACAATTCCATTCACCATTGCAACGAAAAGAATAAAATACTTAGGAATATATCTACCTAAAGAAACTAAAGACCTATATATAGAAAACTATAAAACACTGATGAAAGAAATCAAAGAGGACACTAATAGATGGAGAAATATACCATGTTCATGGATTGGAAGAATCAATATAGTGAAAATGAGTATACTACCCAAAGCAATTTACAAATTCAATGCAATCCCTATCAAGCTACCAGCCACATTTTTCACAGAACTAGAACAAATAATTTCAAGCTTTGTATGGAAATACAAAAAACCTCGAATAGCCAAAGCAATCTTGAGAAAGAAGAATGGAGCTGGAGGAATCAACTTGCCTGACTTCAGGCTCTACTACAAAGCCACAGTCATCAAGACAGTATGGTACTGGCACAAAGACAGACATATAGATCAATGGAACAAAATAGAAAGCCTAGAGATAAATCCACACACATATGGACACCTTATCTTTGACAAAGGAGGCAAGAATATACAATGGAGTAAAGACAATCTCTTTAACAAGTGGTGCTGGGAAAACTGGTCAACCACTTGTAAAAGAATGAAACTAGATCACTTTCTAACACCGCACACAAAAATAAACTCAAAATGGATTAAAGATCTAAATGTAAGACCAGAAACTATAAAACTCCTAGAGGAGAACATAGGCAAAACACTCTCAGACATAAATCACAGCAGGATCCTCTATGATCCACCTCCCAGAATTCTGGAAATAAAAGCAAAAATAAACAAATGGGATCTAATTAAAATTAAAAGCTTCTGCACAACAAAGGAAAATATAAGCAAGGTGAAAAGACAGCCATCTGAATGGGAGAAAATAATAGCAAATGAAGCAACTGACAAACAACTAATCTCAAAAATATACAAGCAACTTCTGCAGCTCAACTCCAGAAAAATAAACGACCCAATCAAAAAATGGGCCAAAGAACTAAATAGACATTTCTCCAAAGAAGACATACGGATGGCTAACAAACACATGAAAAGATGCTCAACATCACTCATTATTAGAGAAATGCAAATCAAAACCACAATGAGGTACCACTTCACACCAGTCAGAATGGCTGCGATCCAAAAATCTGCAAGCAATAAATGCTGGAGAGGGTGTGGAGAAAAGGGAACCCTCCTACACTGTTGGTGGGAATGCAAACTAGTACAGCCACTATGGAGAACAGTGTGGAGATTCCTTTAAAAATTGCAAATAGAACTACCTTATGACCCAGCAATCCCACTTCTGGGCATACACACCGAGGAAACCAGAATTGAAAGAGACACATGTACCCCAATGTTCATCGCAGCACTGTTTATAATAGCCAGGACATGGAAACAACCTAGATGTCCATCAGCAGATGAATGGATAAGAAAGCTGTGGTACATATACACAATGGAGTATTACTCAGCCGTTAAAAAGAATTCATTTGAATCAGTTCTGATGAGATGGATGAAACTGGAGCCGATTATACAGAGTGAAGTAAGCCAGAAAGAAAAACACCAATACAGTATACTAACACATATATATGGAATTTAGGAAGATGGCAATGATGACCCTGTATGCAAGACAGGGAAAGAGACACAGATGTGTATAATGGACTTTTGGACTCAGAGGGAGAGGGAGAGGGTGGGATGATTTGGGAGAATGACATTCTAACATGTATACTATCATGTGAATTGAATCGCCAGTCTATGTCTGACGCAGGATGCAGCATGCTTGGGGCTGGTGCATGGGGATGACCCAGAAAGATGTTCTGGGGAGGGAGGTGGGAGGGGGGTTCATGTTTGGGAATGCATGTAAGAATTAAAGATTTTAAAATTTAAAAAATAAAAAACTAAAAATTAAAAAAAAAAAGAAAGAAAGAAAAACCACCGCTTTCACTTTTCCCTACTGGGTTAAAGGTAAGCCAGGCCAGCGCGAGGTAAGCCTGTCAGGTCCATAGAATGCACTTTCCTTTCAAATTCTTTTTCTCCACTTGGGTGGTGGTGTTTGTTGCTTAGTTCCTAAGTTGTAGCCCACTTTTTGCAACCCCGTGGACTGTAGCCTGCCAGGCTCCTCTGCTGATGGGATTTTCCCAGGCAAGAATACTGGAGTGGGTTGCTATTTCCTCTTCCAGGGGATCCTCCTGACCCAGGGATTGAATTTGCATCTCCCTCATTGGCAGGTGGATGCTTTCCCACTGAGCCACCAGGGAAGCCCACTCGGGTGGTGGCTGCTGTCCTTACTGGAAGCCCCGGTCCTCCTACGCCCTCCTTCACCTTCCTTGGGAAGGATATTATTCCCACAAACTGGCTGGCACACATTCCCGCAGAAGTTTAACAACTAAGTGTCATAATATGATGATGGATTGAGAAACCCCCGGGCACAGGTGCATAACACGTGCTCAAGAACACCAACATCTGCACTATTTGTGCCCACTGTCCTGGGTGAACAAAATATTCTGATTTGTGTTCTGAGCCCGCATCCATCTCCAATTACCTTCCTTAGATGTTCCTCCCACACTGCGACCCCTCTCCCAGGAAGCTCAGCAGTACCACATCAGTGCCATGGCCCCACCTTCCTTCCAAAATCAAAGGCCTCAGGAGCCGTGGGCTCTGGCTCTAGCCCTTCCCATCCTCTCACCAACCAGGTGTGCCCGAGGCATCCCTTCTGTTCCTGTCGCTGACCACAAGCAAACGTGGGAGGATAGAGACAAAAATACGACACAGCCCAGGAAGCGAGGCGCAGAGGCACCTGCACAGCCTGGAGCTGCTCACAAGGATGTGCACGTAACAGCCCAGAAGTGAGAGAAGGATGAAGACGGGAGGGAGACAGGACTGAGTCCCACCTGCTTGTTTTTAAGCAGTAGGATCTCTGACATGAATACATCTGAAGGCCTCAAACTGGAACCAAGGAGGACCGTATGGGGCCTTCCCAGAAGAAACCCTCCTCCATTTCCTCCACCTGCCTCTTATGCATACAGAAATTGTAGCCTCCGATGTCTCCCCTGAGTTCCAAAGAGAAAATTCAATCAGAGAAGTGAAGAACTGCAGACTGAATGAGAGAAAAAAGAGATAAAATTATGAGCGTTTAGCTATTAAAAGAAGTCAAGGAGCTTTAGTTCTTCCTCAAGCACTATATAGATAATATTCTGAGCCATGTCCTTTGAGCCATTTTGCAGATACTGAAACCCACCAGGTGGAAGAAGTTAACTCTATGCTGTCCACAAACACCTAGACATCAGACGTGTTAGAACCAGAAGGTTGATGATGCTGACTCCTGATTACCAACAACCAATCAGAAGGAAGTCCATGAGCTGATCACACACTGCAACCCCTCTCTCTCATCCCGTCTTTAAAAACTTTTCCCTAAAAGTGTTTGAGCAAGGTGAAAAGACAGCCTTCAGAATGGGAAAAAATAATAGCAAATGAAGAAACTGACAAAGAATTAATCTCAAAAATACACAAGCAACTCATGCAGCTCAATACCAGAAAAATAAATGACCCAATCAAAAAATGGGCCAAAGAACTAAATAGACATTTCTCCAAAGAAGACATACCGATGGCTAACAAACACATGAAAAGATGCTCAACATCACTCATTATCAGAGAAATGCAAATCAAAACCACAAGGAGGTACGATTTCATGCCAGTCAGAATGGCTGCTATCTAAAAGTCTACAAACAATAAATGCTGGAGAGGGTGTGGAGACAAGAGAACCCTCTTATACTGTTGGTGGGAATGCAAACTAGTACAGCCACTATGGAGAATAGTGTGGAGATTCCTTAAAAAACTGGAAATAGAATTGCCTTATGACCCAGCAATCCCACTGCTGGGTATACACACCGAGGAAACCAGAATTGAAAGAGACACATGTACCCCAATGTTCATCACAGCACTGTTTATAATAGCCAGGACATGGAAGCAACCTAGATGTCCATCAGCAGACGAATGGATAAGAAAGCTGTGGTACATATACACAATGGAGTATTACTCAGCCATTAAAAAGAATACATTTGAATCAGTTCTAATGAGGTGGATGAAACTGGAGCCTATTATACAGAGTGAAGTAAGTTAGAAAGAAAAACACCAATACAGTATACTAACACATATATATGGAATTTAGAAAGATGGTGACGATGAACCTGTATGTGAGACAGCAAGAGACACAGATGTAAAGAGCAGATTTTTGGACTCTGGGAGAAGGCGAGGGTGGGATGATTAGAGAGAATAGCATTGAAACATGTATATTACCATATGTGAAATAGATCGCCAGTCCAGGTTTGATGCATGAGACAGGGCACTCAGGGCTGGTGCACTGGGATGACCCTGAGGGATGGGATGGGGAGGGAGCGGGGAGGGGGTTTCAGGATGGGGGACTTGTGTACACCCATGGCTGATTCATGTCAATGTATGGCAAAAACCACTACAATATTGTAAAGTAGCTAGCCTCTAATTAAAATAAATAAAAATTTTTTAAGTGTTTGAACCTCTCAAGCACTAACTGCCTGGATTCCCTTGCTTGGTGCCCACAGTAAGTGCTTCACCACAGACTGTTTTCAGTAGACTGGCTGTGCCGCATGTGAGAAAGCACACCCAAGTTTGGTTCGGTAACAAAAGAACAGTTAAAAAAGAAAAAAACACAAGAATGAACAACCAAAGCTTCTTCATATTTTACTACAGAGGTATTTCCAATGTATTATTAGTTGATATGCAATTTGTAAACTGCTACATCATACCCTACACGTACAAAATGATTTTACAAAAATGCCCTAAAACCTAGTAGATAAAATGTGTTCTCTGCTGAGCTGGGACTGGAAGGGGCGCCTGGGCAGGGGACACCGGACGCAGGGCCACAGCCACCGCCGCCCTCTGCCTGGTGGGGTCCTTCTGCCACCTCTTCAGCCCCAAGTTCACAGCATCTTGATTCTTCACCTTTCTCTCCTCTTCTTCAGCCTTCCTCTCACGTGGGACCCGCCTCTTCACAGACAACCACGCAGGATAAATGAGTAACAGAAACTTATCTTCAACCCTTTCCCCCTGGGACGAGAAGAATTCTGATTCTCTGGGACATTCAACATCTTATTTCCCATGGCCTTTTTCATTCCAGAAAATATGTATCACTTCAAACAGAAATAAATCTTCTCCAATCAGAGTTCTCAAGTAGCCTTCATGGTATCTTTTGAGTGGTCTTTTCATACTTAGTCCCAAGTTATCTCCAGTACCATAGCTAACCTTCATGATCAAAACAACTAAGAAAGCTGTCTTCTACAATTGTTTTACATTCCACATCACCAGGAACTCTGCTAAGAAAATACCAAAGAGGGAAAATCAGCTCCAAGACCGGCCACAACAAGTTCTTAACGTGTGCTATTAGGGGAAGTCTCTAGATTACTGCAATCAAATATTCAGTCCCTCCAAATGTCACCAGAAGAGCCAGGTCATGGATCAGACCAGAAATCCACTGTGATGTTGACATATAAAGGATTGTAATTCACAGAGAGTAATTTATAACCACAGCTGCTCAACCCATCTGTTCTCCAGACACGTGACACCTGATGTAAGAGATTCATCCTAAAGACAAAAAGAACAAACATGAATGATAAGAATTGAACATCTATTTCCATTGCTTTCTGCCTTGCCATAACGTTTGGCAAAGGTATCTCTCTAAATTATTGCACCTGCTGGGCTTCCTACTGTAAAAGAAGTTAATTTTTCTCATCGAAGGTTACAGACACCAACAACAGCCATGTGTTCCCGTGGAAGACCCCATGGAAGACCCTGAGAACCAATGATGAGAACAATCCTGCAAGCGATATGCCCCTGGTCTATAGGACAGAAGAATGTACGATGATACACGTCATCCTCCGCTGACAGGCCCTTGGATAAGCTTCAGGGAATCTATGAATCCTCAGTCATAGCCCCCAAAAGAATTGGTTTACCTGACAGGATTCCTTGGCAAAAGAGTTAATTTCTGGGGCAGAAACACAAGATGAACCTAAAACAGTTCATCACACCAGAGCAAAGGGAAAGAAGCTCTCAAAACAACCAGAGCTATGTCAAAGGATTCAGGAACAGCTAGGAAAAGATAATGTTTGCCAAAGACAATCCGAGCATCAGAAAGAATATTAACTACATTCAGAAGGATGTAGGTAGCATATACTCATCATTTTGAAATGATAAACCAATGCAATTTTTTCCCTTTATTCCACGATGTGAAAATTCTATCAGACAAATGACCTGGCTTGTTCAAATAACTTACAATGGGGAAAAAAAGGAAGGGGGAACCTACAAATTAAAAGTAATTTCACAGAGATCATTCAAATGTAATGTGCTGATCTTGTCTAGAATTCTGACCTGAATAAACCAACTGTTTAAAAAAATTTTTAAGCATTTATGAGATAATCAGGGAAATCTGAACATTAATTGGACATCTGATAACAGTAAAGAAGTACTGCTAATTTTATTTTAGGTATGATAATGGTGGCTCCCTAGGTGGCACAGGGGTAAAGAATCCACCTCCCAAAGCAGGAGACATGGGTTCAATCCCTGGATCGAGAAGATCTCCTGGAGTAGGAAATGGCAACCCAGTCCAGTGTTCTTGCCAGGAAAATCCCAAGGACACAGGAGCCTGGTGGGCTGCAGTCCATGGGGTCGCAAAGCTGCTGCTACTGCTAAGTCACTGCAGTCGTGTCCGACTCTGGGACCCCATAGACGGCAGCCCACCAGGCTCCCCCATCCTTGGGATTCTCCAGGCAAGAACATTGGAGTGGGCTGCCACTTCCTTCTCCAATGCATGAAAGGGAAAAGTGAAAGTGAAGTCGCTCTGTAGTGTCCAACTCCTAGCGACTTACCGTCCTATATTCACCTCATTGCCTTGGTCTCTCTTGTGGAAGATCATAGTATATTTACCCACTTCAGGCAGTGGCCGGGTTATTTTCATTCTATGAAGTTCAACCCTGAAAAAAAAACAGAGGTGTTTAAAGAAAAATTCTATTCCACTTATCTGCCACTAGGTACTTAAGAAAAAAATCACTTGCAAAAAGGTATATACATGTGCCCATAGAAAGTTATGACCAACCTAGATAGCATATTAAAAAGCAGAGACATTACTTTTCCAACAAAGGTCCATCTAGTCAAGGCTATAGTTTTTTCAGTAGTCATGTATGGATGTGAGAATTGGACTGTGAAGAAAGCCGAGTGCTGAGGAATTGATGCTTTTGAACTGTGGTGTTGGAGAAGACTCTTAAGAGTCCCTTGGACTGCAAGGAGATCCAACCAGTCCATCCTAAAGATCAGTCCTGGGTGTTCATTGGAAGGACTGATGCTGAAGCTGAAACTCCAATACTTTGGCCCCCTCATGCGAAGAGTTGACTCACTGGAAAAGACTCTGATGCTGGGAGGGATTGGGGGCAGGAGGAGAAGGGGACGACAGAGGATGAGATGGCTGGATGGCATCACCGACTTGATGGACACAAGTTTGGGTAAACTCCAGGAGTTGGTGATGGACAAGGAGGCCTAGTGTGCTGCTATTCATGGGGTCACAAAGAGTCGCACATGACCGAGCGACTGAACTGAACTGATACATATATCTTGATTCTTTTGGTATTTGAAAAAAAGAATTTTCTTATGTTGAACCTCAGGCAATAAATCCATATAAGAATCACACTTAACATTTACTAATGAGGTGCAAAGATGTATCAATACACAGTTTGTTGGTTCCCAAAAACAGCTGAGAAAATACATCTTTAAAAGGCCAAGTCTCTCAGGATCCCTAATTGACTTAGTGTTTTCTTCTTTAGGGAAAGTACAACTGCTAAAGGTCACAAACCTAGATTCAAATCTAGACTTTATTATTTACAACCTTGGGGAAGTCAGTTCATTATTCCAGGCCTGGGTTTCCTCAACTGTAAAATAGCAATGGGACACACAGTTGATCTGACAGGCTCAAATAAGACAGTCCATGGGGAAGATCCTTTGCAAAATGTAATGTACTCTACAAGCATAAAGAGGGTGGTGCCTGTTGCACAGGTGAGCAAATAAGTAGTAAAGAAATTTCCACAAAATCTTTATGCTCAGTTCAGTTGGTTTATTCATAGCATTAGTCAAGAACCACTCTGGAGGCTACGATGTTGAAAGCAAACTTGGGGGCTCCCTTTTACACTGAAGCCAAAGAGCAACAGGAAAAATAGTGAAGATCCATCACCAACGTAAAATTCTACTAACCATCCCATCTGGGAAGTAAAGAGGAGCTGGGGAATGTGACGGATACGGTGACTGAGCCCTTGCTATTCCTGCCCTGCAATCTAGCAGGCATCTTCTGTCCACTTCATAGGGCACGGCCACACAGGCTGCTGATGGGCTGGGCCGTGAAGTACGCCGCCCATCACTACAGACATTCCTAGGCAGCCTTTGGTCAGAGAGATCCATTCCGTCCTGCCAAAAACACTGCAGAGACTCTCAGCCTAGACTTGGGAACAAGACCAACCTGGAGCCATGGCTTCCTCATGCTGAAGCAATGGAAAGGCAAAAGAAAATTGCTGGAAGCCACACATCCATTAATTCAGAACCCCAGCTGAGAGGTTTTCTTTCTAAAAGGCAACAACAGGAGGATTGGGCGGTGGTGGGGGCGGGGGCGGGGGTGGGGGGTTGGGGGTGGGGTGGCGGTGCGGTCTCCTAACAGAAAGACCTTGTTAATACAAGTCTGAATATACTGGCCCCAGGCTCTTGAAAAAAATTACTTAATTCTGGGAGTTAGGGATGCCCATAACTATCTGGCCACGAAACCCAAGTTCAGGAAAAGGGGCTGAGAGAGGAGACCAGGTATATTCCTTGTGAATCCTCCAGAGTGGGAAAGAGTTCAAGAGAATCTGAGGTCATGCCAGCAGCTCCGGGTTATGCCAGCAGCTGCTCCCACAGAGCATAGGAGAGGGCATCCTGGTTTGCTCCAGAGTGTGTGACTGGCACTCCCTGCTGTGCACAACCCTGGGAACAGCCAGTGTCACCTGGGGTCTGAGAGAAGGCAGAGGCTTAGAACAGACCTCTGGCCACTTTCCTCGGATTGTAGCTTTACAGACACTCTAGTCTAGGGCTTCCCGTTCACTGGTGAGACCCTATCTCAGTAGCTAGGACCTGCTGCCAAGTCCAGAGACACCTCCGTCAACACTCCTGGACTGCAGACATCCATGAGCCAGAACTGGACCACCCAGTTCTGAACTGCAAAGAGCAATTTGGGCCACCTTGTTCACCCCCCTCCCCACCCTCTGCCACCCTTCTAGGACAAGTTCAAGCCTCATGACCTTCTGGCCTGGCATCCACAGGAACCACACACAACTACGGCTAGCAGACCCCGTGAAGGGGACCTGTCTCTGTTGTTCACCTGAGTCTGAGGTCATCGTCTTCGCCTCCCCATCCCCAGTAGTTGTTAGAGAATCCATTCACCTTGAAAAATTGCTCTCGACTTAGGGCAGTAACACCCCCAAAATATCCACTGTAACGTAACCTGAAAGAGAGGAGAGAGAAGGTAAGAAGGGTACACAGAGGCCTTTTGTTCTCGACAGCTGCTCCAGACTTCACAGGGCGGGCGTATTCCTGCAACACTCTGAAGACTGTGCTCTCTAACCCGTCCACTCCTGCTCCAGAGCCACCTCCCCACACTCCTGGCCCTCCAACCTCTGTCCAGACAGGCTCGCTAAGCAAGGTGCCACCCACCTTTGGTTGTTTATGGTTGTGTGCAGAGGTCTACACAAGGTACCTGTACATGTACATTATAACATCAGACCTGGATGACAGAATTCATCTCACGTGTAAATCCAGTAAATAGCTGTGTGCCAAATAGTTGTGGGTTAAGAAGAAATCTAAGGCTGGGTCCAGGTTAGGCATTAAATTTTGCAAAGGACAGGGAAGCCTGGCGTGCTACAGTCCACGGGGTTGCAAAGAGTCAGACATGACCGACAACAACAACAACAACATGAGTGAACAACAACAAAACGGTTTTTCACTTTTACTTTTTTTAGGGAGTGGGGTGGAGGGCAAGAGACAGGACCTGAGCACACTTTGTATGCAAACTCCACTTTTAAGCAAATCTCCATCTCAGAGCCTGTCTCCCGGAGAACCCGACATACCTTAATAACCCCGAGGGCTCCAGCGTGGGCAACTAAGTAGATGATAATGCCTGTCACAAAAACAGGGTATACACACCAATATTTAGGTTTTGAGAAGGAGACAAATTATGGTTTGGATATGCTGAATTTGAGGTACTTGTGGGGCTTCTGCCAGTGGGAAAAAGGATACAGGGTCCAGGTTCAATACAGAAGAGTAGTTACAGAGGTAGCTTCGGAAATAAGCTGTCAAGAGGTGGTACCTGAGGGCCCGAGAGTAGCAAAAGTTGCCTGAAGACAATGCAGTAAGTGAAGAGAGAAGAAGAGGGTGGAGCTATGGGGAAACCAACAAGGAAAAGGGAAGGACAGAGGCACTGGCCAGAGAGCACGTCCCACTCACTTAGGACTAACGCAAATTTGAGAAATAGAGACATCCTTAGAACACGGTAACCACTTAGAAACGCAAAGGAAGGCAGCTTAACCACTTGGATGTTACCGAATAAGAGAATGTGAATATATGGAGGATTTCTTACTTTAATTAATGTCAAAGTATTCCAGAACCAGTGAAATATTTCTGCTTTTCCAGATAAGAAGGCAAACCAAAAGGAAAGATCAGTCACCACGTAGACCAGCAGTCCCCAATCTTTTTGGCACCAGGGACCAGTTTCATGGAAGACAATTTTTCCACGGACAGTGCAGGGGGTGAGGGGAGGATGGTATGGGGATGATTCAAGTGCATTACATTTACTGCGCACTTTATTACTAATTATTATTACATCAGCTCCACCTCAGATCATTAGAGATTAGATCCCAGTGGTTAGGGACCCCTGATGTTGACACTTGCCACCTAACAGATGAAGTCCCAAAAGTTAATTTGTAGTTCAGCTCTTTGTTTCTATGCTCTGAGTACAGATGGGGTGCACCCTGCTTAACCCACAATGGAAACAGATTTACTTGTATACCCCCAACCTAAAACAAACAAAAAGAACAAAGTACTCAGAAGACAGGTGTTATTGACCAAGACATTGACTACAGTGATTTGTTGCCTTGTGACTGGACACTGTTTGGCTGGGAAGAGATTCCTAAACTACAAAAGACCAGCAGCTTCATCAGGACCCTCAGTAGAATCACTGCTCAGGCATAACCTGCAGAGCACCAACAAGGGGTCACCAGGAGGGAACAGCACTGATGACCTGGATTCATCTGTTAAGTAACTATTACCCACTGGGTGCAAAGCAGCTGGCTCAACACTGGAATAAGTGGGCCCAGCCTCACGCATGGTTGACAGTGCAGCAAGAGAGGTGACTGTTCTCGGGGTTCTGAGGAAGGAGACGACAACATCAGGGCAAGTGGGCCTGGAAGGATTCAGAGAGGTAGAAAAATGGGGGGAACTCCTGGTAGTCAGGGGCTTCCCTGGTGGCTCAGATGGTAAAGAATCTGCCTGCAATGCAGGAGACCGGGTTCAATCCCTGGGTCGGGAAAATCCGCTGAAGAAGGGAATGGCTACCCACTCCCATATTCCTGCCTGAAGAATTCCATGGACAGAAGAGCCTGGTGGGCTATAGGTCACAGGATCACAAAGAGTCAGACACGACTGAGTGACTGACACCTGGCGACCCAAGCTCCATTAGGAAAAGCAGAGAGGGAGAAAAGTACAGGCTGTCTGAGGAGAACCGAGAGGCCTGTTCAGCTGCAGGAGGAGACCAGCCAGAAACAGAGGTTCAAGAATTATCACTTTCTCAGTTGCCTCTTAGGTGCCAAATATCTACACGTTTATTGTTCATTGCTCCTGGTTTTTCTTCTTACCTAGAAAAGCATAAAATATTTGATTGGCCCAGAGACTGCTTTACTTATTTTTAAAGGCTCAAGGGTGGGGAAGATGCAGTCATAAAATAACAGTAGCGTCCTTGGAGAAAGCAGGAAGGTATGGAAGGAATTCTTGGCAACAAAATATCCCACGGCCTAGAAGAGATCTTTACACTGACACAATCACAGGGAGAAACAAGATTTATTTCTATCTTCACAGACACTGAGATAGTTGAAACAGGTTACTTAAACTTCTTCCCTCTGCATGTGTCTAAAGTGAAAACATTTCTCGCTTCTCTTTGTACTCAACGGGCAGTTGTGACAATACTGTGCTGATTTAAGCTCTGTGGTGCAGGGACACACAGTTACCAGCAGGGGGCAGACACTTTAGCTGCCTGCAACTGAAGGCACCTGTCAGCAACTAGAGAGATTCTGCCCAAAGGAGGAAAGGCAAGAAGTAAGAGGGATGCAGACAACTCCTGTATTACCTATGCAAGCCTCCCTGGACCACAGGAGACGAGGCCGTGTACATGACACATACAGCAAAACTGGAAAATATAAATGACAAACCAGGATCGGAGGAAAACTTAAATCAGAAAATTAGCATAGGAAACACATTAGAACTCTGATCTGCAAAGAAGACTCTTTCAGCTTCTACAAGGTCATAGATTTGGCTCCCAGCTTCTTGCCTCCAGATCAAAAGAGGAAACACATTCAACCACATGATTTACATTAGGAAAACTGTCAGTTATTCAAGGAAGACAAAGACTGCCAGATATCTAGTTATAAAAGAAACATTTGGCCAATTACCATAGCGAGTTAAAACAGCAAGATGCATAAGGGGCTGTTTTTAGACTGTGTGGCATCTGATAAAACCCATGATCATCATATCAAAGTTATACTCCAGATCGGTTCCAAGCAGGAAAGCCCAAGAGCTCATTTCCTTATGGTCCAGCTTAAAGCAGAGATAAACTCTAGAATCCTAACAAAAGGGCTGTCCTTGAAATAATCCAGCGTATCCATACTCCAAACAAAAGAACAATCCTGTGTGACTATAATTTCTCACCACAGTGTTTAGAAAGACTGGGCAACGGGAAGTTATCATCCATGTCAAGTGTCTGAAGTACAGTATTTATTCTGTATTGTAGAGAGTGACATCTTACTACCAGTAAGTGAGCAGATAATTGCCATGCTTCTGAAAATACCAAGGTACCCGGACATGATATACTGCTTTCTTCAGTGCAGAGGTGGCTCAGAGACCAGACACCAAAACCTCCAGAAAATGATCAAGTTTCCCAAAAAAAAAATCCTGGGATTCTCTTCCAGACCTTCCCGTGTCCTCTTGCCCCACTGTCTCTGGAGCCTGGAGGCCAGAGTGGGCGTCTGCCCTCATCTTCTCCCCTCCTGCCTGGCTCCATCCCACACACCAAAAGCCAGCTGAACTGAGCTTTCTCCTATCATCCTGTGGCTCCATCCTGCACACCAAAGGCCAGCTGAACTCTCCTGTCATTCTCCGGTTCTAACCACGTGTCAGCAGCACTCTGATACCTTCTACAGGAACTCCAAATGCCTTACCAGACTGAATAAGGCCTGCCTAACCTGGCCCCTGCCTACTCTCATCTCTAGCCTCTCCTCCTTCCACCATTCCAGACATTCATTCTCCAGCACTAATGAGCCACCCGCCTTTCCTCCAAACCTGTGCCACATTCTCTCTTGCTTCCATGTCCTGGAGCTCTGCTGGGAAGCTCCCATTGATTCCACAACATAAAGGTGCCACGTTTCCTGAACAACTGCTTTAAACCCTTCCCTGCTGCTGCTGCTGCTGCTGCTAAGTCGCTTCAGTCGTGTCCGACTCTGTGCGACCCCATAGACAGCAGCCCACTAGGCTCCCCCGTCCCTGGGATTCTCCAGGCAAGAACACTGGAGTGGGTTGCCATTTCCTTCTCCAATGCATGGAAGTGGAAAGTGAAAGTGAAGTCGCTCAGTTGTGTCCGACCCTTAGCGACCTCATGGACTAGGTGTTTCTTAACGACAGTGTGTTCTCACCCACTGTAGTTTATTCTAGGTGTTTGTTTATATCCCACCCTTTACACAGGGACTGGATTTACAGTCTATCAGTTCAGTTCAGTCACCCAGTCATGTCCCACACTTTGAGACTCCATGGACTGCAGCACGCCAGGCTTCCCTATCCATCACCAACTCCCAGAGTTTACTCAAGCTCATGTCCATCGAGTCAGTGATGCCATCCAACCATCTCATCCTCTGTCTGTACAGTCTTACCTGAGGCAAAAATTCCCTGCAGTCAGTATTACTCCTGGAAAACTCTTAAAACAGTCCAAAGTGAGAAACCTACATACTAAGAACAACGTGGAAACAAAGACCAAGGGAGGTGTCAGCAGAGTGTGCTCACTTCCTGGAGTAGACCCTGGTGGGACTTCCCTTACTATTTACAGCTCTCTCTTCCTCTGCCTCACCACTCCCACACTCTCCCCATCATTAACAAGCACTCCTAGTTGAATCTGCACAAGAGAAGTGCAAAGCTGACAGCTCCACTCTAGACGCCCGTCTCCCCACACACACCAGGAAGCACTGTGAGGGCAGGCACTCTCCCTTCTTCCGACTGGTCTCCTGGCCCCAGCATAGTAAGCACCCCATATATGAGCACATTTGACAGGAAGGGCCTGGGGAAGGCTGACAGGTAAGTGTGCCACATATGAGTGAACATGCAGCTTCACTTTTGGAAAAGCTTCCTGCTCACTATTTCCGCTCGGTTGTTTTCAAGAGAAACTTATTAATAAACTAGGACTGAAAAGCACCTATGCCTCTCCTGAGGGAAGGGGTGGGGTGAGGAATGGGAGCAGAAATGATGGTGCCTAGCTCTTCCCACAGTGGTTTTAAGAGAAAGGGACTTGTCCTGGGTGTCCCGGCTGCCGGACAGACCGCTCGATGGACACGCCCCTCCCAGGCTCCCCCTGGACTCTATAAGATGCCACAGTCTGGAAAGAGACATCACAGTCTCACAAAAGAGGCCTAAAAGCTGACGTGGAGGCTCCCTCTCTTTGCCTCCTAGAGACAAAAGTCAGGGACAGATGGATAAGTTACTGTAGCCCTACTCAGTGTGGGAGCGCTTAGCAAAGTTTCACCAGGTGGGCCCTGCAGGCAAGTCTGGCCACCATGTGCAATGTTCAGATTATTTTCCCTCTCCTGTTCTCTCCCCCTTTATCTTTGTGATCTTCTGCCAAGGCGTTTGTAGGACTTTTTCCTAATAAGAAAAAAAAAAAATCTAATTTCTCTAATTCCTGTTTTAAACTTTGAAGGAGCTGTCATGGACCATTCTTCCTATTTCTCATTTTCTGCAGACACTCCCAGACACTATGTCTCCACAGCCTTGATGACAACAGGCCAGGCATCCTGACCCCAGCCAGCCGTGAGCAGAGCCACCTTACCTGTACCCCGTGCTGTTCCTGCCAACCACCAGATGCCTGGGCTGATCCTCACACCTGTAAAGGTTCAAATCATTCTCAGGCACCAGGTCCACATCGTGGAATATGAAGCAGTCCCAAATTTCATCCTTGAGAGCTTCTAGATAGCCCACATTCAGGAGTTTGGCGCGATTAAACTTCTTACTTCCAGCCTGTAGATATGGAAATCACAACTTGAAAGGCTCCTAAGACAAGATTTCACACTGTGTCCCTCTTCATTTCACTTGCAGGAGTGGGTATTGTTCTCTAACACACAAGAATATACACACGACATGAAAATCTGACAACAGCAGATTGAATTAACAATAACAGACCCTTTGTGTTTTTCTTTATGCTTCATACATACTTATGTTCCATAACTAAAAGCACCTTAAAATGAAAGACTGTTGTTTAATGGGTTTACTTTCAGTTTTGCAGGAAAAAAGATTAGTTGAGATCAGTTGCACAATAATATGAATATACTTAACACTACTGAACTGTACAATAAAAATGGTGAAGATGGTATATTT
This sequence comes from Ovis canadensis, assembly GCF_042477335.2. Taxonomy (NCBI): domain Eukaryota; kingdom Metazoa; phylum Chordata; class Mammalia; order Artiodactyla; family Bovidae; genus Ovis; species Ovis canadensis. Next base: position 187,302,938 of record NC_091245.1, read on the forward strand.
TATGTGTGTTTTATAACAATTTTTTTAAAACATAGTTTTTTAAAGTTTTTACTAATAAAGAAACTCAAAAAGCCTTTAAACATACCTTTATTTATTCCATGTAAAACTAAAAAGCCTTTCTTATACACTAGTCATGACAAGTAGTATCACAGCTTCACTGTTCAACTCTCAGCTAATCCCAATCATACCTGATGTAACAGATCTACACTAAGCTCCCCCAAAATATAGCTGGCCAGAAAGGATAAAAAAATCTTAACCTAGGGACTTCTCTGCTGATCTGATGGTTAAAACTCTGAGCTTCCACTGCAGGAGGGTTGGGTTCAATCCCTGGTTAGGGAATTAAGATCCCACATGCTGCACCGTGAGGTCCACAAAAATAAAGGAAAAGAACTCTTGATCTATAAATAGAGAGGTTTACTGCTAATATTCCTAAGCTACTTAAAAGTCTCATGGAATCATTGTGAAAGAATCCTGTTTTAACAGTTAATGGCAGATGCTAATCCTTGCAGTGGCCTGACAGAGGGGATTCATTACCAAGTAAGAAAAGAACATCAATCAACCAGTAACATAATCAAAGCCATAGTATTAAAAAAAATTTTACACTAGTAATTTTTTCATGGCTATTTGAATCAAATTCCTTAAGAATAGATTCCAGTTCAGTAAACGGTTTATCATAACAAAAGTACAGGAAATTCTCAAAACTCACCACAGTACTTCCCTGAAAAGAATAACATAAAGCAGACATTTTTCGACTCATAAAAATATTATATGCTGGGGACTGCTGTCTTGAGTAAGAACTCTGAATGACTAACAGTGTTAAAAACAAAAATAATGACAAACCAGTATAACAGTTAATTTTTCAAATCCTCACAAAATGGGCATAAATGTAATATATATATATATATATATATATATATATATATATATGCACATCAATTTCTAAAAGCCCCTGTTTATTACAATGTATATACTGTAGAATAACATCTTCTGATCTATCAAAGGTTTTCCTAAGACAAATGTTACCAGTTATAACTGATATTAGGCATGTAGTTAATTATTTTCCTTGTATTCAATGGAGGAAGAAATGGCAACCCACTCCAGTATTCTTACTTGGAAAATTCCAGGGACAGAGGAGCCTGGTGGGCTACAGTCCGTGGGGTCACAAAGAGTCAGACACAACTGAGCACCTGCCTTCATAGCATTTGTAAGGATTTGAGGGGGAATTATTTGGATGGCCCAGGAAAATTTTGAAAAGATAGCCATAAAAAAGATATTTAAGTTGATGTCTTATTTTTCTTTCAATATATGTTAAAACCAAATAGAGGCATCATAAATCATCTGCTTCATTTAGAGCAAAACTCTTCAAAAGCAGTCTACACTTATACTTACTGTGTTCCTACTAAATCATGCTTCTGGAAGTCACAAAACTGAATCAAAAAAGTGAAAACGAAACATAATGCTTTATGTAATAGATAGTGGCAAAGTTAAAGGCAGAAAGGTAGAGAGAGTTATAGAATTCCATGGTGATTAGCGCACAGCAGTCGACTCCTCTGTCTAGATCCCCATCAAAGAGCCAAGCTTAATAATAAAGCACGGTTCCAACCTCTCACCATGTAATGAAGAGCAAACGCAGAAGGCAATGTAAGGTCAAGACCAGGGGAATATCTCAGGGCAGTCATTGGCTAACATGGAAGAGCTCACAAAAGAAAACAGGCTTCCTCCACAGGTTCACTGAAGAGCCAGTAAAATTGCCCAGCACTTATCCCATTATTCCAAACTCTGGGACAAGAAACTCCTTTACTCCTTTCAAGGACAAATGAGTTCAGAGACCTCACCTTTGATGATGGTTAGACGCTCTTTTACCCAAGACAGACAAAGAATCGCAAAGAGAGGGGAGTCTGGAGGGCAGAGGCCTCGTCCACCCCCGCAGACTCACCTGGTGGATGACGTAGATGCCGTAGTCCAGCTGCTGCCTCTGCAGGAAGGGGTGAAGGTGCTCCAGCAGGTACAGCAGGTGCTTCTCCCTGTGCCGGTGAGGGATGAGGATGGCAACCCGCTGCAAAGCCCTGCACTCCTCAGGGCGATACCGGCCTCTGTGCACCTTGGGGTTCTTTGCCTGGACCTCCTCCAGAGTGAGATCTGGCTTGAACACGAGCTTGGTCTGGCCTTCTACAATAAACACAGGACACAGGAACTAACAAGGGCAAGCTTATCACATGTTGACGGGCTTGCAGCAGCTAGTACATGCCACACACTTTGAACACTGCCTGGCACACCATGAGCACTATTGTAAAGCCTCCTTTGGTCACGAAATATAACCACAGAACCACAGAATCTATGACTCAGGTTATTGGCTGCAAAAAAAAAGCAAATGACATACAAAAGTAGTCCCCTGTGGCAGAGTAACCAGTTCTGGTTCTATGATTCATCCGCACTAGGAAATATACTCTGTCCTGATGACCCTGGTGAAGAGCAGAGATCAGGGGCAGACTAAATAACTTCAAATTTGCTCTAATCTCTTTTCCTTCTCAAAATTCCAAAGGGGGAAAATAAAAATAACAGGAAGCCTCACCCATGGAATGAATGAATACATGAATGAATAAATAAATCCAACTTTTTGGTTGTCATTAAAAAACAATTCCAAAGGAGGGTGAAGTCTCCTAAAACTCAAGGGCATTCCAGGACTCCCCTGGTGGTCTGGTGGTTAAGAGTCCACTCACCAATGCAGGGGTTTGATAACTAGATTAGGAAGATTCCACAGAGGCGACTAAGCCCGGAGGCTACAACTACGGAAGCCCGTACACCCACAGCCCATGTTCTGCAACCAGAGAAGCATCACAATGAGAAGCCCTCACACTGCAACTGGAGAGTAGGTCCCCGCTTGCTGCAACTAGAGGAAGCCTGCATGCAGCAACAAAGACACAGAACAGCCAAAAATGATTTTTTAAAACCTGAAAGCATTCCGTGGAATCAAGCTCATGGACAAGACCCTTTTCCCTAAAGTCCTTCCCTAAGCTCTTGAGAGCTATCCTAACTCCCTGAAGGTAAAACAGTGAAAGGAAACAGAAACTAGCCTCCCTCCCTAACTCAACAATCACAGGTATGGGCAACACCTTAAGAACCCTCCCATTGTTTCACAAGGCAGATATCCCCAATGGGGCATTTGCTCAGCAAGTCTGGACACAGCCTGCCTGGATGAAACCCAAGACCGTTCAGGGTAACCAATCTCACACAAAGCTTTAAAGATACAGCTGAAGCCACTGACCCTCCCCTCAGCTCTGAAAGAACAGGAAATACCAACTGGTAAGGGAGGAGGCAGAGCTCTGGTTAGGGAACAGAGCCACACATTTCAACACTCCTCGTATCCTGGTCAGGCTATAAAATCTCAAGATGCTTGCAAGCGCACTATCCTCTTCTGAGCAGAGCAGTCGCCTGCTTTTCCTGTGTGTCTCACTGTGCCTCGCTCCGTGTGACCATCCTCTACGCGGGCCGTGGCTGCTTAAACCAGGCTCTAGTGTCTGTGACATGGCCAAACGACAATAGCAGCAAGAGCAGGTGACTGCTTCCAGCCACCTAGAGAAAATAACTGACCTGCAAGACCCTTTTCAGAAGGGTTTGCACATGAGACAGGGTCAGCAGGCAGTAACGTCCTAGAAACTAACAGTAAGAAAAGCAGTTATAAGGAAAAGCAAGCTGCCAGAGCTGCTGGGAGATGACGGGATGGATGGCCGCTGCGATGTTTTCCTACGTGGCCTGTTCATAAGTCCCATCATCTGGGCTAACTGGACCCTGTCTCAGTTCCTGGCCCCTGAGAGAACACCAAGCAACAGGTTCGAAGAAAACCAGTCCCCCTGCTCTCTCTCATAGCCACAGCTTTCAATGCGCCTAATCTTGAGTACCTGGTTCCACTGGCTCTAGCACTCTCCCTTAGCGCCCCCGTGATATGCTCTCAAGTTCTGTCCCTCCCTGGGTCACTCACGGTCTATCCTGAGTCACGGCTACTGCCTCACCCTCTGGGTCCATACACAGGATTATGCCACTGCCCATCTGTTCCCATGAATGTGTTTGTTGCTTAAGTATGTTGAGAGGATTTTGAACAAGGGGCATGATGCAGTCAGATCTGTGTTTCAACAACTCATTTTCCCATCTCAACGTGTGAGCAGAATGATCTCCCTCAAACAATCAGGGAAAATGTTTTGGCTTTTCCATGACTGAGTAAAGGGAAGCAGCATGCCAGTAGGAGCACAGTATGAGTTTGCAAGCCACTCAAGAAAAGGCTCTACTGGTTTCGCGTAACTAAGTGCAAGAAGCGTCTGAAGAGTCCGAAGACTGGCCCCCGGAGTGCTAAGTGGGTGGATGCAGAGAGCCACCTCTGGAAAACCAGGGAGGAGCTCTGAAGGTCACAGAGCTAGAAAGGATCAGCCTGCCTTCATCCTGACTGCACAGGCTCCTGGGAAAGAAAGTCAAACATGAGGCAATACACTGACCACATAAGAACAGAAACAACGGCAAGCACGCAGGGAGCCTGAGATTAACTCTGCGACAGTCCCAGAAAACTTTCCACACATCTGATGACCAAACACGAATCTGCCAGACCCACATGGGTTGAGGAAAGGCCTTCTGGGAAGACACTCCGACGATTATCTGGAGAACTACAAGGCCTTCAATGTTCTAGAGAGGTCTGATAAAACCTTTGTGGGTTAGACAGAATGTTGCTGTGGAGTTTTTCCTAATTAATGTGCTTCCTAAGACCAACTTACTGTTCATTTAAAGTGAAAGGCAAGGCATTAGAGGAGAATCAACACATACAACATATTTAAGAAATAAACTAAGACAACACTGAAAAAGTACTATCTTGTCCCTTGACTCCATACTTAGGGCCAAGGGGATGCTAACAGATGTGCCATGAGTGGAAGCTTGGATGTGCTGGCATTTCTCCACCCGTGTTGTGTAGATGCCAGGAGAATATGTCCAGGTTAGCCTGCTGATCCGGGAGGATAAGAAACACACGGAGCATAGGGCAACTGACCCCCAGCTCATCACACGTGCCTACTGACATGCCTGCTGAGACTTCTGTGGCTGGATGATCAAACTGGGGATGTTCATATAATAAATGTAATATGTCCACAATATGAATACAGCTCGCAAACAACGCTGAGCCACAGAAGCCAGACGTAAAAGAGTACATAGTGTATGTACACTATGGAGTAACTAATTGTGTTTCCAATCACCTACAGTTTCAAAACCAGGAAAAACCTAAAGGCTGGTGTTATAAACTTGGAGTAAGGGTAGTGACTGAAAGAAGTATGGGAGCTTCTGGGGTTCTGGGAAGACTCCATCTTAACTTTTGCCCTGGTTCCACAGGTATGTTCATTTTGTGAATCTTGAATGTACACTTCTGCTTTTTGTACTTTTCTGTACATTTGTTGTATTTAAATAAAAAGTGTATGTACTACTTGTAAAAAAGGAAAAGCAAATACTTACTGAGGTGTGGAGACACAGAAGGGCAATTGTCAAGTCTTGCTTTTTCCACAAATGCTTCATCCGTCACAGTTCCTTTCTTCCCTAAAACGACACCCTTGCTCAAACTAGCAACAAGATCCTTTGCTTTAGGAACCTCTTGAATAGCACCCACAAAGTAGTTACTGGTGGCCCACCCAACCACTGTCAGGCATAAGGTAAAAAGCAACAGCAATCGGAATTTGTAGGAAAGGTGGAAAGTCACGTTGAAGTTCATGTCTTTGATTATGTGAGCAATAGGTATCTCTTGGCCTCCAATGCAGGCAGGAAGCTTCAAGTTCAGCTATTCCAGTCTGCAAACTCGATGACAACTGTGCAATGCCTGCTTTTGTTTGGGCGTTCTGCTCCAACAATCCCTGAAATGCAATCACAAAGACATGCTGTTTCAGATGGAAATCCTAACCTGGGATAATACTCACCAGCACACACTGAAAACCTGTCCCCAACCAATCTTGACTATAACAGTAATGGGAGTTCTCCAGTGAGAGCTTAAAGATCAGAAAAACAGAGATTTTGGAGATGGAAGGTTCCAGCTGTCAATCACTCCAGACGTCACACAGGTGGAGAAGGTAAAGGAGAGCCGATCATTGCCTCCTCAGTTCTGAGCTGGCACAGCCCCAAGTTCAAAGGTTTTCCAGTTATAAATGTTAAAGCTACAATAAGGCACAGCGCACACCCCAACAGGTGGGGAAGAGGGCAGAGGACACAAAAGGATGCTAACACAGGACGCAAGAATCTGCAAGAATAACAGACTACAGCACAGTGTTTCATATCTGGGGTTTGGGTTCAGACAGAAAGTATGAAACCTCACACCCATCACTTCACTGGGCCTTGGTCTCCTTACCTGTAAAATGGGGATAAAAACTGTACCTTCCTAGAGAGGTTATTGAGGGACTGGATGACCTAACACATTAATACAAAGAGTGTTAGCCCACCTCCTTTCACACAGTGCATGCAGACATGCGCGGTCGCTTCAGTCGCGTCCAACTCTTTGCGACCCCAGGCTCCTCCGTTCATTGGATTCTCCAGGCAAGAACACTGGAGTGGGTAGGCATGCCCTCCTCCAGGGGGTCTTCCCGACTCAGGGCTCATACCCGCATCTCTCACATCTCCTGCACTGGCCGGCGGGCTCTGCATCGCTGGTGCCGCCTGAAGCACCCACCAAGCGGTGACTGTCACTGCTGTGTTTTGTTTTTTTTTTTTTTTTAATTTTACGTAACGACTCTAGACTAGGGATAGCCTACAGGCTGACCACTGGACTGCCAGAATCCCCACTGTGCTGCGCTGCATTTCCGTCAGGAATGAAACTGCCATCCTCATTTCATACTTCAGTTGCATGTACTAGGATAGCATGAGAGATGGCTATGCTCTTAGCAACTAACAAAAATGCAGTTTCTGAGGCCACATAGTTGAGGGCCCTCCCTGGACCATGGTAACTACACTAAGGTGATGAAAGCTACGTGGCAAGGCCCCACATCTTCTCTGCACCACCAAAACCACGTCTCTTCTCAAATTCTAAATGTGTCATCGTAAGAGTGTGGAAAATGCTAAAGCCAGGATACTGATAATCTCCACTAGCAAACATACCCTCAATTAAATGGAGAGAATAGAGACCAAACTATATTCGCTGCCAAAATAACACAAAAACATGTACGATTAAATCCTAATAAAAAGAAAAATAGAAAACAAAGTCTATCTGTGCATATGATTACCACTAAAATGATAGAAATAAGAAAACTCTAGGAAGAAATAGAACCAAAAGCTAGCAATGATTCTATTAGAAATATGGGATTAGCCAAGGGTGTTTTTTTTTTCCTTTTTTCCTTCATTTTTGGAAAAGTATAACACACTTCTGTCTTTTTGTAATGAAAACAAATTTGATTCTTTAAATGAGATGTGGGGATGTGGTAATTTACTGCGAAAAATAAATCAACCCTAGCAACTCTCAAGACAGCCTCATACTTACTAAAGGGTAGTATCCCAAAATTTTAGCCTAGATGAGTTTGAGGGAAACCTCGGAAGCATTCTTCTCTAGACACAATGTTATAAATGGAGGTTAGGTTCCTGGATCAAACCACAAAAGAGAAGATCTGACCCAGGAAGCAATTAAACAGTATGGCCTGTGCTTAGGGTCTTGTGAAGGCATCACAAGTAAATGCTGAAGGCAGTAATAACTCATTAGAAGATTAATCGTTAAAAAGAGGAGTGATTCACTTGTGCATTTATTCTGTGCCGTGTACTAGGAGTTCAATCACTTTTATCAACTTACTTACTTCTCAGCTTTGTGAGTTTAGAATTACTAGTCTCCTCATTCTATAGAGAAGAAAACAAAAGTTTAGAGATTATGGAACTTGCCAGAAACCACACAACTATTAATAGTAAGTAGCGGAGCTGGGGTGTGAGCCCAGTGTTCCGCTCCAAAGCCTGGACTTCAGTCACATCCTCCACGTAGATGTTGCTATCTCTTTCCTGCTTTTTGTACCTGGGTGTGCCCAGCACAAACCCTTGAAATATGCAGCTTTCTACCTCTCTGCTCCTGTCCCTGTCTTTGGGACTGTCTTTGATATGATTTCCTGGAGGTCTATTTCCTTCGCTCCAGGTAACAGTAAGTCTGCAGGTTCCTGGAGCCAGACTGTGTCACAGACTTAACTGCAGGAGGCTTGAATGCTAGGACTGGCAATCGTTTTTGATAAAATCTCAGTCTTGGAAAACTTAGGGAACATTGGTTTTCTAAGAGCTGCTATGCTTATAGAGGAACAGTGTTTGAGCAGAGATCTGCCCAGACTGCTTATCAGCTAAGTGATCGAAGGCAAATACTCCTACTGCATTTCCATTACCTCAGCTGCAAAACAATAATGAAAAATCAACTTATCTTACAACACTGCTGTAAGAACTGAATGAGATGATGCATCCTAGCACATTCTCACAGACAAATAAATAGTTATTGACTCTGATTACCAATGTGATTCACACTCAAATTTTATCAGAATGCTAACGAAGATAATGTTATCTCTGGAATTACATATTGAAATCCATATTGAATCATTTCATTTTCTATTTCTCTGTTATTTCCTATTTTCTTTCAACTAGTATATTCTACTTTTATAATTTTTTTTTTAATGATTTTTTTAAAGAAAGCTCTTTTTAGGGCAAGTCATTCCTGGTTGGTGTTTGGGGAAATGTCATCAGATTAGAGTTACCTGTAAAAATATTTAAATAAAGGAGAGTCCCTGAACTCTCCCTAAAATGAGTTTTCTCTTTTAATTAAGGCTATCTTAAAGTGACAGGAGGATCATAGTTATAGAGAACAAATTCAGGTAATGTGAAAGAAGTTATTTTTGGGCAAGTCTCACCACCTTTTTCCTTCTTAGGTCTGCCCTAGAGTTAGCTCAAAATGACAATGTTCTCATAATTTTGCTCTTTCTCCTCTCAATTTAACCAGTCTTTTCTGAGCACCTGCTATTTTCAGGCACAGTGCTAGGCACCAAAGGAATTAAGATATAGTCCTTGTACTCAGAGTTTATTTCCAACTCTTCCTTAGATTTTAATGTCTGCAATTCATTTTCAAATATGCCACCCCAACCCTGAAAATGGGGAAACAGATTAAATAAGACTGGCAAAATATTGAAAAGTATTGAGTAAGGTGACAGGTACCTGAGAGTTTCATTTTCTTTTTCACCCTACTTTTTTGAAGGCTTGGAATTTTCCATTAAAAAAAAAAATCTAGCACAGAAGACAAGCTATAACAAAGGGCAAATCAGCATAAATGCTAAGTATCATTATCATTCTTAGAGAATCTCTACATGCACACATTTTTATAGCACCATGGGAGACCAGGGGAAGACACCAAGTGTCACTCCATAAATACTCACTAAGCGCTTAGGCACCCAGGGAGAGGGGCGTGGTTTTCATTCAGCAGCCAAGAACACTAAAATCAGCATTCCAGTGTCTCTAAATCCATCTGGTAATCCTGCATACACAGGATGTCTAGAGTGCGCAAAATGTGGCACCAGGCACATGGTCCTACCCCTCCAAGCTTCTCTGGGATAGCACCAATGGAAAGGCCAATATTTTGTTACTCCTTTTACTCCTGCGGAGTTCCTCAGAGCAGACTATTTGCATACATATTGTCCTACTTTCCACGGAATTAAAGCTCCTTTACCATATTTAGCATATTGAAAAGCAGAGACATTACTTTGCCAACAAAGGTCCGTCTAGTCAAGGCTATGGTTTTTCCAGTGGTCATGTATGGATGTGAGAGTTGGACTGTGAAGAAAACTGAGTGCTGAAGAATTGATGCTTTGGAACTATGGTGTTGGAGAAGACTCTTGAGAGTCCCTTGGACTGCAAGGAGATCCAACCAGTCCATTCTAATGGAGATCAGCCCTGGGTGTTCTTTGGAAGGACTGATGCTAAAGCTGAAACTCCAGTACTTTGGCCACCTCATGCGAAGAGTTGACTCATTGGAAAAGTCTCTGATGCTGGGAGAGATTGGGGGCAGGAGGAGAAGGGGATGACAGAGGATGAGATGGATGAGATGGCTGGATGGCATCACTGATTCGATGGACGTGAGTTTGAGTGAACTCCAGGAGTTGGTGATGGACAGGGAGGCCTGGCGTGCTGCGATTCATGGGGTCGAAAAGATTCGGACGCGACTGAGCAACTGAACTGAACTGAACTGAACCTGGGTTTTCAGTGATCATTGCCCAGACCCTAAACAAGCAATGGTTCTGTGAAAATTAATGAAGAGAAACCTAACTGAAGTGGAATTGGGAGGCCAGAAGGGGAGATACAGATCACATCAATACAGACTTCTTGCAACTCTGGCAGGAAGTGTTGCCTACTTTCCTACCACTAGCAGGAGGAGGAAGCTTTTCTCCTAGTCTGGCAACACCTCATGAGAGACTGTCACAACTATCAAAACTGAGCCAATGAAAAGCCACCACACTTCAAACTCCCAGTTTCGTCCAATGGACTTCATTTTTTTTCCCCAGTAACAGCCCCTCCCAATTTCCCCTTCTCCTCTATAAAAGAGTTTCCTTTGCTTTGCTTTATCAGACTTGCATGTGGTTTGACACAGCTGCATGTTCCAAATTGCAATTCTTTACTGCTCCTGAATAAACCCATTTTGCTTGTAAAGTAACTGGCTGTTTTATTGGCAAGGGAAGGATAGAAATGATAACAGCCATTTACATGTACAGGTCATTTAAACTCAGACTAAGGTCCTAATGGCCAAAACTGGAAGCATCTGAGCAAGAAAATAACGATATCATTGTATTTTAACCCACAGAATAAAATGAATATCCATTAGTCCATACTGATATAAATGGTCAAATAAATAAATGGGAAAAGGCAGCTCTTTCTTACAATAAACAATTAATGAAGAAGCAGGAAATGGGGGGGGGGGGAATCACCATTAGGCAAACATCACTGTAAATAATTGTGGCAGACAAGATCCTCCAATTGGTGCTAAAATTAGTAGGTAAAAATTTGAGGATAAACAGAGTTTATGTAGTCTCAAAGTATCTCTGCTCAAATAATATAGTCAAAGCTGTGGTTTTTCCAGTAGTCATTGACGGATGTGAGAGTTGGACCATAAACAAGGCTGAACACCGAAGAACTGATGCTTTCGAACTGTGATGCTAGAGAAGATTCTTAAAAGTACCTTGGGCTGCAAGGAGATCAAACCAATCAATCCTAAAGGAAATCAACCCTGAATATTCATTGGCAGGACTGATGCTGAAGCTCCAATACTTTGGCCACCTGATGGGAAGAGCCAACTCATTGGAAAAGACCCTGATGCTGAGAAAGACTGGGGGCAGGAGAAGGGGATGACAGAAGATGAGATGGTTGGGTGGTATCACCGACTCAAGGGGCATGAGTTCAAGCAAGCTCCAGGGGATAGTGAAGGACAGGGAAGCCTGGCATGCTGCAGTCCATGGGGTCACAAAGAGTCAGACAAGACTGAGTAACTAAAAAACAAACAACAAAGGGAAAAAGTAACTTTACAGTGAAGAAACCTAGCAGACATCACCTTAACTAGTGATCAAAGTTAACATCATCAGTGATAAGCCCTATCAACCTCATGAATCAGTGATGAATTGCACTCTACCAAATAACTAATCAGCACTTTTCTACAAAATACCTTCATTCTACAAAACAACTGGTACTCTTCAAAAGGGTCAAGATAATGAAGAATAAGGCAAAACGGAGGAATTACTTAGACTGAAGGAGATAAGGGGAAATAACTAAATGCAAGACAGGACCCTTGACAGCATATGGAAACAGAAAAAAATTCATTGGCAGGAAAACTGATGAAATTCAAATAAAGTCTATAGTTAACAGTATTGATAACTGAACAATGGTTATATAAAGGGCCAATATAGGGGAAGTTGAGTGAATTTTCTGTATAGTATTTGCAACTTTTCTCTAAGTCTGAAATTAATTACAACTAAAGCTAAAAAGTCAAAGGCTGTGTATAATTCAAGTCAACATACAGCAGTAAGGTTAACTTAATTCTCAAGGAGAATCACTATTTCTTTGTATTCCTAGTGCCTCATACTGGCCTGACACATAATAGGTGCTAAATTTGGTAAATAATGAATGACTTTCTAGGATACACTGGTTGAAATACATAAGGACACACAATTTATCCCCAACTACTACTAAAATAAATGTGACATAGTATAAAAGGAGAAAAAATAAAGATTAACAAAGAAGGGGGAAAGTTAACTGGGCATAAAATTCTATTTAGGGAAGATTTTTAAAACTGAAAAAGGCTCACCCCCCTCCTAGCTCCCTTTGGTTTACTAACACCAATGCTTTTCTAAGGATAGAGGCCCTATCTCTAATAAAGGACACTTTCTTTTAGTCATGCCCACCACCTTTTGCTCCTCTACCACTGACTTTTCAAAAGCAGTAGTCTCTTTTCTGACTCTAGGAGGAGATGCTGTTTAGCCTGCCACTTCCTCCCTGATCCCACGGAGCACATCAGAGCCGTGTCCCTGCCTCCTGGGCAAGAGGGGCCTGATGGTCAGGCATCACCTATTCTACAAGGGTTGGCATGAAACAGCAAACAGGAAATAAATTCAACTGGGAAAGGACTGAAATGGTTTCATTTAGTCTATGTTATGCAGCATGAAAGAAAAGAATTTCCAATGGGGGATTTTAATGGAGGCTCACTGTGTATTTGTGTGTCAGTCTCAGTTATCCCAAAGAATGCTACAGTGGGGTCAGCTGAAGTTCCCTTTCTGCCATTATTAGAAGCACATCAATGAAAGGCTGAAGAAGGTCTGAGGTAATGGAAAAAACAAGGGTTTTGAAGCCACGAAAGCTAATTCAAATCTGGTTACCAGATGCATGAAAGGTGCTGGGCAAGTGACCTAAAGCTGAGTCTGTTTTGCCATTTATTTTAAAAACATTTTTCAAAGTGTGATTTCAAGAGTGCCTGTATCAAATGCAGAGGGAAATATGTTAAGATTGCAGATTCCTGGGCCCTGCTCCAGAGCTAATAGATTAGAACACCTGGGCCTGGGACTCAGGAAAATGAATTTTTAACAAGCTCCCCAGGTGATTCTTATACGCATTAAAGTTTGAGAACCGATGAAATAAGAGATTGGACCTGTAATGCAGTAGATCTTCAGAAACATTCCATTTTCCTTCTGGTGAGGCAAAGCAGTAAGAAGATATGTGAAAAGATGTTTAAAATGCATTTGAATAGCTTTCGACTCTATTGTTTAGAAAATTATTCTAAGAAATAATCAGACAGGTAAACCAGGATACTCAAACCAACATTACATAAAACCACCAAAAATTCAAAAGAATCAAAATGTTAACAATAGGGACAACAGACATACAGAGATTGCTCGGTAGTGTCCAACTCTTTGCGACCCCACAGACTGTCGCCCATTAGGCTCCTCTGTCCACGGGATTCTCCAGGCAAGAATACTAGAAAGTGACAGTGAAGTCGCTCAGTTGTGTCCAACTCTGCAACCCCATGGACTATCAGGCTCCTCCGTCCATGGGATTTTCCAAGCAAGAATACTAAAGTGGCCTGCCATTTCCTTTTCCAGGGAATCTTATCAACCCAGGGATAAAACCTGGGTCTCCAGCACTGCAGGCTAATTCTTTACCATCTGAGCCACCAGGGAAGCTGATTGAATTAATTACAATACCTACATATGATGGCACACATGCTTTCCTTAAAATGGCACTTAAAAATTTAACTACACAGGAAAATACTCATGATAGCTAAGAGAAATAAAAAAAAAAAAGAACATAAAAATGTATGTAGAATACAGTCCACATTATGCTATGTATGTGTGGTATACATGCCTTTTATATATAAAACGCCAGAAAGAATCACTGGTGACTGTCTCTTAATAATAGATTAATATTATTTATTAATAATAGAGAAATATTATTTCTTCACAATCTACTTTTTAAAAAATAGGGTTATAATCAGAAACGAAGTTTTTTTTTCTGATGACTATATAATTTTCCTTTAAAATATATTAAAATTTAGAGACAACATACAGACAGGGATTATAATTTACCTAAGTTTAGTAGCAATTTCGGAGAAGGCAACGGCACCCCACTCCAGTACTCTTGCCTGGAAAATCCCACGGACGGAAGAGCCTGGTAGGCTGCAGTTCATGGGGTCGCTAAGAGTCGGACACGACTGAGCGACTTCACCTTCACTTTTCACTTTCATGCATTGGAGGAAATGGCAACCCACTCTAGTGTTCTTGCCTGGAGAATCCCAGGAACAGGGGAGCCTGGCGGGCTGCCATCTATGGGGTCGCACAGAGTCGGACACAACGGAAGCAACTTAGCAGCAGCAGCAATTTATTAACATAATTGGTAAGGAAATCTGTTCCAAAGAGGCCTCAATGAACCCAAATCTTAAAAAACTTCAGAAGGGGTCAATAACTTCCCATGCCAGAGAACTCTGTGGTCTCTTTCTGAAATTCCTATTCCTAGGCTCCAGCCCCAAGAGATCTTTATTGCCAAGGCCCAAGGTGGGATCAGGTGATCAATATTTTGGGTTTGAGAAACCATTGTTCATCGATGGCTTTTTTTAAAAAAAAAAAGAGAAGAAAACCACCACTGACTTGCTTTGAATGTTTCCACTTTGAATTAAAGATCTTCAAAGAAACAGTTCTCAGGTCTTGCATGCATTTCTGGAAAAAACACACATTATTAACAGCTCAGTTTAAACTAGATACCAAAAGCTTATTCTATCAAGTGGCACCTAAAATATACTAAGAGTTAGTTTTATTGCCCCCTGCAACATTGTGTAGTCAAACAGTTCAGTACTGCTCTTTAACAGATGTTTTGAATCAGATTAAAAATGCACACTGAAGGGAAGCAAGATATGCCACACCAAAATAGGCCACTTTGACATACTGATTATTTTGAATTAAAGTTACTTAAAAGCCAGTGTAAGGACACTTTACCCTTTTTTCTTCCCCTAAAAGCAGAAATATATCCCATGTGAAAGGTGCCTTTTCTATACCAGGAGGGCACCAGGATCAGGTATTCTTATCAGAGATAAGAATGCAAGGTGGAGAGCTCAGTACAACAAACCTTAATACTTTTTCATTAATTTACTACCCCAAACCCAAACTTCTTTGTCTTATCAATTCCTCAAATATGCGGTGTTTCTTTGTCTAAAGGATATAAAGCCTGCCTGCTTTGGTTACTTCTTTGAGCCTCATATTTTTAAAGGATCCCACTGGCATGAAATTAAATTTGGTTTTCTCCTATTAATTTGTTATATGTTAATCCAATTTAATTATCAGTCTAGCCAAAGAACCTAGAAGGGAGCAAGAAGAAAAGTTTTTCTCCCCTACAACACAAACAGGCACGTGAAAATTTTGCACTTTCATAGGGTTTAAAGTCCAACCCGACTCTAGAAGATAAAATTCCAAAAGGAAAACTATGGTCCTATTAAGCATTATCTCCTTCCCCAGAGTGATATTCCAGCCCTCCAGCCCCCCTGTTCAGCCCGGGTGCCTAGGACAGCCCTCTGCCCCTCTTTTTAAGCCCACTTTCTCAGCCTGGACCCTGAATCTTAGTCATCTCTATCCTAGATTCCTTGACTTTCTAGCATCCTCAATGTTATTTTTCTTTTTTAACAGAAATTTAGAAATTAAACAAACAACACTCCCAACCTTCAAAGGACTGTGTTCTTCCTGCTCCCTTTCATCACCCAACGGCTGTGCCCCCGGCCGCCTCCACGTCTTCATCCTTCACCCACTCTTGAACACCATGCAACCCGGCACACACCCACGCTATTGATAACTGCTCTCCCGAGGCCACCAACCCAAAGGCCTTTCCTCAGTCCCCATCCTCATGGGCTTTGGATCAACAGACAGTGCATGGACACAGAGCCAGCCTAAGCGTAGAGAGCTGATACACTTTACCATCCTGCCGATCCTCACCACTCGCCGGCCCCTCCCTGCAGGCCACAGGCTGGGATCAGCGGGTGGGTTTCCCAGCAGAAACCCTGGGGAAAGAGAGCTCCAAGGAGTCAGGGACAACTGCACGCTGATGCTCCCCGCACGGAGAGAGGTGCTGGTGGCGACCCCGGAACCGTGGCGCGGGGCCTCGGGGGATGACCCCTGGATTCCTACCTGGCAGCACCTCGCCTGGCCATCCCTCCGGCAGCAGAGGGAGCGCCGCAGTGGTGCCCTCACTTGAGCTGGTGCCTCCCGCCGGGCTCGGCCTCCGCAGGCCCCCTGCCCGGCCCCGCCGCCCGGGAGGAGGCAGGACGGCCCTCCGAGGCCCGGCCCGCGCGCGCCCAGCCGCAACCCGGGGACCGACCCGCCCGGCCGCCCAGCAGTGCCCACACGGCGTCCCGGGCACCGGCGGAGCGAAGGCCCCACGAACTCACCCTAGACGCCGCGGCGACGAGGACCGCCCGGAGAAACCGGAGACGCGGAGCAGCTGCCGTGGGGACCGCCCAGCAGCTGCCGTGGGGACCGCCCCCGCCGCCGGGAGGAGGCTCCACTCGCCTGCTCCGCCCCCGCCGCGTCCGGAGTTGCTACGGCCAGGCCCCGGGCGGGTCTGCGCGGTCCTCCGCTGGGCGGGCCCGACGGATGCCAGCCCTCCAGCCCCTACCCTCTGTCTCCTCCCCGCCCCGCTGCCCGCGGCGACCGAAGGGGAAGCTGGAGGGGAAAGGACCGCTTGTTCTTCGGGTGATCTTATAAAGCCCTGTGCCAGTACTGCGCGAGGGTCTGGGCACTTCCCAAATTACATCCTCGTAAATATTCACAAAGCTTTGGGAAGGAGATAGGAACTTGTCCATTTTCCGGAGTAGAAAACTGGGGTTTTACAAGTTAATGAATTTACCTTACATCACCCTGTGTTAAGCCGCTGTAATCGTGCCCGACTCTTTGCGACCCCATGGACTGTAGCCCTCTGGGCTCCTCTGCTCATGGGATTCTCCAGGCAAGAATACTGGAGTGTGTTGCCATTTCCTTCTCCAGGGGATCTTCCTGATCCAGGGATTAGAACCCGTTGTTTCTTTAATCTCCTGCATTGGCAGGCGTGTTCTTTAATACTAGCACCACCCCAGCTGCACAATCTACCAAGGTAATTGACTTCCTCATTTCACAGGATTATTGAGAATATTAACAAGTTGTGAGAAAACCAAATTTCTTCAAAGATAGCATTACAAAAAGCCAAGCAGAATCATATTTATACTAACGATTAGAGTGGAAAATCATTAAAGTGGGTTCTGCTTAGGCAGGGAAGATAGCAGACAAGATTCTCCAAGTCACTCTTCTACTGATGGGGAAGTAGATGTCTCCAAGAACCACCCCACCCCAAAAGGAACAAACCATGGGAAGAAACAGGCTTCCCAGCTGGCGCTGGTGGTGAAGAACTCAACTGCCAATACAGCAGACAAAAGAGATGTCTGGGTCGGGAAAATCCCCCAGAGGAGGGCATGGCAGTCCACTCCAGGAGATGGGAATACCAGACCACCTGACTTGTTTCTTGAGAAATCTGTATGCAGATCAGGAAGCAACAATTAGAACTGGACATGGAACAATAGACTGGTTCCAAGTAGGAAAGGGAGTAGTCAAGGCTGTCTATTGTCACCCTGCTTATTTAATTTATATGCAGAGTACATCATAAGAAATGCTGGGCTGAATGAAGCACAAGCTGGAATCAAGATTGCCGGGAGAAATATCAATAACCTCAGATACCCAGATGACACCACCCTTATGGCAGAAAGTGAAGAACTAAAGAGCCTCTTGATGAAAGTGAAAGAGGAGAGTGAAAAAGTTGGCTTAAAGCTCAACATTCAGAAAACAAAGATCACGGTATCCAGTCCCATTTCATAGCAAATAGAGAAACAGTGGCAGACTTTATTTTGGGGGGCTCCAAAATCGCTGCAGATGGTGACTGCAGCCATGAAATAAAAAGACGCTTACTCCTTGGAAGAAAAGTTATGACCAACCTAGATAGGAATATTAAAAAGCAGAGACATTACTTTGCCAACAAAAGCCCGTCTAGCCAAGGCTATGGTTTTTCCAGTAGCCATGTATTGATGTGAGAGTTGGACTATAAAGAAAGCTGAGCGCCGAAGAATTTATGCTTTTGAACTGTGGTGTTGGAGAAGACTCTTGAGAGTCCCTTGGACTACAATGGGATCAAACCAGTCCATCCTAAAGAAAATCAGTCCTGAATGTTCATTGGAAGGACTGATGCTGAATCTGAAACTCCAATACTTTGGCCACTTGATGTGAAGAACTGACTCATTGGAAAAGACCCTGATGCTGGGAAAGAATGAAGGCAGGAGGAGAAGGGGATGACAGAGGATGAGATGGTTGGATGGCATCACCAACTCAATGGACACGAGTTTGAGTAAAATCTGGGAGTTGGTGATGGACAGGGAGGCCTGGCGTGGTGCAGTCCATGGGGTCACAAAGAGTCGGACACGACTGAGCAATTGAACTGAACTGAATCTTGCCTGGAGAATCCCATGGACAGAGGAGCCTGGTGGGCTACAATCCAAAGGGTGGCAAAGAGTCAGACATGACTGAAGTAACTGAAAGTCTCTGCTGACACTGATTTGGGATCCAAATGAGAAGAGCCAAACTTGTGCCTTCCTTGTCAAGCCAAGGCTGCAGAAGCGCACTGAGGAGTTCTTTGTGAGCTGAGCAATGGAAGCACACTTTAGAGGATGCATCCTCAATTTAGTCCTGTAGGACTCAAATTCAAGTTCATAAATTTAAAAAAATCCTAAGCACTGGAAGCCACATGTAAGAACAGTTAGCAGGAATACCCAAAAGATTTAGACCCACCTGATCCCCGAAGGACATCAGATACTGGAATTGTCTGTGACAGGATACAGGAAAGCTCCTTTTTAAATTTTTAAAGAAAAAACAATATCCCTAGAAGTTACTTACCAATTACAAAGGGAAGATAGTACTCACTGGAGAACTCTTGCAGACACTACCTTAACCTAGTACTCCAAATTAATTTCAGCAATAGTTCAAAGCGATATCACACATGAGGTGATACTCTGAGGACATAAAATAACCATTATTGTATTCCTGCCAAAAATGCATCATTGGAATTTAATCATGAAGAAGCAGTCAGACAAGCCCAAATTAAAGGACGTGCTACAAAACAACTGACCTGTACACTTAAAAAAATGTCAATGTCATGAAAGACAAGGCTAGAGGGGGAACGTTAGATGTGACATCTAAATTCCTGGATTGGAAAAAAAATTTTGTTACAAGGTATGTTACTGAGACAGTTGGAAATGAGTATATTAAGCAGTAATAAGTAGATTGAAAATACGGAAGTGAAGCTCTGTCAGTTCTGAGTCCAGCCTTTTAAAGGGAGTTTCTGCTTCCACTTCCATTCTCTCCTATGTGACAGAGCAGTTATAGGCCAGTCCAGATTTAAAAGCATGGGCAACATAGCCCCATTCCTCAGTAAGAGAACTGTCAGAGAATTTGAAGCTGTTTTTAATTTGTCATGCTGTACATACTCATTTCCAGTTGTCTCAATAATATACCTTGAAACAATTTTTTCCAGTCTAAGACCACATATAAAGAAATCTCCTTAGCCTCTGTTATGGACAGCATTGAATCTCCTGAAATCAGATGTGGAAGCCCTGACTCCCGGTACCTCAGAATGTGACTCTGTTTGGAAACTGGGCCTTTAAAGAGGCCATGAAGTTAACGTTGGGTTTTTAGGGTAGGTCATGATCCAACATGACCCATGTCTTTATGAAGAAGAAGAGATGAGGACAGAGCCAGCGCAGGTGGGGGGTAACCATGTGAGAACACAAGTAGAAGGTCAAGGAGAGAGGCTTCAGAAGAAACCAGCCTGTTAACACCGTCATCTTGGACTCCCAGCCTCCAGAATTGTGAGAAAATCCATTTCAGTTGTTTAATCCACACAGTCTGTGGTATTAATATTTACATTAGCAACTCAAGCTGACTAATACATTCTCCATTAATCTGAAATAGTTTCTCATCTGTCCTTGCCTTTCATGACCTTGACACTTTTGAAATTTACAGTCCAGTTGTTTTATAGAATATTCTTTAATTTGCGTTTGTCTGATTGTTTCCTATGACTCAGTGGTAAGGAATTTGCCTGCCAGTGCAGGACACACAGGTTCAGTCCCTGGTCTGGGAACTAAGATCCCACATGCCATGTGGCAACTAAGCCCATGAGCCACAACTACTAAAGCCCAAGTGCCCTAGAGCCCAAGCTCCACAACAAGAGCCGCTACTAGAGAGTAGTCCCCGCTCACAGCAACTAGCGAAGGCCTGCACCCAGCGACAGAGAGGCCACGCACCACAGCAAAGAGCCAGTACAACCAAAAATAAATGAATGAATAATTTTTAAGTGGCATTAAAAAATCATTTCCACTATCAGGAGGGAGGGGACATGGGTATACCTATGGCTGACTCTTGTTGATGTATGATAGAAAACCACAAAATTCTGTAAAGCAATTATCCTTCAGTTTAAAATTTTAAAAAAATTGTTTCCACGAAAAAGAAATATGATTTAAAAAATGATATTATGTCCTCAAGCGTCACCTTATGTATGACACTAATTGTATTATTGGAGATCTCTCAGTCAGATCATTTGCTCAGTCGTGTCTGACTCTGCGACCCCATGGACTGCAGCA
The DNA here is from genome assembly GCF_042477335.2 of Ovis canadensis. Lineage (NCBI taxonomy): Eukaryota > Metazoa > Chordata > Mammalia > Artiodactyla > Bovidae > Ovis > Ovis canadensis. The sequence goes on from NC_091245.1 coordinate 187,323,621, forward strand.
CGCCAGGCCTCCCTGTCCATCACCAACTCCTGGAGTTCACTCAGACTCACATCCATCCAGTCAGTGATGCCATCCAGCCATCTCATCCTCTGTCTTCCCCTTCTCGTACTGTCTTCATTCTTCCCAGCATCAGAGTCTTTCCCAATGAGTCAGTTCTTTGCATCAGGTGGCCAAAGTATTGGAGTTTCAGCTTCAGCATCAGTCCTTCCAATGAATATTCAGGACTGATCTCCTTTAGGATGGACTGGTTGGATCTCCTTGCAGTCCAAGGGACTCTCAAGAGTCTTCTCCAATACCACAGTTCGAAAGCATCAATTCTTTAGTGCTTTCTTTATTGCCCAACTCTCACATCCATACATAACTACTAGAATCACTTTTTATTGGAACCCTGAACCACCATGGAAGTGGCCTGGCTACCCTCATGCTACCATGCTATGAGGAAGCCCACACTAGCCATGTGAAGAAGCCACCAACCACTCAGGGTCACCTCCAGCTGAGGCTTAAACATTATAAAGAAAAATGAGCCCTCTCCACTCTGCCGTATCTGAATTCCTGACCCACAGAATCAGGAGATATAACAGTTAATACATTGTTATTTTCAGCCTCTAAGTTTTGGGTTCATTTGTTACAAAGCAATAGATAATCAAAGGAGACCATGTATTATATGATAATGTTCTATCAATGTTAAATTCCTTGCATTTGAGCCTTGTATTGTGGTTACAGTCTTCCCAGGTGGCCCAGTTGGTAAAGAATCTGCCTGCCTTGTGGAGATGCAGGTTTGATCCCTGGATCAGGGAGATTCCCCAGGAGGAGGAAAAGGCTGTTGTGATTATATAAGAGAATGAGTTTATTCTTTTTAAAATTTATTTTACTGAAGTGTAGTTGATTTACAATATATTAATTTCTGACAATCACTTTGCTGTACAGCAGAAATTAATACACTGTAAATCTAATCCCAAACTTCCAAGCCCTTCCTCCCCCACCTCTCTCCCCCTTGGCAACCACAGATTGGTTCTCTATGTCTGTGAGTCTGCTTCTGTTTCATAGATAAGTTCATTTGTGCCACATTTTAGATTCTACATATAAGTGATATCATATGGTATTTGTCTGTTTCTTTCTGATTTACTTCACTTTAGTGTGATAATCTCTAGTCCATCCATGCTGCTGCAAATATATTATTGCATTCTATTATATGGCTGAGCATTATTCCATTGTACATACATACCATATCTTCCTTATCTAATCATCTGTCAATGGACACTTCAGTTATTTCTATGTCTTAGCTATTACGAATAGTACTTCTATGAATATAGGGGTGCATATACCTTTTTGAAATAGTTTTGATTGGATGTATGACCAGGAATGGGGTTGCTGGATCATATGGTAACTCTATTTTTAGTTTTTTGAGGAACCTCCATACTGTTTTCCATGGTGATTGCACTAACTTACATTCCCACCAACAATGTAAGAGGAATCTCTTTTCTCCAGGACAGTGACTTTATTCTTAAAAATTATTTAATGATGAAGTATCATGATGTCTTCAGTTTCTCTCAAATGACTCAGTTAAAATTTGTGTATGTGAGAGAGTAACAGAGAAAAAGGGAGGGGGGGGCATAGTATGGCAAAATGTTAACAATTGATCAATCTAGACAAAGTGTGCACAGATGTTCCTTGAATAATTTTTACAGCATTTCTAAGCCTGAAATTTTTTTTAAGTTGAAATAAAAAAGAAAAGATTAAATCTCAAAGTGGAAAAAGCAAGGACTTGACTTTCCCTTCTAGTCAACAAGAAGTAACAGGAACCAGATTTCTATGCCACCTGAAGCATCCATTTAAAAAAAAATAAGAGAGAAACAGACAAAATACATAAACCACAGTTTTTGTATTACCTGTAAGAGGCAACAAAGGACAGTCATCTCTGAGAGACAAGAAATGAATAAAATGAGCCCCACAATTGCCCCAGTTTACTACCCTAAGAGAGTTCCAAGCATTGCAGAGGGAAAGAAAAGCTGAGAGAGAGCCTAGAAGACTCCTTGAGTTAAGGAGATAGACTAGAGTCCAAGAAAATCAAAGCAGCTTCATTTCACAGCACAGAAATTGAGAGAGAAATGAAGCACAGAAACGGAATACTGGAGGTCTGCAAAGAATCCCCCTCAAGTGTTCATGATCAGTGGGCTGATATAGGAGAACTGTCCTAAGCCAGGGAAAAACCGTCTGTAACGATTAGCAGGAACAATTCTAATCACTCACACTGGGCTGCGAATAGTGCCTATTTCCACCAGCCAGACTGGAAAAACTCATAATTCACAAGGTATTGGGTAAGAGTACTCAGGAAAGTTTTGCTCAGCAATAAAGAATACAATGAGCACTGCTCCAGACCTGCCTATTATATAGTAAAAACAAAACCAAAAGGACAAAACTCTATCCAAGTAATGTGTCTCTCCTAGAACAAGTTCAAGATTTATATAGCTATAAAAATATCCCGCGCTAATTAAGGTAAAATTCACAATGCTTGGCATCCAAACAAAAATTGCCAGGTTTACAAAAACATGAAGATACACAACTGATGGAAGGCAGGATAAATAGTCAAAAGAAACTTAAAACTGACACAGGTGTTAGAATTAACACAGAAGAACATTAAGACAGTTATTATATTGTATTCCATATATTCAAAAAGTTAGAGAGATGGAAGATACAGAGAAAAATCTAAACTGAAATTGTTGAGATTAAAAGTAAAATAAATGCATGGCAACAATAGCATCTAGACCAGAAGGGGATAAATGAACTATACTTTTGTAAGGTTCTTAGATTACACATGAAGTGGGATAATGTTACTTTAAGGTAGACCTTAAGAGATAAATATGTATACTGTAAACCCTTAGTTGAAAGTGAAAGTGAAAGTCACTCAGTCATGTCTGACTCTTCACCACCCCATGGACTCTTCAGTCCATGGAATTCTCCAGGCCAGAATACTAGAGGGGGTAGCCTTTCCCTTCTCCAAGGGATCTTCCCAACCCAGTCTTCAGACCCAGGTCTCCCTCATTGCAGGTGAATTCTTTACCAGCTGAGGCACAAGGGAAGCCTAAGAATACTGGAGTGGGTAGCCTTTCCCTTCTCCAGCAGATCTTCCTCACCCAGGAATTGAACCAGGGTCTCCTGCATTTCAGGCAGATTCTTTACCAATTGAGTTATCAGGGAAGCCCATAAATACTTAAGTGACCACCAAAATAACAAAATAATTATAACTAATAAAGCAGCAAAGGAGATAAAATCAAATTTAAAAAGAAATTTAACTAGTCCAAAGAAAGGTAAAAGCCATGAAAAGGGAAAAAAATAACAGATGGGGTAAATAACAATCTAGCTGTAATAATCTACATCAACAATCTAACAGTAATGATCACATTAAATGTAAATGGTATAAACACGATTAAAAAGTAGAAATGATCAAGTTGACTTAAAAAAAAAACAAGACCCTACTATAAGCTGTCTATAAACATAGGACTGCCTACAAATATACTTTATCTTTAAATATAAACTGTAGGCAGTTTTATATATGTTTATATTTAAATATGGGCTTCCTAGATGGTGCTAGTGGTAAAGAACCTGCCTGCCAATGCAAGAGAGGTAAGAGACCTGGGTTTGATCCCAGTCAGGAAGATCCCCTGAAGAAGGGCATGGCAACCCACTCCAGTGTACTTGCTGGGAGAATCCCATGGACAGAGGAGCCTGGCAGGCCACAGTCCATAGAGTTGCCAAGAGTTGGACATGACTGAAGTGGCTTAGTATGTATGCATATTTTTAAATATAAACCAACAAATAGGTTAAAATTAAAAGATAGAAAGAGATACACCAAGTCAACACTAGTCAAAAGAAAACAAGAGTAGCTACTTTTGAATCAGACAAAATAAATTTCAGAGCAAAGAATGGTAACAGGGAAAAGAAGGTTATTTTATCGTTATAAGGATAAAGGAGTTGGGACTTCCCTGATGGTCCAGTGGTTAAGACTCCATGCTTCCAATCCAGGGGGCACAGATTTGATTCCTGGCCAGGAAACTAAGATCCCACATGCTGTGCTGTGATGTGGTAGAAAAAAAAAAAAAAGAAAGAATAAAGGGGTCAATTCATCAAGAGGAAATAACAATCCTAAACATTTATGAACCTAATATAGTGCTTCAAAATACATAAGTAGAAAATGATAGAACTGTACAATAATAGCCAGAGATTTCAACATTCTTCTGTCAATATTTGCTAGACCAGTTCTGCAGTGAATCAGTAAGAATATAGATGACTTGAACAACACTATTAACTACTTGACCTGGTCGACATTTATAGAACACTCTACCCAACAACTGGAGCATACACATTTTTCTCAAGCACACAAAGTGCTATTCTGGGCCCTAAAACCAGACAAGAAAATTCAATAGGATTCAAGTCACACAAAATATGTTCTCTGACCAAAGAGGAATTAAACTAGAAAGCAATAATGAAAAGATCCTTGGAAAATCCCAAAGTATTTGAAAACGAAACATCACTCTTCTAAATAAGGGGGACATCAAAGAAGAAATCAAAAAAAGAAATTGAAAAGTATTTTAAACTGAATGGAAATGAAAATACAACATATAGGATCTATAAGTGAAAACTTAAGCACTAAATGTCTATATTAGAAATGATGAAATGTCTCAGATCAATAACCTCAGCTTCTACTTTACAAAACTAGAAAAGGAAGAGCAAATAAAGTATAAAGTGAGCAGGAGAAAAAATAATAAAGATCAAGGCAGAAATCAATGAAATAGAGAAGAAAACAATATGGAGAATCTAAGCAAAGGATGGTTATTTGAGATTTTTAAAAAAAGGATTAAACTCTAGCTGGACTAGTCAGAAAAAAGAAAAAAGACACAAAAATTCTCAATATAAGGAATTAGAGACATGGCATCACTATGTATACTATAGGTATTAAAAGGATAAAAGTAACTTTTTATAAATAACTTTATGCCAATAAATTTCACAACTTCGGTAAAATAGACAAATGCCACAGAAGAAATAGATGACATAAATAACTGTATCTATTAAAGAAATGGAAGTGAAAAAGTGAAAGTGTTAGTCACTTAGTTGTGTCCAACTCTTTGCTACCCTAATGACTGTAACTCGTTAGGCTCCTCTGTCCATGGAATTCTCCAGGAAAGAACAGTGGAGTGGGTAGCCTTTCCCTTCTCCATGGGGTCTTTGTGACTCAGGGATTGAACCCAGGTCTCCCTGCATTGCAGGTGAATTCTTTAATATCTGAGCCACCAGGGAAGCCCCTAAGAATATTGAAACAGTACTTAAAAGCCTTCCCACATAGAAAACCCAAGAGCCAGATTCACTAGTTAGAAGACATAACACTAATTCTGCACAAGATTAGAAATAATGCATCAGTCAGTTCAGTTCAGTCACTCAGTCATGTCCAACTCTTTGCGACCCATGGACTGAAGCATGCCAGGACTCCCTGTCCATCACCAACTCCCAGAGCTTACTTAAACTCATGTCCATCGAGTTGGTGATGCCATCCAACCATCTCATCCTCTGTCATCCCCTTCTCCTCCCATCTTCAATCTTTCTGCAGCCACTGCGGAGTTTTCCAAATTTGCTGACAAATTGAGTGTAGCACTTTCATGGCATCATCTTTCAGGATTTGAAACAGCTCAACTGGAATCCCATCACCTCCACTAGCTTTGTTTGTAGTGATGCTTTCTAAGGCCCACTTGACTTCACATTCCAGGATGTCTGGCTCTAGGTGAGTGATCACATCATCGTGGTTATCTGGGTCGTGATTATCTTTTTTGTACAGTTCTGTGTATTCTTGCCACCTCTTCTTAATATTTTCTGCTTCTATTAGGTCCATACCATTTCTGTCCTTTATTGAGCCCATCTGTGCATGAAATGTTCCCTTGGTATCTCTAATTTTCTTGAAGAGATCTCAAAATATAATATGTAAATTCTACATAAATTAGTATTTGCACTAATACCGATTTTACACTGGGAAGAAATCATGCTAATTCTACACAAGATTTTCCAAAAACTTGAAGAGAGAATACTTCCCAAATCATTCTATAAGGCCAACATTACCCTCATACAAAACCCAGACAAAAATATTACAACAAATGAAATAACAGACGAATAACTCAGTTCAGTTCAGTTCAGTTCAGTCGCTCAGTTGTGTCCGACTCTTTGCGACCCCATGAATCGCAG